>NC_070643.1:20098964-20424448 GCF_947347685.1 Pleuronectes platessa | reverse complement strand
CAGATTATATTTCTAGACCCTAAAATGTGGATGTGCGGATCTATATATTTAGATTTGTATTATTTAAAGTATTTTGCAAGCCAAGAATACCATGAACCATGAATATAAAACTGTAACTAAGATGATCTTTAAATGAACTACATGTGAACAGTGTTGTGATACTTTCATTGTTTTTGAAAATGTGTTTTACTTCACTCCAGGTTAAGAAAAAGTAAAAATCCTCATTTGATTTACCAATAATTCAACAAACGTTTATCAGAGGGAAGTTTACATTTCTTATTTTTAACTAAAAGATCAAATCTAATCTACGCCACCATTTTTGTCATATTTGTCAGTTGTGTTGATGGATTTCAATCAATGTCTGACCCTGAATATCAGTTTATGATTCGAGTGATGAATAATCAATGAGTTCCCAGCGTAAGGGGGAGACTGTGGTGACACTGCTTCTCGTCCATAAACCTGAAGAGAGAAAAAATAATCAAAATGAAATGTTCAGTTCCACAAAGCCACGTATTTTATGTATTTACAGTATGGAGTCCCAATATTTCCACGATTCTCTCAGTGAAATTAAAGTTTACTCAGAAAAATACACTAATCTTGAATTGATACGCCCTAAATATTGGGTGTATTGACATTTTAATTGCTGATTTGAGTTTTAATTCAACATTTTAATCGGTCCTATTAACGTGAAGGTTTCTGATCTGTTTCTTGCTCTCAGCAGATTTTTATTTATTAGACTTTTTTATTTTGATTTGATGTCGGAGCTGGAGTGGGGACGTTCAAACCCTTTTGACGGAACCCGCCTGTCTCTGGGAGGACCCCGCAGCCTCCAAAAAGGTTCTGGTGTGGGGGGTAGACGGTGGAGGGGGGGCATCCACAGCAGGAGCCTCTCCCTTAAGCAGTCTAATCAGAGGCACCAGCCACCTCCAGCCCTGACTGGGCTCCAGCCAGCTCCAGTCCACGCTCCAGTCAGACGCTCCACGCCGGAGGCTCTCGGCTGACGTCCCCTGTTTTCCGGCGTCGGAGGTCCTCGCGGACGCCACTCTGGTTCCGACGTCTGAGGTCCTTGCGGTGCCAGCTCCAGTGCCTGCTCCAGTGCCAGCTCCGCACCAGAGGCTCTCGGCTGACGTCCCCTGTGTTCCGGCGTCGGAGGTCCTCGCGGTGCCAGCTCCAGGGACTGCTCCGTGCCGGAGGCTCTCGGCTGACGTCCCCTGTGTTCCGGCGTCGGAGGTCCTCGCGGTGCCAGCTCCAGGGACTGCTCCGTGCCGGAGGCTCTCGGCTGACGTCCCCTGTGTTCCGGCGTCGGAGGTCTTCACGGTGCCAGCTCCAGGGACTGCTCCGTGCCGGAGGCTCTCGGCTGACGTCCCCTGTGTTCCGGCGTCGGAGGTCCTCGCGGTGCCAGCTCCAGTCCCTGCTCCAGTGCCTTTTCCAGTGCCTGCTCCGCGCCGGAGGCTCTCGGCTGATGTCCCCTGTGTTCCGGCGTCGGAGGTCCTCGCGGTGCCAGCTCCAGTCCCTGCTCCAGTGCCTGCTCTGCGCCGGAGGCTCCTGGCTGACGTCCCCTGTGTTTCGGCGTCGGAGGACCTCGTGGGGCCAGTTCCATTGCCTGCTCCAGTGCCTGCTCTGCGCCGGAGGCTCTTGGCTGACGTACCCTGTGTTCCGGCATCGGAGGTCCTCGCGGTGCCAGCTTCAGTCCCTGCTTCAGTGCCTGCTCCAGTGCCTGCTCTGCGCCGGAGGCTCCTGGCTGACGTCCCCTGTGTTTCGGCGTCGGAGGACCTTGTGGTGCCAGCTCCAGTCCCTGCTCCAGTTCACGCTCCTGTCCCGCACCGGAGGGTCCCAGCAGATGCCACTCTTGTTCCGGCGTCCGAGGTCCTTGCTGTGCCAGCTCCAGTTCACGCTCCTGTCCCTGTCCCGCGCCGGAGGGTCCCGGCAGACGCCACTCTGGTTCCGGCGTCAGAGGTCCTTGCTGTGCCAGCTCCAGTTCACGCTCCTGTCCCGCACCAGAGGGTCCCGGCAGACGCCACTCTTGTTCCGGCGTCTGAGGTCCTTGCTGTGCCAGCTCCATCTCATGCTCCTGTCCCTGTCCCGCGCCGGAGGGTCCCGGCAGATGCCACTCTGGTTCCGGTGTCGGAGGACCTTGTGGTGCCAGCTCCAGTCCCTGCTCCAGTCCATGCTCCAGTCATGCTTCCACGCCGGAGGGTCCCGGCAGACGCCGCTCTGGTTCCGGAGTCGGAGATCCTTGCGGTGCCAGCTCCGGTTCCTGCCCCACGTTGGGGGCTGGGGTTGGGGCTCTTGCCCTCTGCCCCTGACCGGCCTCTGGGGCAAAAATCACTTTTTGTTATATACCTCTGCTCCTGGTTCCATCTCCTTTCCACAAATCGTGACACGCTAACGATAGCATTTCGGAACGATCCATTTCCGGACCTCAGACTACCTCTTTCATTTCCTATATCACAATAAACCCAAAGCCCACTACGATTCTACGATTAAGGTGACAAGTGTGTTAAGCCAGCGGAGTTGTCCGGCTGACGGTGGCTGGTTAGAACCCTGACGGCATGTGTGTACGGACAAACACGGTTATAATGAACTTTCATAACGGTGCTAGCGTCCTAGCCACCATGCTAACTGCTGTGCAAAATCATGCTGTCACGACTTTAATTGTCATGACACTGTTTCTCAAACACCGTCAGGTTAGAAGCAAACGCTTGGTAGTAGTTAGTATCGGGAGTCCCTGCTGACTGTGTGTGGAAGCTGGGGGAGGAAGCTAGCTGCTTCCGTGTAGCTTCAAGTAATGGAATTAGCAACGCAGTTCGGAAACAAGACCAGGGGAACCGCTGCGCTAAGAAACAATAACATAAGCATCTTGACTTTATTTTGTTCAGTTGCCATCGTGTCTGAAAAGCCGGGAGCAGGTAAATAATGAACGCGGACTTCTTCTGAGAACTCATGAGGTAGGCTTCTCTAAACTCGTCTTCCGTTGCGCCACCTACTGTTCTGGCACCAAATTACTTTCAGCAGTGGAGAACTATAAATCAAAAAGTGTCCGTCCGATCCGTCCGTCCGTAACGGACTCGGAGAAGCATAAATTGGCCTTTAGTTTGAGGTAGTTTTGTTGAACAGATGAAGCAACTCACTGTGTTCAGGAGGACATCTCACTTGGAGAATTAGAACCTCCATCACCTGATCTCAGCGGCTCTGAGGCACCTGGATCTTTTCCAGCTGTGAGGTCAGAAACACATCGTTAGTCCATCCTCCTCTGAACAGACACTTTTATTACAAACCACCAAAACTGCAGGGAAGAGTCCTGAAAACTCGTCAGCACAAAATCAACAATATCTTATCTACAGAAGGTTTACTAGAGTCCTGCACTGGGTCCGGTTCCTGTGGGGAGACTCGTATCCATTGAAATAAACATAGGCAGTAGTGTAGACAAGGGCCTTACCGAACATTTGTGGCAAATTTGAAGAAATTCCCTCAAGGCATTCCTGAGATATCTTGTTCACAAGATGGGGACGAACGGATGAACAGCCTGAAAACATAACGCCTCCCTGACTGTCGCCGGTGTGGACCAGTACAAAGTGGACCAGTACAAAGTGGTCCAAAGAGGTGTTGGGGGAGTTTTATAAAACTGGACATGTTAGTACTTTCAGCTGCTGTGCAAACGTGACGTGATGTCCTCATAAAGCATGTTAGTATGAAAAGAAAACAGAATAGAAACAGAAGTTTTGCTTACCAGGTGAGGTACTTTGGGCTGAAATAAAAAGAAAATACAAATGATTTCAGTTATTACAGTAACAACACAAACAGGATTGTGTCATGTTTTTCTCTCGTGGCGATCCTCCTCAAACGATCGACAACATTCTGTCACTTTTTATTGTTTGTGTGCTGGACGCTGTGTGCAGAGCTTTTTATAAACAGTCTATGGTGCAGAGGGAAGTTAGAAAACTTTGTGTGAACCCTGCAGCTCTTGAAACAGAAGTTGGTGTGTGAGGAACTGAAGTTATTATTATTATTTTATTTATTTGATTAGGACAGTGCACATTAATAGTTTGTTTCATGAGGTTTGATCTAAACGAGCATTAATTAGAAAGTCTAAATCAAAACACCAGAAAGATATTGGACAAAGCTTCTGTGTTGGTCTCTCACCTTTCTTCCTCCTGTACACGATGAGTCCAATGACAGCGCTGACGACAGCGAGAGCGACCACTGCAGTGATGATGATGATGGTGGTCACGCTGATGGGCTTCTCTGTTGAGTGAATAAAAAAACAAAGCATCACAACCTGAACAGATGAAGCAGGTTGGACGACAATAATCTCCCTGATACCACAATCCTGTCCTGAGACACAACAAACACACACAGACACTAAACGTGTGAGTTTGTCCTGCTGTTGTTTCTACTTTCAGTTTTCATCTGTACATAATAACTGTATCTGTGCTTATTCACGCTGGTTTGTCTTTAACTTTACTTCCAGTAACTAAATCATTTCATCAACTCATCTTCTCCAACAGAGCAGCAGTCGAGTCTTAACAGTGACTAGAATGTTCACATGATGAAATCATAGACTAATGGAAATAAACACAGACGACACGTCTCCACTTCCTCCCACTTTCCAGAAATGAAGCTAAAACATCCCGGATACGAACGCCGCCATCTTGAACATTTGGACCCTGTGCAGTAGTGAATGGAGGAATTGAGCCACGGTAAAGAGGTCACGCCCACACACATGCTCTGTCAATCACGAGCTGTCAATCATGACATCTCACCCTGTTTTTATAGCATCTATCAGCGACCGAGACGCTTTGGCTTCACTTTAAGGAGCCGTCATGTCGTCCATCTTTATTTACAGTCAATGATTGAAATGGTTATAAACTGCCTGAAGACATGAACCTAAATGTCTGTTGTTACTCGAGGTAAAGAACAAGAGATTTGTTTGTTTTTTCTGCTTCATTTATTCTGTAGAATAAAAATGTTCATATCAAACATCCACCCTGATCCCAGTATGTCTGTGAAATGCTCATCACCTCTGACAAGTGATAAACCAGTCTGGTTCTAGTTGAGACCTGCAGAAACACTAAAATCATACAATCATACAAGTACATTTAAACATTTATAAATGTGTAAATCTAATTGATCAATGATAGTGGTCACATGTTGGTGAAGTTGGGGGGGGGGGGGGTACATGCACTGGTTTAACACTGATCTAAATTTATTTATATACATTGATGAAAGAAAATTTCTACTTCTACATGTAGCCCTGTTTAAAATCATTAGGATACAGTGCATAAAATTAATCTCAAAATAGCATAACAAATGTTGTATTAAAAGAGAAAGTTCATGATAATTAGATTCATATTATTAAAAATAGTAGTTAAAATAAGGTTAAATGCGGGATAAAATGTAATAAATATAATATGTACAGTTAATAAGTTTAGCTATTTACAGTTAAAAAAGTAAATCAATAAATAGATGTGTGGTTAAAAGGCTCTGTAATTGAGAAGATGAGAGACTTATTGATTTGAGTGCTTTTAATGTGAAATCTAACTTTTTCTCAGTTGTGTGTCAGTCATTCAGTTTCTGCATTTCTCATTGGGTAGTAGCAAATTCACAGACAATCCAAGTCATCCGTCTGGTATGGGGAGGGACATGAAGTTCAGGTTGTGGTTCAGTATGCTTTGAGCAGGTGAGTTAGAGAGAGAGATATTGTCCGGAGTCCTGAGGAAAAGTGTAGTGCTGTGGGAAACACTTAAGAGGTGTCGTCGAGGTCGACTACTCGTGGTCCTGATATAACTCTTCTATGTAACCTGCCAAAGGTAAATATAATGTGTATGCCTTAAATTGTGAGCTGTAACTTAATGTTGTAGTGGAAAAAGACCGAAGTGTAATGTAATTAGCCACCCGCTAGAATAGCAGCACGTGTTTGGATAGCATAGCTTTAGCACTGTTGTTGTTTTCAATGCTAAAACGGGCTAACGTTAAGTCAGTATGATTTAGCGTGATGATATTATGGCTCAACAGAGTTCAAGTAATCAAAGGAGACGGATGTCTGTGAAGAGAGGGAGAGAGAAACTGAGATGGATGGACCCTGCTGTTTATTCTTCCCCGGATTTCCGTTGCTGTGTGCTGCCTGTGTTTGGATTGTGACTGCCATCCCTCCTATCTGTGACTGTCATTGCCCTATTGCTCCTCGTTTGGACCTGTGAGTATCGAACTGATATGACAATGCACGTGCTTTTATTTTATGCTCTTGACTGAGTGAAGTGGCCATAAGAGTTTTCAGGCCTCACCGCACCTGAGCATCACTACAGGCCTGCAACTGAGTCTCGAGTTTTTTTTTTATTTTTTTTTTTTTTGACTCTTTACTCTTTAATCTTTAAATATGTTTTTTTTTTAACTTAAGTTTTTATTGAACTTTTTTCAGGCATGGTACATGACAAATTAAACATCTTATCAAATTAAACATCATTCTTTATACAGGAAAAACACAGCAAAAAAAAAAAAAAAAAATAAAACCAGGGTCCTAGTGGGGATCATTATTTACCTTTATGTAATTCCAAAACCTGTCCCAAGGAGTCACCCCCTCCTCCCTGTCATCACCCAATCTACTAAGCATACATTCATAGGATGCAGTTTCAGTCATTGCACATACCCATTCTTTCACATGTGGAATTTCTGGCGCCTTCCAATGTCTTAAGATAACTCGGCAGGCTGTTGTTGTACCCACCGAAATTACAGAAAAATTACATTTGGTTATGTTGGGTAATTGAGACTTGTCCCCCAGTAAACAGAGCTCTGGACTTAGGGGAATTTCTGTTCCAAGCCAGTTACTTAAAATATTTAGAATCTGAGTCCAGAAAGGTCGAATCAAGACGCATTCCCACATACAGTGAAGGAAAGTACCAGTTTCCTCCTTGCATTTCCAGCACAGATCATCACCCAATAGTTTCATCCTATACAGTCTGGATGGTGTGAAATAGAATTTATGTAATACCTTATATTGTGTAAGTTTTCCCCTTGCCTCTCTCACATATTTACCACAATCAGCCACAATTACTGCCCATCTATCACTATTAATCTCTCCACCAAGGTCCCTCTGCCAAATCATCTTTAACTGGTTAGAGTCATTGCCGAGGGAAGAATTAGCAATTTTATAAAATTGTGAGGCTTTTCGTTTTCTGAGTGGAAGTTTCATATAATCGCTCATCATATTATCGGTAATATTGTATGGCTTTGAGGTAATGCAACTCCTCATTTGCAAAAATTTCCAAAAATGATCCTTTCCCACCAAATCAAATTTCTGCAACAGCTTATCATATGACAAAAACACTCCATCTTCAAATAGATCATTAATGGTGTTTAAGCCTCTAGCGTGCCACTGTTTCCAATACACGGGTTTCTTCCCAATGCAGACATCGGGATTATCCCACAATGATGAATATCTTTGTAGAGTATGTGTAAGTTTAAACATTTTATGTACTTTACCCCAAACCTCCCTTGAATGTAAAAGTATTGGATTTGTAATGTTAGACCTTCTTTGTGACAATGCTTCTATAGGTTGGAAAGGCGAGCATATCTCCTTTTTTACCCTCATCCAAGCTGTCTCACCCTCTGCAGCCTGCCAGTACCTTGCTATTTTAGCCATCTCAAAAGCTAAATAATACAATCTAAGATCTGGCAGGCCAAGCCCTCCCTTCTCTCTATGTGCACACAACTTTCTCAATTTAATTCGTGGTCTTTTTCCAACCCATAAAAAATGTTTTATTATATCATCCAATTGTCTAAAGATGGTGGATGGTATATTGATCGGTAGCATCATTGCCACATAGCTGAATTGCGGGGCAATTATCATTTTTATAACATTAATTTTTCCCCACAATGTCAGTTTTAGTTTTCCCCACTTATCAAGGTTTGTTTTCATCTTTTGAAGTAAAGGGTTAAAGTTAAGTGCCACTATTTCGTCTATATTCTCATGAAGTTTGATGCCAAGATACTTCATTCCCTGTCGTACCCATCTAAAATTAAACTTCTCCACCATAGATGAAATACATGACTTGGAGAGAGGCATTGCCTCGGATTTGCTCCAGTTGATGGAGTAGCCTGAAAATTTTGAAAAAGATTGGATGGTGTCCATCAGATGAGGCAGCGAAGTAGGAGGTTCGGATACTACTGCTAAAATGTCATCAGCATATACTAATAATTTATGTTCATTGTCTCCTCCCCTTACACCTCTTATTCCAGGGTGTGCTCTAACAGACACTGCTAAAATCTCTAAAAAGATGATAAACAGTAATGGGCTCAATGAACATCCCTGTCTAGTTCCCCGGGTCAGATTAAAGAAGGGAGAGATTATTCCATTTGTCATCACTGCCGCCTTGGGTTCTTTATACAGCATTTTTATCCATTTAATGAAGTTGGGGTTGAAACCAAAATGAGATAGGGTGGAGAACAGAAATTGCCACTCCACCCTATCAAAGGCCTTTTCTGCGTCTAGGGAGATAGCAGCTATAGGAGTATTTTGGGATTTACTCAGCCACATTAGGTGTAGCAAGAGTCTAACATTATCAGTTGAAGTTCTATTTTTCATAAAACCAACCTGACTGGAATGAATGATGCTCGGTAAAACCAATTGTAAACGTGTCGCTAAGATTTTTGTGAGAATCTTACAATCAAGATTGAGCAGACTGATAGGTCTGAAATTGGAGGGATCTGCTGCATCCTTACCTGTTTTGGGAATTAGTGAGATTACCGCTTCATTAAAAGTTGGAGCTACACGACCCTTATCAAATATCTCTTGATACACCCTCTGTAAAACCGGTATAACATTATCTGCAAATGTTTTATAATATTCTACTGGGAGCCCGTCATAACCCGGTGACTTCCCATTTTTCATTGAAAAAATTGCCTTCCTTATTTCATCCTCGGTTATAGGTGTTTCCAAACCATCTGCCTCCTGAGGTTGGAGCTTGGGTACGTCTATATTAAGGAGAAACTGTTCCATATCTTCCTGTGGGGCACTAGGAGACATGGAGGATGTATACAACTTCTCATAATATTGTTGAAATATTTTATTTATATCTTTAGCATCAAAAAATTGTGCACCCCCCTGTTTTATAACTGGTATGGTATTAGCAAAGATGTTTTCCTTCAACTGTCTGGCTAATAATTTCCCCATTTTTTCCCCTCCTTCATAAAAGTTTGTTTTCAGTCTATAAAGAGCATATTCTGCTTTTTTATTATAAATATCATGTAGAGAGTATTTAAGCTTACAAAGTTCTTGAAATTTCCCATTAGAAAAGTGTTTCGACAGGTCTAATTCCTTCTCTTTTATCTCCTTCTCCAAATCTTTAATCCTAGTAACATTCTCTCTTTTCTTTTTAGCGGCTTGTGCTATAAATTTTCCTCTCATATATGCCTTTGAGGCTTCCCACACAGTAGTTATATCTTCAGTGCTACCAATATTGATTTCAAAAAAGCTTTTCAAATCTTCTCCTATTGTCCTTTTAAAAGTTGAGTCCGACATTAAGCCAATGTTTAGTCTCCATCTACCTCTCCTTTCAGTTTTTAGATTGGCCTTAATAAACAATTCGACCGGTGCATGATCTGTAAGGGAGATTGCTTTTATGTCACAGTTAGCCACGTTATCTGCCAGGGAAGTACTTATCAGAAAAAAATCAATTCTAGAATAAGTTTTGTGGCAGTGGGAGAAGAAAGTAAAATCCTTCACATTTGGGTTTATCAGCCTCCATATATCCATTAGTCCAACATCTCTACTCAACATGTGTAAAGCTTCTCTCTCCTTGGTCATGAGAGGAGGTCTGAATGAGCTCTTATCCAGTACTGGATCCATAACTTCGTTGAAATCCCCAGCTAGGACAATTTCACCCTCAGTATCTCCCAGTATTTTATTTACCTCGTGGAAAAAGTTAGGATCTCCCCTGTTAGGTGCATATATGTTGCATAGTACAAGAGGCACCCCCTCCACCACTGCTTCCACACAGATAATCCTTCCCTCTGCATCTTTAGTTTGTTTTAACAAAATGAAACTTACATTCTTGTGAACCAAAATCAAAACACCATTACGTTTACTCGAAAATGAGCTATGGAATATATGTCCTACCCATCCCACTTAAAATTTCTCCGCCTCCAGACCCTGCATGTGGGTCTCCTGTATCAGCACAATGTCTGCCTGATTATTTTTCAAAAATGATAATATCTTCCTCCTTTTAATAGGGCTGCTACATCATTTATATTCCAAGAAATAAACTTAACTGGTCTACTAGTCATGTTTTTTCTATTCTAAAATAAAATAATAATATAATAATAAAATCAATAGGAAACAAAAAGAGAAAGGAGGAAGATGAGATAAGTACTCTGTGCTTTAAATGTATGTCTGCAACCATTCGTAATAGAAAATGTAACCATTTTTGGCTCCTTATAATAACCACTCATTAACCTGTACCTGCCTGTTTTTGAACACATATAACAAAACCACAGCAGTGTTTCCCCCAGTAAATGTCTCAGTCAAGATGGTAAGCAGGTGGCGGTGCTGTTGGCGCGGTGCGTAGCGGCGCGGCGAAAATTTTTGGGGGTATTTTGCTCAAAGATGCCAGTACGCATGAATGAAATAAACAACTGTTGATGAGACTATACAACTATGAGAGAGAAAGAAAGAAAGAAAGAAAGAAAGGGAGGAACTTATTTGAAATCGGCCGTGCGTGCCTGTTTGTTGTTTATTGTTTTTGATTAGGGATGTCCGATATTGACTTTTTTCCGATATCCGATAGCCGATATTCTCCAAATTCTTAATTTCCGATACCGATTTCAACCGATATGGTATACCGATATACATATGCAGCCGTTTTTTCCCCCAGACTAATTTTAGGTCCCATCACATTATTTTCTGCCATACATTGTCTATAAAAAAATAAGGAAACTACTTCAACTTATGGAAAAGTTCCATATTTATTAACATTTTGTCAACAGATTGGATCATCATTCTTTTCCTGAGATCATCCTGACAATGCCCATTACAACTAGGACAAATCTGATTTCTTCACAAATTGTAAAAAAACAAAACAACAACATTGTTGTCCTGTACAACTTCATACAGCATTTAAAGTAAACATGTGTAGTGTAGGACAGCCTACTGAAAACAATTTTCTATGAGGTACAACAAACAACACTTTTGGAATGAGGTAAAGTGCACACAAAGGAAATAAAAGTGCAAAGATATAGCCTAGAGACAGACTCAGTCCTTAGCCCATTACTTGGACTAATACAGTATTTGTCAATTTAAAATATAAACTGGGCTCAATCAGCCCTGCTAAACATGAGCAAAAACACAACCTGTAATATTAATGTGGTGTGCAATAAAAACAAGAAAGGCACACAGTTCAGTTCAAACCTTCCAGAGTAGTAAACAAAGTTCTCCCTTTGTCCAGAAAATGATGCTGAAAGATTGATGGGCCATATGTAACTGTCCATAACTTGGCTAAAACAATCATTACAAATATAAACCGTTTCTTTCTGCCCTCAAACAACATATTTTCAAAGGCACATGTGATCGCTTGTGCCGTGTGAGACCCACGGCACTCTTGAGAATGAAGCACAGTCTTGACGAGCTTAAAGTCCGGGTCCAGCCATTGAGCCGTCAAGCTCAGCATGCTAACCTGGCTAACGCTTGAAGACCAGATATCTGTCGTGAAGCTAATGGCTACAGCATCAGAAATTAGCTTCTCGACGTGTTCATAAACAACACTGTACAACTCGGGGAGGCAAACATCAGAGAAATACTTGCGACTGGGCATGGCAAAGCGCGGCTCGAGGAACTCCACAAGTTTGCTGAATCCGGCGTCTTGCGCGATTGAAAACGGCTGATTATCCAGTGCAATGCACTCCATGATTTTTTGGCTGATAGCTTTCGCTCTCGGGTGTTCCTTGTTGTATTTCATTTTTTTTTTCTGCTGACTGTTTGAGCGACAGTTGCGTTGTTTTCTGCAGGGAGTCCTTTCCTCGTTGTTGTTTTGCCTTACTTTGCTGCAAAAACGCTTCGTGTGCCTCGGGGTGGTTCTTCTTAATGTGACAGATTAAATTCGAAGTGTTGAATGACGAAGCCTTGCTCCCCCCTCGCATGACATGCGCCTCACAATCTTTACAAACCGCAAATCTGCTATCCGCAGGTGAAACGTTAAAAAAATTCCAGACCGCAGACATTTTGTGAAGCAACTAGCGGGCAACCTGTTAGCCACACTAACCACACTCTTCTGTTGTTGTTTTGGTTCCAGGTGCGGTTTGTTGATGTCATCAATTGCGCGCCGGTAAATGTCAGGACCCAACAAGCAGCACGGCAGCACAACCCAGGCATTATAATCGGTTTTCATTATCGGTGGAAAATCCGATAACGATATGAACAGATATTAAAAAAATAGGCTAATATCGGCCGATATTATCGGCCGACCGATATTATCGGACATCCCTATTTTTGATTTAACAATATATAGGTTTAGAGAAATCTGGCTTTCAGAACTCAGTGCCTACCCACTCACTGACCTCACCGCACGTCACTGGCGGTAGATTGACAGGTGACTATGATAGACTATGCAACAATATATTCAACCACCAGATGTCGCCGTCTCAATTACACTCAAAAAACTTTATTGGCACGACTAATGTTGTAAACAGTATTACCTGAGTATTATCAATGCCATTTTTTTTTTTTTTTTTTCAACTTTTTTTTTTTTTTTTTTTTTTTTTTCAATACATTGGTAGTCAAGGCGGGGCCCTAGTCTTGTTAAGGCGGCCGCCTTAACAAGATAGTGCTGGGGGAAACCCTGCACAGTATAAAAATACAAACTGGGCTTGTACAAAAAGTTGAAACAAAAGGCGTCCGGCTGCTACAACTCAGCTGGAGTCCGAGTGCTGAACGCTCCTCGCTGCTGAAAAAGGAACAAAGAAAAGAAAAGGAAAAAGAAAAGGATAACACGCATAAGGTCCGTGGGATTAACGCCGCTCCCATGCAGACCGGTCCGTGTCAGGAAAAACCTCTCGTTGGCCCGCACAGGGGTCGATTCAGTTCAGTACAAAACGCATAATCTCACATCGGCTACAAACAGCAACTCACCCCTCTCCATTCATCTCAGTCCATAGCTCCTCCCGGTCCTCGCTCATTAATGACTTTCTCCGCGGCTTCGACATTGTTGCAGCTCACGTTTTTTCCTCTCCATTTAAAGTGCAGCGTTGCGGGGAAAGCCAGTGTGTATCTAATGTCGAGCTCGTGTAATTTGCGCTTCACCGGTGTGAACGCTCTCCTCTTCTGCGCCAGCTCTCTAGACATGTCCGGGAACATAGATAGGCGACATTTTTCCCAGACGAATCCTCGCTTTGACTTGGCTGCGTTGATCACGGCATCCCTCGCGGATTGCCTCAAGAAGCGGATCAGCACCGGCCTTGGAGGCTGATCTGCACTCGGCATCGGTGCCAGTTGCCTGTGCATCCTCTCTATCTCCATCTCCCCGTCAGTTTCAACACCGAGTCCCTCCGTCAGAATCTTTCGAACACAATCAAGCAGTGTCCCATTAGTACCGAGGGTCTCCTTCAGTCCCACCAACCTCACATTATTTCGTCTGCTGTGGTTTTCAAGGGCTTGTACTCGGTTCCATAGTTGTTCCGTCTGTTTATCCTTGCTCCCCTTGTCCTTCAGCAGCTGCTCCGACGTCTCCTCCAGGTGTGTGATACGCACCTCGGCCTCGCCCAGCCTCTCCTGCATGGCCGTCACCGTGTTATTCAGCTCCGCCGTTGTTTGTTTAATAGCGGAAACGTCGGTTGCAACGTTTTGCAGTGTGTCGTTCATCTTCGAAATTTCTGCAATTAGCGTTTCCAACTTATCTGATGTGTTCATGGTTGTAAGGGGAGCGTCAGCGTCCTCCAGGTCGACTTCATGCGCCGGGCTTTTCCGGGTAGACGAGCGCGGAGGGTTTCTGAAATATTTCGATGTCGCCATGTCTTCTTATCCTTCCCTGACCGAGAGTATTCTATCTGAGCAATTAAAGTTCTCAGGGTGAGCATTAGATTACTTAAATATATGCGTTTTACATTAATAACTCAAAAAATAGCATGTGCAGGACAAGAGCCACCCTAACACGCGGCCATCTCGGATGCTGCACCCACGTGACTCCCCTGAGTCTCGAGTTTATCATTTCTGGAGTGGGCCCACATGTGATGTTTGTGAGTTAATTTAAAGTTGATAGGAATTGTTTTGATTCAGAGACCTGTGAAAGGTAAAGATTTATATTTAACTTTTTCAGTGAATTAAAGGGTAAATTGAGAATCCATAGGAACGGTTTAAACAATTTAAAGAGACCCTGTATTTTATTTTGTGCATTTGATAAAATTCCTCAGTTACATTTCATATAACTGTTGAGCATTTATTTTATTTTGTAAATATTTTACTTCCTGAGAGAGGAGCTCACAACCATTTCATTTATTTCATATTGTAAATAAACACCTGTGAAGGTTTTGACTTTTAAAATACAGTTGTGGTGGTTTTTAATATTAATTAGAGGAATTTAAACGAAAGATAAGATTTGTTTCAAATATTCTTCTGAGATCATATTTATTTTTTTGTGTTTACGAACTCAGGCCCAGGAGATCTGGGTTACATAAACCTCCAGTCTTCAGGGGAGATGGATGAAACCTTCAGGTCAGAGCTCATCTGGAAGGTCCCGTCATGGTTGGGGAGGACCTCTCTGTGGTACACGTCCTCATGAAGCTCCTCCCCTTCTCTCCTCCAGAACATCACAGCTCTGTCAGGGTAGAACCCTGTAGCGTGGCAGCTGACTGGAGAGGAGGGAGACTTCTGGAGGAGAGAAATCCTGGGAAGCTCTGGGGAGGAAAAGGAAAGACAGTTTGTGGATTATTATAATGTATTGCACACTAATAATATCATTCCTGTTTGATTCCATTCATGTTTCATTAGTCATTTCTGTTAATATACGAGACAAGTGAACAAACTCTGAGATGTGAGAGACAGAGGCTGAAGTGATGCAAAGACACTGGGTTGGACGATATGACGTAAAAGTAATATCACAGTATTTAATGACAGGTTTTATATCACAGTATTTATGAAGTAAACTTCCTGTAGTGGACAGGTCCTGATCACTTCTGATTAATGTTGGTATTTTGTGTTAAAGTGCAAAGTGAGTGCAGGTCGGTCGGGCAGTGAGGAGGGAGGACGCTCCGGCTGGGTCTCAATTCAGGGACGGCTTCCTTCAGAGGACCCGGTCTAATCCATTCATCAGTGACTCCAAGTGAACTGTGCCAGATGTAATGAAGTTCCCTAGTTCAGTACCAAATCTGAATCTGATCTTACGATATCGTGTAAAAAAAAAAACATTCATCGTTTTAGGCCACAGTGATCTTGACCTTTGACTGAGAGAGAGAGAGAGAGAGAGAGAGAGAGAGAGAGAGAGAGAGAGAGAGAGAGAGAGAGAGAGAGAGAGAGAGAGAGAGAGAGAGAGAGAACAGACTGAGTCCAGCAGGTGTTTGTGTATTTGCTCTCGTTCGCTGCCACAGAGAAAGAAAGAGGAACATTCAGTTGATGGAGGTTCTGTGATGTCACCTGTTCTCAGCAGAGAGCTCCTCCCCTGCTCCAGGACCTTCTTAATAAAGGAAGGACACTCCTGCGTGTAGTAGTACTTTTTAAATGCGAGTCGGGGTTTCTCCTGATCCCACTTCAGTTTGGTGATGACACTCTTTGTTGTTGGAGCGATCCACGTCTCTGTCTCCAGGTCCCATGATAAGAAGTCTTCTCCATCATAACCATGCTGCTCAAAACCTTTAACTTCTCCAGTCTCTCCGTCCCATTCACATCCGGACATCCGCTGGTAAATGTGAACACCTGAGAGAGAGACAGAGATCTGAGCTGTTATTAACATACACACACACACAAACACACACACACACACTAGAACCTCCCTCAGTGGAGTACAAACCTCCACCAAGGCCCAAAAGTCACTCATAAACATTCGTCTCCTAAACGGGTTTTAATTTTTTCATCATGATTCGCGAGTTTCTCTACGAAAATCAATGAAAATGTTGAAAACCCTAAAGAGATAAAAGCTGATCCTGGATCAGCCCCTGATCTGCTCCTGAGTTTCATGAGTTCTTCTCTGACCCACAACACATCCTTCCACAGAGTTTACTGATAACAACTCATTCACAGTAGTTGATCTTTATTATTTTCTGCTGATCACGTCATAAGTTAAATGTCTTTTCAGCACTACAGTATATAAATGTCTTCTGGCTTTGACTCTGTGTTTGTGTGAATCTAATCTAACGTGTAATTCTCTTCTGTGTTTATTACTTTGTGGACACACTGTGGTCAGCACAGGGACGTTCATCTGCTGCTCTACTGTTTATTTTATATATTTAAGGTTCAAACTAATTATTCTTGTTGATTATGTATTTCAATAATTGATCAATTACTTGATCAATGTCTGTGACTGTTTTTAATTCATCAAAAAGTAAGAAGCAACAAACTCTAATATTTAAGAAACATCACAAAAAATCTGAGATTTTCACCTGATAAAAATTTTTTCTGATCATCTAAAAATCTATTGATCACATGTTTGATGAATTGGTAAATATTCTGGATCAAATCTAATTAATGAAAATGTCTGTGTTTTAATGTGTGTGTGTTCGTGTGTGTGAGTGAGTGTGTGTTCGAATGAGATTGTGTGTGTGAATATGTGTGATAGTGTTTTTGTGCGCGTGCGTTTATGTTTGATTGTGGACATGTGTGATTGTGTGTGTGTGTGCGTGTGCGTGTGATTGTGTGTGACTGTGATTGTGTGCGAGTGTGTGTGTGCGGTTATGTGTGATTGTGGGCACGTGTGATTGTGTGTGTGTGTGTGTTAATGTGTGACTGTGTTTGTGTGAGCGTGCGTGTGATTGTGTTTTGGTGTGTGTGGGTTTATGTGTGTGGGAGTGTGAGAGAGAGTGTGTGTATGTGTGTGTTTATGTGTGTGTGTTGTGTTATTATTAGAGCGTGAAATGTAAACAAACCTCCAGTTTGGTTGAAGCGTTCCTTTTAAGGTTTCAATGCGGTTCTTGAAGAACTGCTGTGCATCCAAAGCAATCCGAGTGTGACTCTTCCAGTACTGTGAATCAGTTGCCTTTATCATCCAGTCCTGTTTGGGTTCTGCTTTCATTGTGTTGCTGTCAAAGTATCCGAACTGAACGTCATCAATCAAACCAACACCCACAAACTCTGGAAGGTTTGGGACTTGAGACGACGCAGTGAGGAAATACTTCAGAGAGTGAATCCCTGCAAGAAAAAGTTCAAGTCATGACTTTAGATTTCGGACTGTTTTATAAATCACTCAGAGTCAAGAAGACATGAAGCACAATCAACACAACTTCAGCTGCTGTGAGGTTAACAAACATAAAAACACATTCATAGATAAAATGTCTGCTCCAGAGTCTAGACTCTCTTTACTTTGAATATTCTGCTACGTCTTAAAAATGGATTCAATCTAACGACTCAAATGTTGAATATTAGAAAATAATATTTTCTACTGCAGACCATCTAATGTGAAGTGAAACTACTTCAATTTCCAGTTACTCAATGAGACTTTTATTCTTATCGTATGACATTCACTAACATGAACTTTTAAATTGTCTTTGAAACGTTATTAAACTTCTCAAATCTGCAACGAAGGAACCAAACATTATAATAGACCTCAAATCATTTTAGTGTCTTTTAAAAACATTCACTTCAAATCGACCAAATGAAATCAAACAAAGTAGAAACGTGGACTTTAACTCACGAGCCGTCGCGCTGTGTGCTCCTGTCAGTAGAAGCACATAAGGAACAGTGAACATGGTGAGCGGTGGTGTGTTCCTCTTCACTGGGCTGAAGGTAGTTGAGCTCCTGTCTCCACTGAGAGACGGACTGTGGAGAAATGATACAAAACCAGGGGAGACGAGGACAAACTGTGAGGCGGGGACATCCTCTGAGCCAATGGGAATTTAGAATCAGCCTCTGAGTCACTTAAAACTTGGTGAAACTCATCCACTGAGGTCGTAGAAGGAAAGTGAAAGTAAAGATCTGCTCGTGACAACGTGTTTGTGTAGATCAGGGGTGAACTTAACAAATCACTGTTCATATGATGAACAGAAGTGAATGTCACGTTCATTTTTTAAATCATCATCGTATCAGGTTGTCATGAAATTGCAGTCACTGCAAGATGGTTGATGGCTCTTTGTTAGCATAACGAACAGTGCAAAACATAAGGGACTTTGTGAGAAACTGGGGAACAACTGCAAACAGGCAGGCAGAGCAGCAAAAGCTGTAAATCCACTGACGTTTTTGTTTGCATTGTGGTTTGGCTGATGCCTTAACGTTTTAGAAGGCACTATGTTTCTAAAATGTGTTATTGTAAAATGGATACATGTAATACTTCAGCAGACAAGGTAATGGAAGTTCATAATGGACATGTTTTTTGTTTCAGTGTGTGTGGCTGCTAAGAAATCAGGTTTTGCTT
Source organism: Pleuronectes platessa (assembly GCF_947347685.1). Classification (NCBI taxonomy): domain Eukaryota; kingdom Metazoa; phylum Chordata; class Actinopteri; order Pleuronectiformes; family Pleuronectidae; genus Pleuronectes; species Pleuronectes platessa. Next base: position 20,405,909 of record NC_070643.1, on the reverse strand, counting down.
TATGCAAATCCTGTTTAAAATTGCAATAGTTATTTACAGTTTGCTCCAAAGAAATGTTTAGAAAAACTCCAGTTCTGTTATTCTTCCTAATGTGGTTAAGCTCAGAATTGAGATCACTTATTTTTAAGTGATCTCTGTTTATATATATTTATATACTGTGTTCTTATTTGAACAAATATCTAAATTCATCCTAATTTAATGGTAATAAAATGATAGTCCCCCTTATGCTGTGTTCTATCAGGTGTGTGTGTTTATGTTAATGAGGAGCTATTTAAAGGCTGACATCATTGTCCCTCTAAAGTCCCAACATTGTTCGTTGTGTCCTCAAATGTCACAAAAGAGAGATGTCTGCAAAAACCACAACCCAGTCAGGGCCCTGTTTCAGATTTTGTGCAGCGTGTTGACCTAATTCCCATTGCTCTAGGACCTCGGGAAAGGGTAGTCCCTGTATACCGACACCCATCTTTAGATATATAAAGAGATCAGAGCTCGTTCACGTGAGGGCGCTTCTTAATCAGAGCAGAAGCTGCAGGTGGTTTGTAACGAGCTTCAGTTTCTGTGTCCGCCTCCAGTCTGACCTGCTCTCACGTCTTGTTTTTAATATTTCGTCAACTAAAATATGCGTCACAAACATGAACTTTAAAATTAATGTCTTTGAACGTTACTAAACTTCAAATCGACCAAACACAATAAAATAAAGTAGAAATGTGACTTTAACTCACGAGCCGTCGCGCTGTGTGCTCCTGTCAGTAGAAGCAGGGAAAGTACAGTGAACATGGTGAGCGGTGGTGTGTTCCTCTTTACTGGACTGAAGGTAGATGACCTCATTTCTCCACAGAGGGACGGACTGTGTGGAGAGAAGAGACGAATCCAGGGGAGACGAGGACAAACTGTGAGGCGGGGACATCCTCTAAGCCAATGAGAATTTAGGATCAGCCGCTACGTCACTTAAATCCGGTGGAAAAGGGAAAGTGAAAGTAAAAATCTGCTTGTGACGACGTGTTTGTGTAGAATGAAGAGGTGAACACCCACAGGATCATTCAGGGTCATGACTTGTGGTTATCAGCTGTATGAACAATCAGCAAAACTGCTTTGGTCCAGATTTGACCATTTTTCTTCATGTCTAAAATGTCTTTGTCATTTTCCTGTTGAGAGTCACAGGTTTGTTTATTGTTCAGTTTATTTTCTGGGACGATAATGAACATTTTAACTTTCACAGATGTGTTGAACTTTTCTACACGTTGAATCACAAAGAGGCAGAAATCCTAAAGAACATCAGAGACTTTATTAAAAACACAAGTACAAAAGGAATTAAACAGCAAAGCAGCTTAATTTTACATTTATTTATAAAAACCTGACACAAGAAGAGAAATTGAGCCTCAAACGTTCAGTTTCTACACTGTAAAAATGAAAATTTGAAATTGTGTTACTGGAATTTCTAAATATAAATCAACAGAGAACATTTAATGGATTTGTAATTGTATTTGCTTCAACTAACTTTACTAAGATAAATTTGTAAAGTTGCTGAAGTTAAGTTGGCAAAACACAAAATGGTATGTTTGTGATATGACACGTCTCATGTCTCATCAGGGGAAACGTGACCTAACGTCATGAAGGCGAGTGTTTAGGTTGAATACAGGACAGAAATTCTGGTTCTGCAGCTGCATGTTTTGGCGGCTGTGGCTCCGGAGGTAGACCGGATCGTCCACTAACCAGAGGAGCACAGGTTCGATCCCCAGCTACTCCAGTCTGACGTGTGACAGAACAAACACTGACTGAGAGAATGTGACTGAGTGAGTACAGTAAAGTGTGTGAGTGGTCAACAGGACGATATAAATGTATTAAAATGTTCATGAGAAGAACGTCAATGCTCAGGGTGATCAGTTTAACGTCTGCATGTGGAATAAACTGCTTGAATCCTCTGGAGCCTGACAGGGCAGGGACACTAGAACTACAAGCTTTGAGAAAATGTGAAGGTTTTAAACTCAAGAAAGATAAATTCAGTAATTTTGGGCCGATCATACCTTTTCATTTTTGCAGTGTAAATGTTAACAAGGTTAAAACTGTAAAGTCCCTTGTCCCTAAAACCTAACAGAAAATATTAACAGAACATTTCATATGAGATACTTAAAACATCACAACCATTTTATAATCTCCACTCAAATGAACTTTAAAGGTGAAGAACACAGCAAAGCGTGAATATAACCAAACAAACAATAATCAAGAAACTCTGGATTAATTCATTTCTTGTTCAGGCCAAATTAGAAATAAAATAAAATCAGAATATTTAACTGGAAAACAAAGTTTGTACTGATGCTCGTGTTGTGTGTCCGTGTGTGACAGCAACCTATTGTGTGTAATTTATGAAGTTATTTGAAATCTATTAACATTGATTGTATCACTTGTCCAAATCACACATACGTTGAGATTTATGGAATCATGAGACAGATTATATTTCAAGACCCTAAAATGAGGACGTGTGGGTGTCTATATATGTATATTTATATTTGTATTATCTACATGACTCTACAAGGATGCCCCAACACAAGGAATATAAAACTGTAATTAAGATGATCTTTAAATTAACTGCATTTGAACAGTGTTGTGATACTTTCATTGTTTTTGAAAATGTGTTTTACTTCACTCCAGGTAAAAAAAGTTATAATCCTCATTTGATTTACCAATCTTTAAACAAACGTTTATCAGAGGGAAGTTTACATTTCTTATTTTTAACTAAAGATCAAATTTAATCGACCCGACAATTTATTTTTGTCATATTTGTCAGTTGTGTTGATGGATTTCAATCAATGTCTGTGCCTGAATATCAGTTTATGATTTGAGTGATGAATAATCAATGAGTTCCCAGCGTAAGGGGGAGACTGTGGTGACACTGCTTATCTTCCATAAACCTAAAGAGAGAGAAATGAAATGTTCAGTTCCACAAAGCCTAGTATTTTATGTATTTACAGTACTGAGACCTAATATTTCCATGATTCTCTCAGTGAAGTTAAAGTTTACTCAGAAAAATACACATGATCACACATATGTTACTTTGCACTTAGTTTGAGGCAGTTTTGTTGAACAGATGAAGCAACTCACTGTGTTCAGGAGGACGTCTCACTTGGAGAATTAGAATCTCCATCACCTGATCTCAGCGGCTCTGAGGCACCTGGATCTTTTCCAGCTGTGAGGTCAGAAACACATCGTTAGTCCATCCTCCTCTGAACAGACACTTTCATTACAAACCACCAACACTGCAGGGAACAGTCCTGAAAACTCTCTTCAGCACAAAATGAACCCTATCTAATCTAAAGAAGGTTTATTAGAGTCCTGCACTGGGTCAGGTTCCTGTGGCGAGCCTCGTATCCAACTTACCAGGTGAGGTACTTTGGGCTGAAATAAAAAGAAAATACAAATTATTTCATTTATTACATTAAACACACAAACATCATTGTTTCATGTTTTTCTCTCGTGGCGATCCTCCTCAAACGATATTGTTATTGTTTGTGTGCTGCTCGCTGTGTGCAGAGCTTTTTATAAACAGTCTATGGTTCAGAGGGAAGTTAGAAAACTTTGTGTGAACCCTGCAGCTCTTGAAACAGAAGTTGGTTTGTGAGGAACTGAAGTTTGTTTCATGAGGTTTGATCTGAACGAGCATTAATTAGAAAGTCTAAAATCAAAACACCAGAAAAATATTGGACAAAGCTTCTGTGTTGGTCTCTCACCTTTCTTCCTCCTGTACACGATGAGTCCAATGACAGCGCTGACGACAGCGAGAGCGACCACTGCAGTGATGATGATGATGATGATGGTCACGCTGATGGGCTTCTCTGTTGAGTGAATAAAAAAAACTAAAACATCACAACCTGAACAGATGAAGCAGGTTGGACGACAAGAATCTCCCTGAACCACAATCCTGTCCTGAGACACAACAAACACACACAGACACTAAACGTGTGAGTTTGTCCTGCTGTTGTTTCTACTTACAGTTTTCATCTGTACATAATGACTGTATCTGTGCTTATTCACACTGGTTTGTCTTAAACTTTACTTCCAGTAACTAAATCAATTCATGGACTCATCTTCTCCAACAGAGCAGCAGTCGAGTCTTAACAGTGACTAGAATGTTCACATGTTGAAATCAGAGACTAATGGAAATAAACACAGACGACACGTCTCCACTTCCTCCCACTTTCCAGAAATGAAGCTAAAATATCCCGGATACGAACGCCGCCATCTTGAACATTTGGACTCTGTGCAGTAGTGAACGGAGGAATGGAGCCATGGTGATGAGGTCTCGCCCACACACATGCTCTGTCAATCACGAGCTGTCAATCACGAACTGTCAATCAAGAGCTGTCAATCATGACATTTCACCCTGTTTTTATAGCACCAATCAGTGACCGAGAAGCTTTGGCTTCACTTTGAGGAGCCGTCATGTCGTCCATCTTTATTTACAGTCAATGGTTGAAATGGTTATAAACTGCCTGAAGACATGAAACTAACTGTCTGTTGTTACTCAAGGTAAAGAACGAGAGATTAGTTTTTTTTTCTGCTTCATTAATTCTGTAGAATAAAAGTTTTCATATCAAACATCCAGCCTGATCCCAGTATGTCTGTGAAAGGCTCACATCTGACCAGTGATAAACCAGTCTGGTTCTAGTTGAGACCTGCAGAAACACTTCATGGAATAAAATCATACAAGTCAATTTAAACATTTATAAATGTGTAAATCTAATTAATCAATGATAATAATAATAAAATCCTCAGACACTGTTGCTGACACATTAAAACTTAATTTTTCAGAGTCACACGATGGTGAAGGTGGGGGGGGCACGTGCACTGGTTTAACACTGATCTAAATGTATTTATATACATTGATGAAAGAAAACTTCTCCTGCTACACATCAGCCAACATGACCTGCAGGACTGTTACTGTAGATGAAATGTGTGTTTCCCAGTGTCATCACTGGTTCCAGTCTCACCTCTGTTGGACTCGACTGAGTCTTTGTCCAGTTTGGTGACGATGTCCTCCTTCACACCAGAGATGTGGAACACACACTCGTAGCTCCTCCAGTCTTCAGGGGAGATGGATGAAACCTTCAGGTCAGAGCTCATCTGGAAGGTCCCGTCATGGTTGGGGAGGACCTCTCCCTGGTACACGTCCTCATGAAGCTCCTCCCCTTCTCTCCTCCAGAACAACACGGCACTGTCGGGGTAGAAACCTGTAGCGTGGCAGCTGACTGGAGAGGAGGGAGACTTCTGCAGGAGAGAAATCCTGGGAAGCTCTGGGGAGGAAAAAGAGAGAGAGTTTATGGGATATTATCATGTATTGCACACTAATAATATCATTCCTGTTTGATTCCATTCATGTTGCATTAGTCATGTCTTTTAATATACGTGAACAAACTGTGAGATGTGAGTGAGAGACAGAGGCTGAAGTGATGCAAAGACACTGGGGTGGACGATATGACGTGATTCACATTCACGGTAACATGAGGTCACTGTGACCTTGACCTTTGACCTCTAGGAACCAAAATCTAATCAATAACCAATCAATCTTTGAGTCCATGTGACAGTTTGTACCAAATCTGAATCTGATGAGCATAAAATTCCTTCATGCTGATGTTAAGATATCACATTCAAGTAAAACCTATTGTTTGAGGCCACAGTGATCTTGACCTTTGGCTACTTAAATCAAGTGAGTTAATCCTTGACTCAAAGTGAATGTTTGCACCAAATTTGAAGAAATTCCCGAAAGACATTCTGGAGATATCGTGTTCAGAGCAATGGGATGGACGGACGACCCGAGAGCATGATGCCTGTGGCCACTAGGTGTCACCAGAGCGGAGGCATGAAAAGGAGAGAGAGAGAGAGAGAGAGAGAGAGAGAGAGAGAGAGAGAGAGAGAGAGAGAGAGAGAGAGAGAGAGAGAGATTTTTGTCACTTATTTTCTCAGTGAAGTTCCAACAAACAAGTTACTACAATATATCAAACAAATTGACCAAAAAGAAAAAACAATATTAAAACATTCAAAACAAAAAATGACCAAAAATCAGCTGATCTTTTTAGGCAGTTTTTAACTTCAACAAAGAACCTCCACAGTTAAACACAGGAACAATGATTTTCATCAGGAAGAGGATCACTGGAGTCCGGCTGAATGAGTCCATCACAGTGATCAACTGAAGTTCAGGGTGAGTCAGCTGCTGGTTCCAGCGTCTCAGCAGGAGGCTGACCACCTGACTGACCTGATCCCCCAACGTGAGGCCAGACCTGCAGCGTAGTCCCGGTGAGGGCCACAACGCTCCAGCACAGGCTACTGGTCTCCAGACCAGGTCCCCACGACCAGTCAGGAGTGCACACGCTGTGTGACCCAGTGCAGACGTTCTCAGAAGAAGTCCACCATCACAGCAAGTATCCTGGCCAGCAGACGTGCTGGGGGGTCCACACATGCCAGTCGGTGCCACAGCATGGAGGGAAACAGGTTGTTGTGGAGGTTGAAACAGAGCAGCTCCATTCAAGTCTTCTCTGGCACCATTTATCTTTAAAGAGCCCAGTTTTTTATCACACATGTTGAGGATGAGTTTTCTTTAGACCAAACGTAGAAGACCACACAGACAGAGGAAACAGACAGGGTTTAAACATCAAGTGGCCATTTGGGCTCAGACTTTAGTCATTATTTTTTTCAGGCGGTAAACTTCCTGTTCTGTGAAGGTCGGTTGGTCGGGACCCTCATGCTTCCCCATGAAATACTTGACTGTCTCGAGGAAAAGTTCCAAATGTCGGAAGTGGTCCTCTACTCTAACCAGTCTTGAGCCCTTAGTTTTTTGTAAAAACTTCCGGATTCCGTTGAGGGAGTAAATACTATCTATATCCTCTTCCATGTCGTCCTGTGTTTCTGTTAAACTGTCCTCTGACTGAGAGGAAGAACATGGTGGGTTTATCTTTGATACTTTTTTTGCTTGGTCCCCATTTGTCTTGTTTTCTGCGTTTTTTCTTTTGGCTGACAGTTTTAGAAAATCTTCCTCCATCAAAAAATCCTCCTCATCAGGGAGCTCTGCCTCTGATCCTCTAGTGTCTGTGTGAGTGTTTCTGACCTCGTTCTCCTGATGGACGTCCTCACTGTTCTCCCCCCCCCCCGTGAACCTGGTATGTCGCCCCGCGGCTTTGTCGGGAAAGAGGCCCCAGCTTGCCCCAAGGCAGGCGGGGGGGTCGGTGCAGAGGCAGCTGAGCCATCACCGGCCGAGGCAGGCGGGGGGGCCGGTGCAGGAGCAGCGGAACCACCACCGGCCAGGGCAGGCGGGGGGGTCGGTGCAGAGGCAGCCGACTGGCCCCCACCGGCTCTGTCTGGGCACAAGCGGATCAGGTGTCCCTCTTTCCCACAGCCAAAACATTTCATATTACCTGAAGTAACATGCACCGTGTAGTTAAAATCCTCGATTTTAAAACTAAAGACCAGGTTTAACTCTTCCTCACTCTTTTTGAGCACCATGAACACATGTCTCCTAAACGACACGACATGCCTGAGATGTGGAGAACTACTATATATGGGGATCATTTTTATAGGGGACATTAATTGTCCATGTCTAGCCAGCTCTTTTTCTAATAACTCATTTTTCAGGAATGGGGGGACATTAGATAAAAGGATCTTCTTGACCGGGTTAGCCAGGGACAACACAGGTGTGAAGGAGCCCTGAATCACCACTCCCCTCTCCAGTAGCTGGTTAGCTTTTCCTATACTATCTACAAACACAACCACAGCACTGTTCATACGTGAGGCAGACTTCACACTGTCATACCCCACAACCTCACCCACAGCCAGACTGACCTCCTCCACCGAGCAGTCCACAGCCGGACACAGTTTGACGCCGTGTCGGCGTGTTAGCTTGTGGAGGCCAGAGCCTCCACCTGCAGCAGCCATGCGGCACAAACACAAACACACCGGCAGCTAAAACAACTAAACTGCTGCTGCTGACACTGTCACTCACACAGAAACAAAGAACACCTCTAATATAAGTACAGAGGGAGAAAAGCACAAAGAAAAAACAGGTTGAAAAATCACAGTTTGAACAAACTTTCTTCAGCTCACTCACCACACTCACTCCCAACATGCACTCCGAGAGAGAGAGGGAGGGAGAGAGAGAGATGGAGTGATGATAACAGACAGGGAGCAGACTGAGTCCAGCAGGTGTTTGTGTATTTGCTCTCGTTCGCTGCCACAGAGAAAGAAAGAGGAACATTCAGTAGATGGAGGTTCTGTGATGTCACCTGTTCTCAGCAGAGAGCTCCTCCCCTGCTCCAGGACCTTCTTAATAAAGGAAGGACACTCCTTGGTGTAGAGGTTCTTATTATCTGCGAGATCAGCTTTATGCTGATCCCACTTCAGTTTGGTGATGAAACTCTTTGGTGTTGGAGCGATCCACGTCTTTGTCTCCAGGTCCAATGATATGAAGTCTTCTCCATCATAACCAAACTGAAGAAAACCTTTAACTTCTCCAGTCTCATCGTCCCATTCACATCCAGACATCAACTGGAGAATGTGAACACCTGAGAGAGAGACAGAGATCTGAGCTGTTATTATCACATCTTCACCACACACACACACAGAGACACACACACACACACACAAACACACGCACACACACCATGTTTCATCATGATTCGCAAGTTTCTCTCTGAAAATCAAGGAAAACGTTGAAAACCCTAAAGAGATAAAAGCTGATCCTGGATCAGCCCCTGATCTGCTCCTGAGTTTCATGAGTTCTTCTCTGACCCACCACAACACATCCTTCCACAGAGTTTACTGATAACAACTCATTCACAGTTGTTGATCTTTATCATTTTCTGCTGATCAAGTCATAAGTTAAATGTTTTTTCAGCACTACAGTATATAAATGTCTTCTGGCTTTGACTCTGTGTTTGTGTGAATCTAATCTAACGTGTAATTCTCTGAATAAAAATGTCTGTGTGATTGTTTGTTTAAATGTGTAAGTGTGATTGTGTCGTGTGTGAGTGCGTTTGTGTGATTGTGTGTCTGCGTTTATGCGAGTGTGCGCTTAATTGTGTGTGTGTTCATGTGTCTGAGTGAGTTTGTGTGTGAATTTGCTTGTATGTGTGTGTGAATGTGTGTGAGTGTGTGTGTGTGCACGTGCGTTTATGTTTGATTATGGGTGTATGTGATTGTGTGTGTTTATGTGTATGACTGTGATTGTGTTTTACCATGATTGTGTGTGTGTGTGTGTATATAGGTGCGTGTTTATGTGTGTAAGAGTATGAGAGAGTGTGTATGTGTGTGTGTTGTGTTATTATTAGAGAGTGAAATGTAAACAAACCTCCAGTTTGGTTGAAGCGTTCCTTTAGGATTTCCATGTAGTTTTTGAACCAAGGCTGTTGAACCAAAGCAAGCTGAGTGTGTCTCTCCCAGAACTGTGATTCAGTTGCCTTTAACATCCAGTCCTGTTTGGGTTGTGCTTTCTTTGTGTTGCTGTCATAGTATCCGATCTGAACGTCATCAACCAAACCAACAGCCACAAACTCTGGAAAGGTTTGGACTTGAGACGACGCAGTGAGGAAATACTTCAGAGAGTGAATCCCTGCAAGAAAAAGTTCAAGTCATGACTTTAGTTTTCAGACTGTTTTATAAATCACTGAGAGTCAAGAAAACATGAAGCACATTCAACACAACTTGTGTTGTGAGGTAAACAAACACAAAAACACATTCATAGATAAAACGTCTGCTCCAGAGTCCAGACTCTCTTTACTTTGAATATTCTGCTACAAATTAAAAATGGATTCAATCTAACGACTCAAATGTTTAATATTGGAAAAAAATATTTTCTACTTCAGAGTATTTAATGTGAAGTGAAACTATTTTAATTTCCAGTCACTTGATCATACTTTTATGTTTAAAGTCCGGAAATAGTTGGTTCCTCTCTCTTTATATATCAATATATACACATAAACATTAATACTGAACCCAGTTAACAAAACAAAGTGGGACATTGTTATAGGAAGGGCTTAACTATTTTTTAAATGTTTAGACTCAGGGAACATTTGACAACAATAAAATTATGACAACATGTTCATTACGTTGTCAACAACATTTCTGATTCAGATCCAATAATTAATCTGTGTGTTTGGCTCTGATTCCTAAGATATCAAAGTCAATTACTTATGACAAAGACATGTAATTGAGACTTGATGTTTCAATGTTAAACATTAGCTTCATTATAATTAACTATAAATCTAATAATGTGTCCAAACAGAACTTGAATTAAGAAAATAAACGTGTGGTTTTTTAAATACATATTTTTTATGTAAAGATAAATTCACATCTTCTTTGTTTATTCTGTAAAAACACACTTGGTGCATGTGTGTAAACATAAAGGCTGAAACCTTCATATCTGTGACAGACTCACATCCAGCAGTCCAGCTTCAGTGCAGATCACATTAGAAAGTATTAACAGACATCTGTCAGTTATTCATCATGGAGGCAGCCTCGTCCTGATTCTTTGTCTCCCTGCTTCTTTTCACTGACATCATTTACATTAGATATGAATTTGTGTTTTGTGTTAGTAACAATGTGTGTTGATTGTATTGGAGGAGGAGGTCACATTGATAACAGATCATTAATAAGTCATATCTCATGTCAGTGATGTCACTCACGGTCTTTATCCGCCGACATGATGTTGAACATTGTACCAACAAAACAGGAAGCAGTTTGTCCTCAGCAGCTTCCTGTTACAATGGAAACAGCGCCATCTACTGACTACAATAACAAAACCGAAACCTGAGTCTTCAAATAACGGTCAGGATCCAAAGAAAGAAAATTCCCTGTTCAGTTGATCTTTTCAGAAATAGAATAGATTCTTTCCTTCTTACATGAGATCGATGACATTCACCAACATGAACTTTTAAATCATGTCTTTGAAACGTTATTAAACTTCAAATCGACCAAACACAATAAAACAAAGTAGAAACGTGACTTTAACTCACGAGCCGTCGCGCTGTGTGCTCCTGTCAGTAGAAGCAGGGAAAGAACAGTGAACATGGTGAGCGGTGGTGTGTTCCTCTTTACTGGACTGAAGGTAGATGAGCTCCTGTCTTTACATAGAGAGACGGACTGTGGAGAAAAGAGACAAAACAAGTGGAGACGAGGACAAACTGTGAGGCGGGGACATCCTCTGAGCCAATGGGAATTAAGAATCAGCCTCTACGTCACTTAAAACTGGGTGAAACTCATCCACTGAGGTTGTAAAAGGAAAGTGAAAGTTAACACAGCACATCACATCTAGTTGAGTCCGAGCAGCCTAAAAACTGATTCCTTCACAGTTCTGATGTCATCAGTTTCCGGGCAAATTTCAGTTTTCCCAGGAAGAAGAGAAGCACCGCTCTGATCTGAGTGAGTGTGAGTGAGAGATCAGTGGATCTGCTCATATCTGAGGATGAAGACACTCAAGTGGTTTTACACACGACTACAAAAAAAACTGTTTAATAATAATAATACTAAGGAGATTATTAAAGACAGCAGCTAATCAAATATGAGAATTTACTTCATAATAAAACCACCACAGTCATTTTCTTGTCATGTGTAAAATGTCTTTGTCATTTTCCTGTTGAGAGTCACAGGTTTGATCAAATAGCTTTTTCCTTGCTGCTCTTAAAGGTCAAATCCACATTAGTTTATTCTCTGGGACGATAATGAACATTTGAACTTTCACAGATGTGTTGAACTTTTCTACACGTTGAATCAAAAAGAGGCAGAAATCCCAGAGAACATCAGAGACTTTATTATAAACACAAGTACAAAAGGAATGAAACAGCAAAGCAGCTTAATTTAACATTTATTTATAAAAACAAGACACAAGTAGAGAAATTGAGCCTCAAACGTTCAGCTTCTACACTGTCAAAATGAAAACGTGAAAATGTGTTACTGCGATTTATAAATATAATCAACAGAGAATATTTAATGGATTTGTAAACATATTTGCTTCAACTAACTTTACTAATTTAAATTTGTAAAGTTGCTGAAGTTAAGTTGGCAAAACACAAAATGGTACGTTTGTGATATGACACGTCTCATGTCTCATCAGGGGAAACGTGACCTAACTTCTTAAAGGTGAGTGTTTAGGTTGAATACAGGACAGAAATTCTGGTTCTGTAGCTGCATGTTTAGGCGGCTGTGGCTCAGGAGGTAGACCGGATGGTCCACTAACCAGAGGAGCACAGGTTCGATTCCCAGATATTCCAGTCCGCATGACCAAGTGTCCATAAGCAAGACACAGAAAGCTAAAACTACCCCTGACAGCTTCGTGGACAATGTGTGTGATTGACATGTGACAGAACAAAGCACTGAGTGAGTGAATGTGACTGAGTGAGTACAGTAAAGTGTGTGAGTGGTCAACAGGACGATATGAATGTATTAAAATGTTCATATGGAGAACATCACTGCTCAGGCTGATCAATTTCACGTCTGCATGTGGAATAAACTGCTTGAATCCTCTGGAGCCTGACGAGCAGGGACACTAGAACTCACAGCTTTGAGAAAATGTGAAGTTTTTAAACTCACAAAAGATAAGTTCAGTAATTTTGCCCCATTCAAACCTTTTCACTTTTGCAGTGTAAATGTTAACAAGGTTAAAAATGAAAAGTCTCTTGTCCCTAAAAACTAACATTATAAATATTAACAGAACATTTCACATGAGATACTTAAAACATCACACAACCCTTTTATGATCTCCACTCAAATGAACTTTAAAGGTGAAGAACACAGCAAAGCATCAATACAATCAAACAAACAAAACGAGCAACTCTGGATTAATTAATTTCTTGTTCAGGCCAAATTAGAAATAAAATAAAATCAGAATATTTAACTGGAAAACAAAGTTGGTACTGATGCTCGTGTTGTGTGTCCGTGTATGACAACAACTCATTGTGTGTAATTTATAAAATTATTTGAATTCTATAAACATTGATTGTATCACTTGTCCAAATCACACCAGATTCAACGCCGCACCTCCTTGGGCCCTGAACAACACACAGGTCCAGTGTGAAGCTGATAAAATGAACGGTTCTCGAGATACGTGAGTCACATACGTTAAGATTTATGGAATCATGAGACAGATTATATTTCCAGACCCTAAAATGAGGACGCGTGGGTGTCTATATATGTATATTTATATTATTTACATGACTTTACATGGATGCCCCAACAAGAGGAATATGAAACTGTAATTAAGATGATCTTTAAATTAACTGCATGTGAACAGTGTTGTGATACTTTCATTGTTTATGAAAATGTGTTTTACTTCACTACAGGTTAAAAAAAGTTATAATCCTCATTTGATTTACCAATCTTTAAACAAACGTTTATCAGAGGGAAGTTTACATTTCTTACTTTTAAATAAAGATCAAATTTAATCGACCCGACCATTTATTTTTGTCATATTTGTCAGTTGTGTTGATGGATTTCAATCAATGTCTGACCCTGAATATCACTTTATGATTTGAGTGATGAATAATCAATGAGTTCCCAGCGTAAGGGGGAGACTGTGGTGACACTGCTTCTCTTCCATAAACCTGAAGAAAAAAAGAATCAAAATGAAATGTTCAGTTCCATAAAGGCACGTATTTTATGTATTTACAGTATTGAGACCCAATATTTCCATGATTCTCTCAGTGAAATTAAAGTTTACTCAGAAAAATACACTAATCTTGAATTGATACGCCCTAAATATTGGGTTTATTGACATTTTAATTGCTGATATTTTATTCAACATTTAATCTGTCTTATTAACGTGAAGGATTCTGATCTGTTTCTTGCTCTCAGCAGATTATTTTTTATTTTATTTCTAATTAAAACAGAGGTTTTACACATGATCACACATATGTTACTTTGCACTTAGTTTGAGTCAGTTTTGTTGAACAGATGAAGCAACTCACTGTGTTCAGGAGGACGTCTCACTTGGAGAATTAGAACCTCCATCACCTGATCTCAGCGGCTGTGAGGAACCTGGATCTTTTCCAGCTGTGAGGTCAGATACACATCGTTAGTCCATCCTCCTCTGAACAGACACTTTCATTACAAACCACCAACACTGCAGGGAACAGTCCTGAAAACTCTCTTCAGCACAAAATCAACATTATCTAATCTACAGAGGGTTTACTAGAGTCCTGCACTGGGTCAGGTTCCTGTGCTGAGACCCATATCCATTGAAATAAATATGGGCAGTATTGTAGACAAGGCCTGAGTGAACATTTGTGGCAGAAACGAAATATAAGCTTTACTTACCAGGTGAGGTACTTTGGGCTGAAATAAAAAGAAAATACAAATGATTTCAGTTATTACAGTTAAAACACAAACAGGATTGTGTCATGTTTTTCTCTCGTGGCGATCCTCCTCAAACGATCGACAACATTCTGTCACTTTTTATTGTTTGTGTGCTGGATGCTGTGTGCAGAGCTTTTTATAAACAGTCGATGGTTCAGAGGGAAGTTAGAAAACTTTGTGTGAACCCTGCAGCTCTTGAAACAGAAGTTGGTGTGTGAGGAACTGAAGTTTGTTTCATGAGGTTTGATCTGAACGAGCATTAATTAGAAAGTCTAAAATCAAAACACCAGAAAAATATTGGACAAAGCTTCTGTGTTGGTCTCTCACCTTTCTTCCTCCTGTACACGATGAGTCCAATGACAGCGCTGACGACAGCGAGAGCGACCACTGCAGTGATGATGATCATGATGGTGGTCACGCTGATGGGCTTCTCTGTTGAGTGAATAAAAAAACACAACCTGAACAGATGAAGCAGGTTGGACGACAAGAATCTCCCTGAACCACAATCCTGTCCTGAGACACAACAAACACACACAGACACTAAACGTGTGAGTTTGTCCTGCTGTTGTTTCTACTTTCAGTTTTCATCTGTACATAATGACTGTATCTGTGCTTATTCACGCTGGTTTGTCTTTAACTTTACTTCCACTAACTAAATCATTTCATGGACTCATCTTCTACAACAGAGCAGCAGTCGAGTCTTAACAGTGACTAGAATGTTCACATGATGAAATCATAGACTAATGGAAATAAACACAGACGACACGTCTCCACTTCCTCCCACTTTCCAGAAATGAAGCTAAAATATCCCGGATACGAATCTTGAACATTTGGACTCTGTGCAGTAGTGAACGGAGGAAAGGAGCCATGGTGATGAGGTCTCGCCCACACACATGTTCTATCAATCACGAGCTGTCAATCACGAACTGTCAATCATGACATTTCACCCTGTTTTTATAGCACCAATCAGTGACCGAGAAGCTTTGGCTTCACTTTAAGCAGCCGTCATGTCGTCCATCTTTATTTACAGTCAATGGTTGAAATGGTTATAAACTGCCTGAAGAAATGAATCTAAATGTCTGTTGTTACTCGAGGTAAAGAACAAGAGATTTGTTTTTTTTTCTGCTTCATTAATTCTGTAGAATAAAAGTTTTCATATCAAACATCCAGCCTGATCCCAGTATGTCTGTGAAAGGCTCACATCTGACCAGTGATAAACCAGTCTGGCTCTAGTTGAGACATGCAGAAACACTTCATGGAATAAAATCATACAAGTCAATTTAAACATTTATAAATGTGTAAATCTAATTAATCAATGATAATAATAATAGTAATATAATCCTCAGACACTGTTGCTGACACATTAAAACTTAATTTATCAGGGTCACATGATGGTGAAGGGGGGGGGGGGGCACGTGCACTGGTTTAACACTGATCTAAATGTATTTATATACATTGATGAAAGAAAACTTCTCCTGCTACACATCAGCCAACATGACCTGCAGGACTGTTACTGTAGATGAAATGTGTGTTTCCCAGCGTCATCACTGGTTCCAGTCTCACCTCTGTTGGATTCGACTGAGTCTTTGTCCAGTTTGGTGACGATGTCCTCCTTCACACCAGAGATCTGGAACACACACTCGTACCTCCTCCAGTCTTCAGGGGAGATGGATGAAACCTTCAGGTCAGTGCTCATCTGGAAGGTTCCGTCATGGTTGGGGAGAACCTCTCCCTGGTACACGTCCTCATGAAGCTCCTCCCCTTCTCTCCTCCAGAACAACACAGCACTGTCAGGGTAGAAACCTGTAGCGTGGCAGCTGACTGGAGAGGAGGGAGACTTCTGGAGGAGAGAAATCCTGGGAAGCTCTGGGGAGGATAAAGAAATACAGTTTCTGGGTTATTATAATGTATTGCACACTAATAATATCATTCCTGTTTGATTCCATTTATGTTGCATTAGTCATGTCTGTTAATATACGAGACAAGTGAACAAACTGTGAGATGTGAGTGAGAGACAGAGGCTGAAGTGATGCAAAGACACTGAGGTGGACGATATGACCTAAAAGTAATATCACACAATTTATTGACAGGTCTTATATCATAGTATTTATGAAGTAAACTTCCTGTAGTGGACAGATCCTGATCACTTCTGATTAATGTTGGTATTTTGTGTTAAAGTGCAAAGTGAGTGCAGGTCGGTCGGGCAGTGAGGAGGGAGGACGCTCCGGCTGGGTCTCAATTCAGGGACGGCTTCCTTCAGAGGACCCGGTCGAATCCATTCATCAGTGACTCCAAGTGAACTGATATCGTGTTCAAAGAAACATAAACATACTTTGTGCGGCTACTGTGACCTTTTGACCTTGGTCCACCAAAATGTATTCAGGTAATTTGTGAGTCAACGTGAATGTTTGTACCAAATTTGAGGAAATTCCCTTAAAGCATTCTGGAGATATCGTGTTTAGAGCATTAGGACGGACGGATGACATGCGAGCAGGATACCTGTGGCCACTAGGTGTCGCCAGAGAGGAGGCATGAAAAGAGCAGTGAGAGAGAGAGAGAGAGAGCGATGATAACAGACAGGGAGCAGACTGAGTCCAGCAGGTGTTTTTGTATTTGCTCTCGTTCGCTGCCACAGAGAAAGAAAGTGGAACATTCAGTTGATGGAGGTTCTGTGATGTCACCTGTTCTCAGCAGAGAGCTCCTCCCGTGCTGCAGGAACATCTTCAGATAGGAAGGTAACTCCTGGAGGAGGTAATTCTTTTTAAATGTGAGATGAACTTTATCCTGATCCCACTCCAGTTTGGTGATGAAACTCTTTGGTGTTGGTGCGATCCACGTCTCTGTCTCCAAGTCCATTGATATGAAGTCTTCTCCATCATAACCATACTGATCATAACCTTTAACTTCTCCAGTCTCATTGTCCCATTCACATCCGACCATCCGCTGGTAAATGTGAACACCTGAGAGAGAGAGATCTGAGCTGTTATTATCACATCTTCACCACACACAGACACACAAACATACACACACAGAGACAGAGAGACACACAGAGAGACACACACATACACACACACTTCTGTAGCATCAAACTAGAACCTCCCTCAGTCGAGTACAAACCTCCAGACAGACAGACAGACACACAGAGACATACACATAGACACACGCACATAGACACACACACACTCATACACACACACACACACACACACACACACACACAAGCACACACTGTCTGTCTCTCCTGGATCGGCCCCTGATTTGCTCATGAGTTTCATGAGTTCTTCTCTGACCCACAACACATCCTTCCACTGAGTTTACTGAACAACTCATTCTGTGGTGTTTGTGTTTTGTGTTTATAGTTTGTTGGGGTGTCTTCTCCTGCCTTTCGTTGTTTTCCCTGTGTGTTGTGTGTGGCAGGGGGCGTGGCTGGCTGGTGACTGCAGCAGGACGATGCACACCTGCCTCCAATATACCTAATCATCCCTGCAATATAGGTAAGCCTGGATTATTCCGTCTTCTACGGTAGCTAGTCGCAGCCTGAACGCTCCACTTTCGCTTCACCTGGATTTATGCTAACCATTATTCTGCTCTTCACTCCAGAACGCCAGTGTGCCTCCCTGCTCGAGAATTTTACTTGATAAAAAAAGTCTGATCATTTCAAAATCGATTGATCACATGTTTGATTAATTAGTTAATATTTGGGATCAAATCTAATGAATAAATATTTCTGTGTGTTTGTTTAAATGTGAGTGTGATTGTGTGTTTGTGAGTGTGCTTGCGTTTGTGTTATTGTGTGTGTGTGGTCTTGATTGTGTGTGAGTGTGATTGTGTGTGTGTGTGTGAGATTGTATGTGTGTGTTTGTATATGTGTGCAAGTGTGTGTGTGCGCATGCGTTTATGTTTGATTGTGGGCGTGTTTGATTGTGTGTGTTTATGAGTGTTAGTGTGATTGTGTGTGACTCTGATTGTGTGTGTGTTGTTGTTGTGGTGTGTGTGTGTTAATGTGAGTGTGCATGGGATTGTGTTTTGGTGTGTAAGTGTTATTGTGTGTGTTTGTGTGTTTGTTTGAGTGTGCATTTGATTGTGAGTGTGTGTATGTGTGAATGTTGTGTTATTATTAGAGAGTGAAATGTAAACCAACCTTCAGTTTGGTTGAAGCGTTCCTTTAAGATTTCAATTTCGTTTTTGTAGAACTTCTGTGCATCCAAACCAATCTGAGTCTGCCTCTCCCAGTACTTTGAATCAGTTGCCTTGAACATCCAGTCCTGTTTGGGTTCTGCCTTCATTGTGTTGCTGTCATAGTATTCGATCTGAACGTCATCAACCAAACTAACACCCACAAACTCTGGAAGGTTTGGGACTTGAGACGACGTAGTGAGGAAATACTTCAGAGAGTGAATCCCTGCAAGAAAAAGTTCAAGTCATGACTTTAGTTTTCAGATTGTTTTATAAATCACTCAGAGTCAAGAAGACATGAAGCAGATTCAACACAACTTCAGCTGTTGTGAGGGAAACAAACACAAAAACACAATAATAGATAAAATGTCTGCTCCAGAGTCCAGACTCTCTTTACTTTGAATATTCTGCTACGTCTAAAAAATGGATTCAATCTAACATCTCAAGTGTTTAATATTAGAAAATAATATTTTCTACTGCAGAGTATTTAATGTGAAGTGAAAACTACTTAAATTTCCAGTTACTCCTAAAGTCTTTAAATATTTGGTTTCTCTCTCTTTATATATCAATATATATTTATCCAAATATACACATATACATTTATACTGGACCCAGTTAACAAAGCAAAGTGGAACATTGTTACAGAAGGACTTTTTTGAATGTATAGACTCAGAAAATATTTGACAACAACAACAAAATTACAATATTGTTCATGAGGTTGTCAACAACATTTCTGGTTCAGATCCATCGACTAAAATTACTTCATCTGTTTGTTTGGCTCTGATTCCTAAGATATCAAAGTCAAATACTTATGACAAAGACAACTAATTGAGACTTGATGTTTATATGTTAACCATATGCTTCATTATAAATAACTATGAATCTAATAATGTGTCCAAACATAACTTGAATTCAGAAAATAAATGTATGCTTTTTAATTACATTTTTTAAATGTAAAGATAAATGCACATCTTCTTTGTTTAATCTGTAAAAATACACTTGGTGCATGTGTGTAAACATAAAGGCTGAAACCTTCATCTCTGTGACAGACTCACATCAAGCAGTCCAGCTTCAGTGCAGATGTTATCACATTAGAAAGTATTAACAGACATCTGTCAGTTATTCATCATGGAGGCAGCCTCGTCCTGATTCTTTGTCTCCCTGCTTCTTTTCACTGACATCATTTACATTAGAGATGAATTTGTGTTTTGTGTTAGTAACAATGTGTGTTGATTGTATTGGAGGAGGAGGTCACATTGATAACAGATCATTAATTAGTAATATCTCAAGTCAGTGACGTCACTCACGGTCTTTATCAGCCTACATGATGTTGAACATTGTAACAACTAAACAGGAAGCTGTTTGTGCTCAGCAGCTTCCTGTTAATATGGAAACAGCGTCACCTACTGACTACAATAACAAACCGAAACCTGAGTCGTCTCCTTATTTGTCAGTTTACACAGTTTAAATCATAGAACGATTAAAACTATGTTAAATATATATGTTTACATATAGAACAGTTCATAATGTGCACAAGACAAGAAACTCTTTGTTTTGTCGCTGAGTTGAAACGTGGCTTCGTGTTTCACTGGTTCTTGATTCATCGGAGTCTGTTGAACACTTTCACTTCAGAATTGCTGCGTCATTTCGTCCAGAACCAGTTCGGCCAGTGTGGATCTTAATGGTTCTGACCAGAGTAAGAAATCAAATAACGGTCAGGATCCAAAGAAAGAAAAGTCCCTGTTCAGTTGATCTTTTCAGAAATAGAATATAATCTTTTCTTCTTACATGAGATCGATGACATTAACTCAAACATTACAATAGAGCTCAAATCATTTTAGTGTCTTTTAAAACCATGGAGCATTTTTCCTTCCACTTCAAACAGACCAGCACAATCAAATAAAGTAGAAACGTGACTTTAACTCACGAGCCGTCGCGCTGTGTGCTCCTGTCAGTAGAAGCAGGGAAAGAACAGTGAACATGGTGAGCGGTGGTGTGTTCCTCTTTACTGGACTGAAGGTAGATGAGCTCCTGTCTTTACATAGAGAGACGGACTGAGGAGAAAAGAGACGAAAACAAGTGGAGACGAGGACAAACTGTGAGGCGGGGACATCCTCTGAGCCAATGGGAATTTAGAATCAGCTTCTACGTCACTTAAAACCGGGTGAAACTCATCTAGTGAGGTTGTAGAAGCAGACGTGAAAGTAAAAATCTGCTCCTGACGATGTGTTTTTGTAGAATAAAAACCATAGAGAGCTAAATATACCAATTTGTGGTGTCTACATTTTGTCTAAATAGTTGTGTTTTATTCCTATAGTACCACGTGTGCTGCTTTGTGTGTATGGGGTTTCTTGGTTCCTCTGCTCTTCCATCTGTCCCAGTTCGCCCCCCTCCCCCACTAGATGTATACTAACTGTGTTTAATTTAATAACATAGGACACGTAGGTCCTGATCAATTTGTATATGACATCTAGAGTCAGACTCGATCCATGCCCCCTCTGAAGCTATTGTCTACTCTTGCAAAAAAAGTGTATTAATATATAGTTATAGACACAATATGTTTAATCTAAGGTTAATTGCTAGTAACACATTATATAAACATCATTATTTTGTTAGTTTTAATAATAATATCATTTATTTTATTCTAGGAAACTCTAAATATAAATTTAACCTTTTCTTAAATTTTAAAAGGTCTTTTTTAGTTTTATTTGGGGGTTTTCATGAAATTAAAACAGAATTAAACTAAACTAAACTAAATCTATTAAATCAGTACATTATAAAGTTTATTATTTATTTCTAGTCACTTCATGGTTCCTCTGCTCTTCCATCTGTCCCAGTTCGCCCCCCTCCCCCACTAGATTTATAATGACTGTTTAATTTAGAAACCTAGGACACGTTAATCCTGATCAATTTGTATATGACAGCTAGAGTCAGACTCGATCCATGTCCCCTTCTGAAGCTACTGTCTACTCTTGCAAAAAAGTGTATTAATATATAGTTATATGCACAATATGTTTAATCTAAGGTTAATTGCTCGTAACACATTATATAAACATCATTATTTTGTTAGTTTTAATAATAATATCATTGTTTTTTTCTAGGAAACTGTAAATATAAATATAACCCTTTTTACTTTAATTTGTTCAGTAGTTTTATTTTGGTGTAAAACGATCCTTCATGAATTTAAAACAGAGTTAAACTAAACTCTAAGTTCTTAAATCTATTAAATCAGAACATTATAAAGTATATTATTTATTTCTAGTCACTCGGGTATAAATCTCCCGCGGAGCCTCCATGGCGTCTCCCTGGCGACACAGCGGAAGCGGAAGTGGAAGTGCGGCGCGGCGATGTCGACGCGCCGGATGAACTATGTGAGAACACACGGTCCCTGTCTCCGCGGCCGCTCTTGGTTTTAACTCTTCCTCCTCTCGGTCCGTCTCTTGTTTCCTCCTCTTGCTCGTTCCGGGCCCGTCGAGGTAAGACGAACCGTCCCCGTGCGCGCGGGCCCGGCTGCGGAGAGTTCAGCTAGCTAGCCGCTTCATTAGCCTCACAGTGCTAGCTTCAGGCGTGCTCGATTTGCTCACAGCTGCAGCCGGAACCCACCTGCCACCTTTGTATTTACCCAACCACAAGTGAAAGCCCCGCCCAGTCGGGACAACACATGAATGATATCGAAGCTCCCCAAGCCCTCGCGTGAAATCATCAATGAAAACACAGCTAGCGATTGTTATGAACTTTCCTTTGGTGTTTATAAAGTAAAAGTCTGTCTTATAAACCACTAAATAAGATGGTTTGATTAGAATAATACAACATTTCCAGTATACTTTCATTCAAATGGTTAGAATCATAACTGATAGGTGATCTACTGCAGTTACTCACTGTGTATACATGTGTAATAACGTGAGTCTTTGTTGTTGTTCTTTTTACTTCCGGTGTGCAGGAGTTTAATCACACTAACTATTCTAACCAGGACTAGCCGAGTGAAACTAGCTGTCAGATAAGAGTTATTTAAATGTGTAAATGTATTGTGTGAATATTCAAACAAAGAGAGCTTGTGCTTGTTGATAGTGTGATCTGTAGGTTCCTTTAAGGTTTTTACTTGTTCTAATCTATATTAATAAATAGATCATAGATGGATGATCAAACTGTCAAACTAGTTTTCACGTGTGTCTCGATGTCCTCCAGGGGAGGATGAGTGCTGAGGCAGCAGACCGGGTGGCGGCTGTGGCCACTGGTCGGCCCGGCACGCCTCTTCAGACTTCATGGTTTGAGTTCCTCCTGGACGTGAACCTGCTGGAGCACCACCTGCAGAAGTCGAACCCAGGTCAGCTCCAACTCACCTCTGTTATTATGTCGCTTCGGCCATTTCTCATCACTCTGCAAAATACCATGTCAACGAAATATCAAGGAAAGATGTCTACTTGAGGATATACGTAAAAGAATATTACAATGAAGTCTCCAGAAAATACAGCAAAAACTAACTTTGGTGGCGTCTCTTTCCTCAGACCCGATACCAGTGCAGCTGATCGTCCAGTTCCTGGAGCAGGCGTCCAAGCCGTCGGTGAACGAGCAGAACCTGGTTCAGCCTCCAGCAGACAACCGCAGGAACCGCACCCTGAAGCTGCTGGCCCTGAAGGTGGCTGCGCACATGAAGTGGGATCTGGAAGTTCTCGAGAAAGGGTGAGTTAAAAACTCGTTTTTTGTTTTTAATTCCACTCATCTCTGTTCCTTCAGAGGAATTCCTTCCTGTCACTGATACACCTTTTCCTGCAGTTTGACCATTCCAGTGTTGAACATGTTGCTGAACGAGCTCCTGTGCGTGAGCAAAGTGCCTCCAGGGGTGAAGCATGTGGACCTGGACCTCTCCACTCTGCCTCCCACCACCGCCATGGCTGTCATCATCTACAACCGCTGGTCAGTGAGCAGTCAACAAACTGGGAGCAGATGAAATGTTTCAGCTAATGAATTTTTAACCTAGAATTCTAATGATCTATTTACAGTCGTGTTGAGAATTCAGTCAAAGATATAAAGTTCAGTTGTGATTTAAATGTATTTGTAGATTTCTGTACAAATAATCAACATCTTGAAACATGATGCATGCAAAAATTTGAGTGTGAAATGTGCAGAAAATGAATTTAGATCAGCCAAGTGTTTCTCATGTCCAGTTTTTCTTGTACCTTTTTCAAAGGGCCATCAGAACCATCGTGTCGAGCAGCTTCCCAGAGAAACAGACCAAACCAGGACCTCATCAGATGAACATGTGAGTTCTTTATACATCAAACAAACTCAGCTGTACAAATGGCACCATCCAGGTTCAGTTACTGTATAGATAATGTATAGATTGAATTAAATGTTGTAAACCACCTCAAGACACAAGGGACCTTATCCTTCTGCTCTGTCGTAGGTTAAGCATCGTGCAGCAGGAGAAAGAAATGACAGAAAACATCCTGACGGTGGTGAGTTAACCTTTGATGTTGTAAAGGTTTGGATGAACAACATTTCGTGGTGTCGATGGAGTCTCACGTCTTTTCTTGTCTTACGCCCTCAGCTGAAAGAACAGGCTACCGACTCAATCAGGGTCCTGGAAGGAGCTCTGCAGCTGAAGAAGGATTTCTACGTCCACACCATGAGGACTCTGGACCTGTTGGCTGCTGATGCTGCTGCCAACGGAGAGACGGAGTCCTCGACCGCGGGGCTTTGCATCAGCGCTGATGAGCTGCACTGTCAGGTTGGAGGACGACTCACTTGCTGGGATACGTTTTAGATTAAAGTTGCATTAACGAATATACGTCAGAGTTTTTAGAATAAACGTGAAGGATTCCTGAACTCAGACTTGAACCCTCTTCCACGTGGGTGTAACTTGTATTTGTTGTTTCAGGTGCACTATGATTTGGGAGGTATTTTCTTCCAGCAAGGCTGCACAGACCAGCCGGCGTTTGAGAAAGCCAGGGATCACTTCAGACAGACAAAGGAACTGTTGAAGAAGGTAGATTTACCTGAATTCATTCTGACATTCATGTCCTATCATAGAGAATCCGTAGATCTCAGTTATTCCTGTATATATTGTTATTATTCAGCTGGACTCGACTGTTCACGTGCACCTGGATGAGAAGCGTCTGGCCGGTTACTGGAACGCCTGCAGCGCGTTGACTGGAGACTGTGACCCCGCTGACTCCCACACCACAGCCTACGACCACATCAACAGCCTGATCCGGGCGCACAACCACCAGGTCCGGACACACACACACACACACGTGTCATATCCTATGTTAAGCTTATGAGGAGAACTGTTTACAATGTGTAGTATTTCCTCTTCCACCCTCACAGGCCGTCATCGAATCCTTCATCAAAGACAACGTGAGTCGCAGTTTACCAAACAACTTCAGACGCTCTGTCCTCAGGGAGCTGATGTACAACGTCCAACAGGGGTGAGACCACACCGCTCCCACACTCCCAGTCAGGCCAGGCCATGAGCTCATTCTGCTGATCAACACGTTTACATGTCAAACCTCCTCCACCACTGTGCAGGGAAACAGGACTGGAGGAGGTTTGCCACAAGCTGTGTGTCTGTAACGCCGTCCGAGACGCTCTGGAAGGAGAAGTGCTCAGCGTCCGTTTCCAGCAGCTTCTCCTCAGACCCACTAAACGAATAGTGGACTTCATGTTAGAGGTAATCAACTTCTACAATCCTTAAATACAGCAAAACCTTGTTTTACCGTTCTTATTCCATTTGTATCAATGAAGCATTGTGAAAAGCATGTTTTTAAAACTGAAAACTGTTGCACATTTGTCGGCCTGCAGGTTTGCACACGTTCGCTGGAAAAGGAACGTCCATCGGAGACGTCCAGAAGAAACATGGCCATCTTCATGAAGTGAGTGACGCACAGAACAAATCCTTTTACTTTCCAAGAATCTGCCTGAGGGATGATTTTTAATGATAACCTTGACCTGGCTGACTCCTGAATTAAACCCGTCCCGTTGTGCAGGACTCTGTGTGAAAGCCTGGAGGATCTGTCTCTGGTGTTTGTGGTGTCGTCTCATAAGCTCTTCATGGAGCTGCTGCGGGAGGAGGAGAGGAAGGTCCTGGTGGAGCAGATGAAGAAGAGGTCGGCCACGATCAACCTCAGTGCCAAACCTCTGCCTTCCTTCTACGACATCCCAGGTGCAGGGCTGGATTCTTCTTCTGCACATTATTCATTTCTGCTGATTGTTGTGTTTCTGCATCAACAACGTGTCTTTAGCTTTGGGATTTATTTTGTTTCGGTTCACCAGCTTCAGCCAGTGTGAGCATCGGGCAGCTGGAGCAGCAGCTCATCCTCTCGCTGGAGCCGCGCAGGATCAGACAGATTCTCATCGAACTCCACGGAATGGCTGAACGACCCTTCTGGAGGGTCAACAGTAAGGTCAGAGGCTCAAGAGAAGATACTGGAAGGACACTTTATAGAAGTATTATTAAGAGAAATGTGAGGAATATCTAAATTGACAAAGTAACACTGCTTTCTGTATGTGTGCACAGTGGGAGGTTCCTCCAGACTACATCAATGTGATCCTCAGTATCAAAGACAACCTGACCAAGGACCTCGTGTACATCCTCATGGCCAAAGGACTCCACTGCATTTCAATAAGGGTGAGATTATACGATCAGAGCTCAGAATTGTAAGTAATTGACTTGAAATCTCTTTTAAAAGCACAAACTTTAATCTCTTGAATCGTGTTTTCCTGGTGTCTCAGGACTTTGCCCACGCACGGCAGTTCTTCTCCGCCTGCCTGGAGCTGGTGACCGAGTTCTCCCCGAAGCTGAGGCAGGTGATGCTGAACGAGATGCTGCTGCTGGAGGTCCGAGCGCACGAGACGATGGCGGCCGAGGGCAGCAAGGAGCGGCCCTCCTCGGACCTGGTCAGCCGGGTCAGAGGTTACCTGGAGATGAGGATTCACGGTGAGAGGATGTTTCTGTGCAGAAATGAGACGAGACACTTTTGGATGTTCTCTTTAACTCTTGGTGTCGTTTGTTATCTTTTCACATTTCACTCACCAACCTGAACCGGTGTTATTTTTCCGATTCACTAACTGATGGATAATGTTTTTATCTCCAGACCTGCCTCTGCGTCAGGTGGTGGGGGAGGAGTGCGTCGCCTTCATGTTGAACTGGAGGGAGAACGACTACCTGACTCTGCAGGTGCCATCGTCTCTGGTCATGAACAACCCATACATCAAGGTAAGAGAAGTTTCTAACCCTAACCCCCCCTCCTGTGGGTTTAAACAAAGATGGAGCTTGGAGGCTGAATAAATACGATACAGAATCTCTATTATTTATTTGTATTTAGCTCGGTCAGCTCCTGGCGTCGACATGCAAAGAGCTGCCGGGTCCCAAAGAGAGTCGGCGCACTGCCAAGGAGCTGTGGGACGTGGTGGTTCAGATCTGCAGCATGTCCGTCCAGCACAAGAGGAACAACGACGGCCGAGTGGGCCTCATCAAACAGAGGGAGTCGTCCATGGGCATCTTACCCAGGTACACACGTGCTCACTGGTTCCCACAGGTTTAAAGGGTTTAAATGGTTTCTACTTTTGCTTGATTCTGGTTTGTTTTCATTGTTTAGGAGCAAATTCACCACTTTCATCAAGAAACTTCGAGTGAGTATTAAAATAAGTCGAGCTTGAACAGTGGAGATATTAATGACGCACAGGTAACCAGTTTAACTTCTCTTACAGGAGCCACTGGTGTTGACGACCCTCATTTCCCTGTTTGTGAAGCTCCACAGTATCGTGCGGGTATGTGGCTAATGTGCTGAAGTGACCTTACAGTGAATCTAAAACCCCCTGGTGGTGTTAGGTGGTGGTGCACCTGTAACTCCAGTCTGCACACACTCACTCATCTGTTGAACCGTTTTCTTCCACTTCAGGATGATATTGTGAATGAAGTGACGGCCGAACACCTCTCCATCTGGCCGTCTTCTATTCTAAAGTAAGAATCAGCATTTTCTACACAAGCTAGTCCTCACTGATTGAATCCACTAACTGTGTTGATGTGTGTTGAGCAGCGTCCAGGCCGTGGACGTGGAAGCTGTGGCTGTGACGGTCAAAGAGCTGGTGTCCTACGCTCTCACCCTGAACCCCAACAACCAATCATGGCTCATCACGCAGGCCGACATCTACTTTGGTGAGAGGAACCGGCCACGGCACACAAGGGACTGCAGGGGCCAGATGTGTAAATGATATGGATAACCCATATGTCAGAAATATAACTGGTTAAAACACCAATTTCCCTAATGGTTTGGTTGTTTTGTTAGAATTAGATACAAAAGTAATGAGAGGTGTATGCACGGTAACTTTTAGAAATGTTTTTTTACTTTCTGCTGTGAGTGACACAACTTTCTGTAGCAAACCATAAAGACCTGGAAGATGAAATGACCCCGACGGCTCAGGAAACCTGTTTGAAAACTCATCTTTCAGTTTGAGTAACGGCTTCCGTCCTTTTGTCTCTGCAGTGACCAACCAATACTCTGCTGCTCTGAACCTCTACCTCCAGGCCGGAGCCGTGGCCTCGGACTTCTTCACCAAAGCCGTTCCCCCTGATGTTTACACCGAACAGGTAAAACACGACTTCTACAACTCGACACAAAGAAGTGATCGACCGCTTTTTAACACCAAGGAAGTTGAATTATAAAAGACGACCAGCTAAACGTGTGGTTCAGTGCCTGTTTGAACATGGTTGTTGTTCTTCGCAGGTTCTGAAGAGGATGATCAAGTGCTGCTCGATGATGAACTGCCACACACAGGTAGGAACCAGACCCTAACTCAGGTCACAGTCGTTATCTGTTCTTCTCCAGTGTGTAGCTCAGTGAATCTGTCTTGTTGTCCCTGATTAAACAGTATTAATTAATGTTTTGTCTCATTCTCAGGTTGCCGTCCTCTGCCAGTTCCTGAGAGAAGTCGACTACATGACGGCGTTCAAAGCTCTTCAAGAACAGAACAGGTTCGACCCAACGCCACGCACGTCACCAGCTTAAAAAAACAACTGGTCCTAACATCTGGAATTCTTCTTTTCTCATCTCGCCACAGTCACGACGCCATGGATTCTTTCTACGACTACATCTGGGACGTCACCATCCTGGAATATCTCACACGTATCCTCTGGGTTATTGATGTTTGATCCATGAGGGAGAAAACTGCACCAGTCGTCTCCAGACATGTTGTTAACCTTGTCTTTGATATTCACTCTCACTGCTGCATATTATTCACAGTTTACCGTGATTCTTCCCTTAACGTGCGTTCAGACATTCACCACAAACGGGGCGAGTCCGAGAAGAGACAGATCGCGGTAAGTCCGATACTGACATGGTTAGTTAACTGGTGATGTACCCGAGGTTTCCTGAGCCCCCCCCCCTCTCTCTCTCTCCTCAGATAAAGGCGATCGGACAGACGGAGCTGAACACCAGTAACCCAGAGGAGGTGCTGCAGCTGGCGGCTCAGAAGAGGAAGAAGAGATTCCTGCAGGCGATGGCCAAACTGTATTTCTAGCAGACGTGAACAAACCACTGTCAGACATTCGGGATCGGGGGGGGGTGTATTTTTTTTATTTTGTGGTAGAAAATAAACTTATAAATAAATACAGCTCATTTGTAATCTTTTGAAAAAATAACAGTTCATGACGATTAAATGCCCTGAGTCAGCTTTTCCTTTGAGACTTTCAAAGACTCGACTGTTTAACAGAATTTAATGTTTAAAAACTCAACCTGAAGTTTTGGCGATGAACATATTTAATATGCTACAAAAATTTGACAATTGCACACTCAGTTTAAAATGTCACTTAGAAATGACAACTTACAGCAAAAACTATTTTCTGAATCAAAGCATCAAACATCGGTGCTAAAAAGACAAACAGCTTCGATACGATTCTGTTTAAAGCTTTGTCCGGGAGGAAACACCAGAATTAAAAATCCCATCAGGTCTCTGATTCCTGTAGACAGTCTTTTTTCCTGCACTGGTTGTGATGGGAGGCGTCTCCAGAGAACAGGACTCAGTGTTCGTTTCCCCTTTGTTCAATTCAGTGTCTCCTCCTGCAGCAGCTCACTGTTTCTCTGTGCTGCTCGGAGGAGTGAGGAACTCCCCGATCACTTCTTTATTACTGGCGTCATCCTGTAATAAAAAGGTTGAAGGAGCAAACAAGTGGTTTCAGTAAATCATTGGCATTAATATGTTTGACAACAATATGTTGTCTGTCTGTTTCTAATACGATACCTCAAGAATGCCTTTGGGGAATTTATGAAACTTAGAAATGTTCACTTGGACTCGAGGATGAACTGATTATGAACCTTTCTTGAACTATCAGAAGAAAGAATTCTCACCAGCATGGTCAAGTAGTCTGTGTGTGTCTGGATGTTGTGTCTCTCTTCTTTCATGCTGGCAAAATCCTCTGGTGTGGCTCGGCCCAACCGACCCACCGACTCCACGAAGGGAGCCATCCAGTTCAGGCAGGGCTGGAGGACGTCTCTCGACAGACCTGAGCTCCGAGAGAAAAACAACAATCTAAATTACAGTATTTGTATAGCACCAAATAATATCGACCATTATTTCAATGCACTTAATATGGTAAATCGCACAAAATTACATAAATTGTTGCTGCTCCACTGGCACCATTAATTCAGGTATAAATGAGAAAAAGCTAAATTAGTAGAAATATTTACCACACATTTCATTTAACCTGTACCTAAAAGTTTACGTTTTTTGATAAAACTTAAATACTAATAAATCAAAGTTCTCTTCATACAGTCACTGATCAAATTCAATGCTCCAACACTACGTTTTCTTATGAATGTAATTTATCCCAAATCTCACCTGAGACCTTTTCAACTGTTTCCTGCTGAAGGAAATGACACAGGACTGAAGCAGCCAACACTCGGTACTGGAAGTCCAGAGAGTTCATACTGAGGATGCAGAGATCTAACAGCTGGAAGAGACATGAGAAGTGAATCAGAGTTTAATACCAGTCTTTCATTTGCTGAAAGCTCAGGAGCTGGAAATGAAACAGGAGTTAGGAAAAACTCTTTGTGGAGCTTTAAACGTTTGGTTCCTCTGAGAGAATTGTTGACTAGACTCTTGATTCAGTTTGGAAGCTGAGGTTTGTGTCAGTGCTTAAAAAGGTTCGATCCCACGTGAGCACCCACCCGAGTCATCTGGACGTAGAGGTCTCGGGGAAACTGTGGCTCCAGCAGGTCGGAGTTGGCGTTCATCGAAGCCAGCTGGAAATAAAGCTTCAGCCACGACACGGCTGTTTCCGGGCAGAGGTTCCAACGCAACGCCTGGAAACATAGAGAAAAACATAATTAAAGCTCTAATATTGATGATTCTTTTTTTTTTTTAATGGTCACAATTGTCTTACCTTCAAAACGAGTAACTCCATTTGAAGAATCTCTTCATCATGGTAAGTCCATGCAGTGATATGAACCATCTGTGAGAGTTTTGGAGGACAAGCTTCCTGCAGGGGAATAACTTAAATTATTATTCAATATATACGACAACAAGTGACTCAAACAACACTGTTCTGATTGGTTTACACATTTTAAACAGTTGTGCCAGACTCCCTCTTCTTCTTTACCTCCATCTTTGATGCTATGAATAGACATGTGATCCCAATGAGCTGCAGCATGTTCTTTTCCACGTTGTTCTGGGTCAACATGAAGCGGTCGAAGTAGTCCTGAGCCAGGTAGAACGTCTGCCGGTGAAGCGTGTACGCCCCACTCACCTGCAGACACCAGTGGAGACAATGGAATATGATCAACTGGTTGGATGTGGAGTTTTATACATTTTTCACTGTGCATTTAAGAAACAGTGACCGTTAGAAGATTTCTCCACTTGCCTCGATCAACCAGTCGAGGAGGATGGATCTCATTCTGGGTTTAAGCGTGGGGTGTTTCTGCGTGAAGCCCTCACTGTGTTTGTAGCTCTGCTCCTTTCCAACCATCTTCACCCACACATCCTCAGAAGAGCCCCATCTGCAACACCAAGAGAAAAAAAACCTCTTCACCGACCGGTCCTCACTGCAGAACTCCAGCCAACACGGACCAATCACACATGAGGGTCACCCTAGAGGAGGCAGAGGGGACGGCCGAGCCAAGGAGACGTTCTTGTCAAAGTCGATCCGAGCTCCCCTCACAGTCTCAATAACAACATGGGGCCTGGTGACGCCTTTAAGAATCAGCTGGTTCTGAAACGGAAAAAGAAAATTCACAGTTTTTGTTTATTTTTTATTATCAATTGTGGATTTTGAATTTGAAATATTTGTTAAGCTCCTTCTGGTGCTAATGCTCGTTTTCTAAAGGGCTGTGACTCTTTTCTATTCAAGGACTTTCTGAAGTTGCTTATTTTACTTTTTAAAAGTTTTCAAAGCACACAGGTTTATTCATTTTATTCTATTGTGTTCCCTTGAACTGACTTGTCGATACTAGTGCAACTGGCTAGTTGTTGTGTAGTTACCTTCTCACACTGCAGCTTCAACAAGGGCTGAACCTTTTTCCTGTTGATTTGCTGCAAACGAAAAGTAAACATCAGCAAAATGCTCATCTGTACAATCATTAAA
Organism: Pleuronectes platessa; assembly: GCF_947347685.1. Classification (NCBI taxonomy): domain Eukaryota; kingdom Metazoa; phylum Chordata; class Actinopteri; order Pleuronectiformes; family Pleuronectidae; genus Pleuronectes; species Pleuronectes platessa. The sequence goes on along the minus strand of NC_070643.1, from coordinate 20,373,829 downwards.
TTAAAGTCATGTGATGTAATTTGTGATTTTTGGACTCTTACCTTTGAAACTATGCTTTTCTGCCCTGGAGCATTTTCAGATATTTTCTGCAGGCGACCACTGTAGAGAGGAAACTGGACTTGTGATGGAGCCTCATACTTTAAAAAGTCCAACATAAAGTAGAGTGACCATAATAATGAATGAAGCTACAAGGAGAGTGATGATTACCTTTGTCTTGTCATGGCTGCTTTTACCTGTTAAAAAGAAAAAACAAATCATTTTGAAAGTTTAGTGTTTCTTAACAAGAGAAGCAGGAAGTTTCCACTGAAATGAAAATGGCCGATTTGAACCAGCAGCTGCAGCTGTTTGTGAAAAAACACGTACTGTAACTCAAGCCTGGTGAAAACCACAGACGCACCTGCAGCCGCTCACTAATATCATCATGAAACCACAACAGATCTAGTTCACACTCACCGATGTGAGGAATCTAATAATAAAACCCTGCAGCTGAAGTCTCCACCAGAGAGCTCCGTCCAAAGTCTCACCTCGTTATAAGAGTTGTTTAAATAACTTTTAAAGCTAAAACTGTTCTCCAGTTACTTTACAGAACGAGTTACTTCTTCTGTTCCAAATCAGAAACTTGTTATAGTCCCAAAGTCGAGGCTGAGAACTCAGGGTGACTGGGATTTAACCATCAGGACTGTGAGGCTCTAAAAGTCTTTACCTGAGGGGATTCCACGTACAGCTCTTCACCTGTTTAACTCATTTCTCAAAACATACATACTTAATATACTTAAATGACAGATTTTAAACTAATTAAACAGAATTTATTCCCACCCCTAACTTTGTCAGAAAAAGTTCTATAGAAATAAAGTTTTATTTTCATTATCTTATCGGAAAGCGCCTAGATATCAGAGAAGCAAGTTTGGTAAAACTCTTTACTTCAGCCATTAACAATTCATAACATTATTTCTTATAACTTAATTTTCTTTTGAAATGCTCCCATGTTACTTAAATGTTTGTATCTGTATTGTGTGTTAAGCACTTTGAGCTCCATTTCTTGCATGAAATAAATAAAGTCCATTATTATTATTATTATCTATCTGTGTGTATTTGGTGCAGTTTGGTTGAAGGAGACTTCGAGGCCTTGATGGAGGATCGAGTGACTTTCTACCTGATAACTCTCTTTACTGTCTCCTTGTTCCATGAGACCAACGAGTGAGGACAAAGCCAGAGGAAGCTGCTGCCTGTCCTCTGCACACAAAGACACAGGGAGGACATTTTGTCTCGAGCACCACACAGAGAATGGATCGAACCCCACATCGAGCAGCAGCTTGGTGGGGACCAGGGATCGATCAGCAGCTCGAACAGTCTCTTTACACACGATGCACAGGTTCACTGGTGTGTTTCAACCAGGAGGAGACTCCACAGCTTCAGCTCCATGAAGCCTGGTTCCCTGGTTCCTGCTGAGAACCTGACTTTAACTAGCACCAGTGCAAGGTTACTATGAAGCAGCTTTAGCTCATGTTAGCAGCTAATAGCAGCTAATGTTCCCAGCTAGCTAACTCCAGCTAACTTCAGCTAACTCCTGAAAACAAACGACGTCCCTCCTTCCTCTCCATCCCAGTGACCAGCACGAAGCCAGTGCGTCCCACCAGCGAACACACGAGGTTCGAACTGGGTTCAGAAGATGTTACAGGTGAACAAGTGAGTTTAAAAACAAAAGACGACATGACAACAGCAGCTCACCTCCTCTGTTCACCGGGAATCGAACCTGTACCGTTGCCGCTGGCGCCAATAGCTGCGTTGCACCACTGCGCATGTGTACGAACCCTGTCCCCGTTTAAAGGTTTCCACTGGAAACACTTTTAAATTCAACATAAAATCCTCTGTGCACTTGTTTCCATGATGAATTCAGTTTTATATGAATAGTCTTTATTTTTTAACATCTTTATTAATTCGACCCCGGTGATGAAATAACATCTCGTGAGTTCCTGAAGCTGGAAACAGTTTGATCAGCTTTTTATTTGTATGTTTCAGTTTTGACACAGGTTGTTGTTGTTGTTGTGATGAAAATGTTTATAAATAATATAAATCTTTCACGGGCTTTAATTTTTTTGTTCCCGGGAAAAGGCGACCGTGGGCGGAGCCGCAGAACGGGGCAGCCAATAGGAGAGAGAGTTGAGTTGAGCGCGTGCTCCAGCAGCTGCATGTAAACAAAGCAGAGAGAGAGGGGGAGAGAGAGAGAGAGAGAGAGAGAGAATGAGAGAGAGAGAGAGAGAGAGAGAGAGAGAGAGAGAGAGAGAGAGAGAGAGAGAAATAGAGAGATAGACAGATAAATAGATAAATAGATAAAAAGATAAAAAGATAAAAAGATAAAAAGATAAATAGAGAGATAGATAGAGAGAGCGAGAGAGGGAGAGAGACGGATAGATAAATAGATAGAGAGAGGGAGAGGGAGAGAGATAGACAGATAAATATATATATATATATACAGAGAGAGAGAAAGAGAGAGATATAGCGAGAGAGAAAGAGAGAGATAGACAGATAAATAGATAGATAGAGAGTGAGAGAGTAGAGAGAGAGAGAGAGAGAGAGATATGTCGCCCTCAGGTGGTCAAAGATGGAACTAGATCCTTCACATATATGATATCAAGACCGTTAACCTGCCACAACAACAACAAGAACAACAAGAACAACAAAACAATACATTAATAAGCCTTTTTTCCACAAAGTTACAAAGTGCTTCACCAAAGAATTACTTAGTACACTAATAACATTATTTCCTTAAATGACAAATACTCAGCCACACATTAATAAAAACCTAACGTTTTACTTGAATAAAAATCAATCAATGGTATTATAACATATAAATGGTTTATGAAATCCACTGTCATGCTTCAGATCATCAGATACCAGGGGAACGGTGACAGGCTGCATCAGAGTTTAAAGAGAAACCTGAAGGAACAAGAAGCAGCATCATGAGACGAAGCTGCTTGGAGGCTTCACTTCCTGTCATGAAACACGGTGATGATTGAGAAGATCAGAACCTCAAGAGGAAGTCGTTCAGATGAGTTTCAGCCTCGAGACAACAGGAACATCATGAAGCTGCTGAACTACATGATCATCATCCACCTGAGCTACTGTCTCTGTCAAGGTAACGTCCCTTTATAACTTTATCAAACAGACAAGAACTCTGGCTCGAACTGACTTGAGTGTATATTTACATGAGGTTATATTTTTCATTATGTAAATGTATTAACATTATATGTCCTGTTGTTATTTTTTACACATTTTAATCATAAGAAAATTAAATAATAACACACGTCTTACATCCAATAATTTTCTATACAGAATATGACCCTGCGAAATGTATTGTGATGATATATATTTCAGAAAAAAATACTTGAAAATTTATAGAACTGAATTCAGGATGAAAAATGCATCATGGACAATTGATTTCTTAACAAATATGGAAAGTATAGTTCTATTGTGACAAGTTAAATTGTTTTTTAATCGTCTAAATGTTTGTTGCAGATGCTTTAGATTCGGTTACAGGGAAGTGTTATTCATAAAGTTAGTTTTAAAGATAGACAGTGGCAAACATACACATATAAATGAAATAACATTGATTTGAGTTTATTCATAACTTCCACCCACACTGCCCCTCAAGCCACAGAATCACACACACAAGTAAACAACTTGGTCAAGTGGTTTCAGGTCAGTGGTGAACGATGTGGTGAGGGTGTGGACACGTCTGCTCAGTTAAACCAAAGACATTTTCCTTTTCTTTATTTCAGATCAAACTGATTTCCAGGGGAAAGCAGATGGAAACAACACAGGGGGAGTAAAGCTGCAGGAGTACAAAGGTAAATTTAACTTTATATACACACACACACAGACACACACACACACACAAGCACACAAGTCTTTTGACTGTGACAAGTAAGAAGATCTGGAAGCTGCTTGTGTGACCTTGCTCTTATTGTCGCAGGATGTGGGCTGAGAGAAACACATCTCTGAGTTCTGCAGGTGCAAATCGAACTGTGTCTCTCCCACGCAGACGCTGCTTGTGTCTCTGAGGCTTCGCCCTCGACTTCATCCACCAGATCACAGTTTGGTCCCTGAAGCTTCGAGGCGCTTTAATTCAGGATTGTAGAAATGTGATCTGGGCAAATTAACACTGATAAGATGTGTGGAGCACAAACCTCTGTCAGGGCCCAACAGCTCTCTAGATCCAGACTTTAGTTTTAAAATCCATGAACTATTCTCTCAGAAGTTAAGGAAAATGTAGAAAAATTCTGTATGGAAATGTTAAACAAAGGGAAATAAATAAAACTGGATCTGCCCCCTGATCTAGAGCCGCCACTGATTTCCCCCAGTTCTTCCCTGACCCACACTTTATCTTTCTTACGTGGAAATCTCTCCTGTAGTTTTTGTGTAATCTCAATGATGAACGAGTGGAAACATAACCTCCTCGGTGGAGTTAATAAACTGGAATTCACACATTTAATCAGAGCAGACAGAGGGTAAGAAGTGACGTAAATAAATCTGAACATTTGTTTCTTCAGAATCAGAATCAGAATCTTAAGGTATTTATAGCCAAGTAGGTTTACACCTCCCAGGAATTTGCTCTGGTTATTGGTGCATACAATGAACATAGAAACATAAAAACACAATAAATACAACACACATAAGAAAAGCAATAAAAAAAAAATATATATATATTTACTCACTATTTACTTCTTATTTACTCACTTTTTCTAATATTTATACAAAGTAACATTTATTTAAACATAAAAGTCTAAATAAAAATATATAAAAGATAAAATATATAAAAAGTGAAGTAAAATGCAAAATGCAAAACAGTGAACTTTATTGTTGAGTAAAAACACGACGAGAGAGAGAGGTGTGATAAATAGAGATTTTATGTTTCAGCCTCTTTACATCAGCTTTAAATTGACTTTTAAATCTGATGATCTAATGACCTGTTTGTTTTAGCTGCTGCTTTGTGAAGCACTTTGTAATTTGATCAATAAAGATCATTATTTATATGATGGTTATGTGTATGTCAACCTAAAATATTACACAGTATTTCACTGAATGAACTCTAACACACAAGGGACAAACACTAGGTGTGTGTATTTATCCTGTGAGTGTCCCTGCTTGTGTGTGACCTCAGGTGACCCTCGTGTTCACCACAGTAAATGCCGCTGGACGCTCCGGCTGCCTGGAAGCAGGAGCGGTGATGTGGTGCCGCTCTCGTCCGACTCCACAGATTCGTTGGTGGATCAGATCTGTCAGGAGCTCGACTGTGGGCGTGTCTATAGTGTGGACAAAACCAGCGCCCCCCCCAACGCCACCTGCTTCCACGACTGCCTGTACAAGGACCAGCGTTTGCAGAACTGCTCTCAGAGAGTGAGCGGTGGATGCACAGTGATCAATGCAGCCCTTTGTGGTGAGTGACATGTTGTCACACCTCAAGTGAAGTGTGGGCTGGAAGTTTGCACAAAAGAGATATGAGACAGTTAATGTGAGGAAATGAAGTAAGAGATCTAAATAAATATTCTGCTCACTGGCAGAGGTAAACCTGGTTTGCCGTTTTCTTATTTCTGCATTAAATATTTTTAAAATGCATTTTCAACTGTTGCTTGTAATCGTTGGATATCCTTACCTTATATGGAAGGTTTTTAGTGCCTCTTTTTAAATGTTTTATTAAATTCCACCTCATGATTGCCGATACAAAGCTCTCCAGTGTTTACCGACCCTTGTTTACCAGCCACATGCAGTAAGTAGATGATGTTGTGCCCAGGCCACCAGGCTGTGTGGCTGGCTGCAGGGCCCGACCGCTGTGCAGGACGTGTGGAGCTGTGGAGAGACGGCCGACAGGGAACAGTGTGTGACGACGGCTGGGACCTGAGGGATGCCGACGTGGTGTGCGCCCAGCTGGGCTGTGGTTACGCCGTCGGTGTGACGGGACAGGGCGGCTCCTTCCCCCCCGGCACAGGACCCGTCCTCCGGGACGAGCTGAACTGTTCGGGCCGTGAGGAGAACCTGTGGAGCTGCCAGGCCTCACAGGAGGAGCCCGACTGTGGACACAAAGAGGACGCAGGGGTCACATGCTCAGGTCACACTCATAGTTAGAATGCATTTATCATATTATTCATACATCTTACAGAAGAGGGGGAAAAAAAGACAATAGATATTAAAAAACAAACATAATTTACTTTGGAAACACAAGTTTGCCCAATAAATGTACAAACTTATTTGAAAGCTCCAGAAAAAGACAAAATTGTTTCTAATTTAGTTTATTAAAACAAAACCATAACAAGATAAAGAGTCACTGTATAGCAAAACAACTCTACGTAAAGTCTTGAGTCATAACTGTTTCTGATAAATGTTCATCTCACAGAGAATATGTTGGTATATGTGACAACCATTTTTAACTGGTTAGAATCCTCACATTTGCTAATTAGCACTAACAACACAAAGTAACACAAAGTAAAACAGAGACTAATTGGAATATCTAATATTTTAAACCATTTTTTAACCTGTCATCCGTGGGGGGATTTCAATTTATTTCATTTTCTTTAATTAATTAATTAATTTCATTTAAATTTAAATTTTAAATGTGTACAATTTGGTACAGATCATAATGAAAATGTGAATGTGGAATCTAAATGCAGTTTCATAAGGAGGCTATTGGACCTATTGGCCGGATGAATGCATGAGACATTCTCCTTCTGAGCAGGACCTGGTTTGACTCCATGTTGCTGTGTGGCCCTCACAGTTTGTGTTTTATCAGCAGAGATGAGAGACATCAGACTGACCGGGGGGGCGGACCGCTGCGCTGGCAAACTGGAGGTTCACCGTAACGGCAGCTGGGGCACGGTGTGTGACAACTGCTGGAGTGAACGTCTGGCCTCCATGGTGTGCTCCATGCTGGGGTGTGGCACCACAGCCCTGAACTTCTCCCAGTTCGTGCCTCCTCTCGTCCACAACCAGGGGCCACAGTGGTTCTACCAGTGTGGCCCAGGGCATCACAACCTGTGGATGTGCAAGGAGTTTGTCAACAAAAGCCACTTGTGTGTGGACTCCAAAGCATCAGGTGTCATCTGTGAAGGTGAGAAATCATTTCATCCAAAGACAGAAATCTAATGCAGCCAAAAATAAGCATTTAATCATTTAATTACAAACAGATTCATTATGTATGAGTAGGAGACTCCAAAAATCTGTACATAATTGATTTGAGATATTCTTCAATGAAACTGAACTATATAAAAAACGTCACCATCAGACACTTTCAAGGTTGAACCTGTATTTGTGTATTTATTTTATTATCTAAATGTTTAGACCTTATTCACCACCATGACCAAAATCCCAAAGTTTTTAATTTCCTTCATGTTTTCCTTTATTAAAATGTTCAGTCTCGGTATTTTGATCAACCACAAAGATAAATTCATAGTGTTGAGTTAATTCTGCCTCTGCTTCTTCTTTGTCAGCTCCCACTTTAAACTTTATCAAATAGAAAAACATATTTCCGTCTGGCAGGTTCTCTTGGATTTCTCCCAGCGACCAAATCTAATGCAACTCCAGTGACGACCAGTTGGACGAGAGGTAAATATTTAAAACATCCATCTAATTGTTATATCGGTCTAATTCAAGAGTAAAGAGGGGTAACAGAATACGTGAGTTTAAAAAGTCACAGAGAGTGAAACGGACGTCCTGTGAGTCGTTGAGAATCAGACGACAGACGGAGGCACAGACGGAGGCACAGACACAGACACAGTTTTAATCACAGCTGGAAAAAGAACTGCAAGAGTAGAGGAGGAGAATTCATCTTTAATTCAATTGAACCTTTTGAGGAGAAATCTTGTGAGCGGCATTTCTAGTCATTCTGAAAGTCTGTTCCCCTGGTGGACCACGAACCAGGGGACATCCCTCTCACCTGCAGTGGAAACCTGTCTCTGTGTCTCTGTCTTCACGGGTCTGTGAAGAATGAAATGTGTGTACTTGTACCTCGCGGGCTGTGTGAGGATTAAACCTTGTTTTCTGAACTCTCAGTCCCAGCAGCACCAACAGCAGCAGCCCCCCCTTCAGAGGGTTTAATCTCAGCGTCTCATTTGCTCCTCGTCTTCATCACTGTGTGTCTGCTGCTCCTCGTGCTGCTGATCACCAACACGGTGCTGTGCTGCCACTACAGGAGGAGACACGGTCAGTTCTCCTCACCTCGGCCTGGTCTACACACACCGGTAGAACTCTCTCTCTCCATCACATCACACCACAGTCAGAGTCTCTAACCACAGGGACAGACCTTCATCTTCTAAAGAGGTTTCACCATCACCTCACAATTTGTCTCAAGTAAATACATGAATGATTCATTTCAGAGGAAGATTTAAAAACAATTTGGAGACACAGACATGAGTCAGAACAACATATGTAACACATGAAGAGTTCATAAGTTAAACCAAGATTCAAATCAGGTTAAGAGGAAAAAACAATCCACAGTTCATCAGAATCAGATTCAGAATCAGAAAGTATTTAATTCCAAGTAGGTTTACATCTACAGGAATTTGCTCTGGTTATTGGTGCATACAATGAACATAGAAACATAAAAACATAAAAACACAATAAATACAACACACATAAGAAAAGCAAGAAAAATAAACAATATATATTTTCTCACTATTTACTTCTTATTTACTCCTTTTTTCTAATATTTATACAAAGTAACATTTATTTAGACATAAACATATCTAAATCAAATATATATAATAGATAAAAGATATAGAAAAGAGAAGTAAAAAGTGAAATGCAAGATTGTTCATATGTGAACAATTCAATTTAACAAGACAGTTTCCAGAGAAGGGTTGAGACTTTCACAAATTATAGAAAACAACGAGAAAGACTCAAAGCAAAAGCACGACCGGAGATTAAAATCTGATGCAATCATTTCATACAGTTCACATTCATCATCTGTCTCTTATTCTCCACGTCCACAGCGTTCCTGCTCCAGCAGAGTCGCACCAGCCCTCGACCCCGTCGCCTCAACCCCTACCACGAGACCGTCGACCTGGTGAAGGTCACCGCCCACAGCCACCAGCAGCAGACAACTGGTCAGTGTGGTGGAGAACAAACCCAACGTGTGAGAGTGTAACGTCTTTGTAAACTCATGCTCTGTGGCCTCTCTCTTCTGAATTAGCTGTATTCACATGCACGGTGGTGAGAGAGCTCTCACGGAGCTGTTTGATTTATTGTGTGTTTGCCTCAGTCCCCTCGGACCCCAGGTACCTGTGGACCCAGCGTAGTAGTGTTGACAGCTCATCAGTAGATACAGACTATGAGCAGGGCGACCCGAGCAATGACCCGTCTTTCCCTTTATCCACCTTTCGGAGTGAGCTACACCCTTTCATTCCTTCTCTTTTATTCATTATCATTATCTCTGTTCAGTTCTCTCGCTCCTTGTGTTGTGGTTGAAGCTGCTCTGCTGTGCTTGTTTGGGGGGGGGGGGGGGGGGGGTTGCACTGAATCTTTGCAGGATGCTTTGCAATTAAAACTTTGCATCGTGTGAATCATTTCGAATCCAGATTCTCAGCGATACAGAAACCACACAAACCCGTCGCCGATGCCTTCAGGTGCTGACGGCCTCTGTCCGGAAGGTGAGTGTCGTTCTGACTCTGTGTCCCACATTCAGACACACAGTTATTGTGTCTCATATATTGTGTTGTTTTTCAGGCTCTGCACCAACACATAAAGACACAGGAGCCTTCTCAGCTGCCAGCGGAGGCCCCCCCGATGCTCAGCAGGCCCGAGCCTCAGTGATCTCTGTGGATTCATTTGACACCTCCAGCACCTCCTCCGGGGAGGACTACCAAAACATCAACAAGGGCGCATACATCAATGTCACGCCGGGTCGGTGAATCAAGCTTTACTAATATTGTCATGTGATTTTGAAACATAATTGAGAAAGTTTCAGATATTAAGTTCTAGTTTTCGTGTCCCTGAACTAAACCTGTGGGTGTTTGTGGCTGAGAGAAGAAGAAAAGCTCAGTTTCACTTTGGTTTGGATGAAAGATGTGAAACACGTATCAGAGGATAAACCACTGAACGACTCCCCTGTCCTCTGGTGAATCAGATCCTGGACTGGACCAGTCGTCTGCTGCCAGTGGAGCTCCTGATCCTTTAAGGTTCTTCAACAATCATCAACATCACTCGGCACCAGCAACAAACCAGAGTTCAAGTAAATCACCACACAGATGTTCTCACACGTGGAGAAATAAGACGTTTCACATTGTTTGCTGATCTTTGTTGTTTGTTGTTGTTTGTTGTCGGATCATCAGGTGATGAAGATGACGGCCCTCTCTACTCTCCAGTGAGTCCCGACTGAAACTCTTCATCGTCATCACACAGTGGAGGAGACTCAACGTCACTCAGACCGAAGAGAACACAAAGACACATCTGTGAAAATACACTGTACAGGAAACACACTGTGAATCTACATGTAAAAACCAATTTTTCCAAATTCATTAATGTGGATTTTGCAGGATAAGTTAAACATATTACTTTTGACACTTGGGTTGAAAGTGGTTTAACTTCTTAAGATGTTTGAATTAACATGGAAATAAATATAATTCCAATGATTAAGTGTCAATATGATGAATGAATAAAACTAAAATAAAAATGAAGGTTTACTCATCCTTAGTCACTTTCCTGTCCGATGCAATGATTGTCCAGAGGTTTAATTTAGGAGAATACATATGTTCTCATATTTCCGCCCAAATACTGTATTAAAATAATATTCTCAGACCTACTATGTTCTACCACTAGATGGCACTCGAGGCCTCTAAGTCACAAAGAGCTGCCTGGAGTGAAATCATTGAAAACCACAGACGAGAAGAAAGCTGTGAAACCATCAAGTGTTCACCACCCCAGTGACTCACAGGCGATACCACTGTGACACGTACCTGCTTGTCCTGAGCGAGGGAGAGGTTGTTGGTTCCAATGCACTGTGGACACGTGTGAGACGGGAACTCGGGCTCCTGATCAGGGGCCAACACAAACCAATCAGTGCGTCCTGAAACCAGACCTGGCACGGCACGGCCCGGCCCGGCCCTGGTCCGTTACATCTGCAGCAGCTGCAGAGCATCAACACTTCCTCCTGATCCACAGCAATGCCCTGAATCAAAGTCACGTCCCTGTTTCATAGAGGTAGATATGACAAACTGCCTCAGAGAGGAAACTTTCTGATGGGGGGTTGAATGGGGGGGGGGGGGTGAAGACTGGGATAAACGTGGATTAACTTCAGTTAACAGAAGAGGTGGGAGCGATGAGGCATCGAGCTGATAACCAGCAGAGTGGAGTGTTTTTACTGAATGGAAAGTATTTGGCAATGAAGAGGATGAATTTGGGTGAGGGGGGGGGGGAGTCGTCGGCAAAGATAAAAGGTGTCTGAGAGAATCATATATTTCACTCGAATTTAGTCCAGAGCTCTGCATCGAGATAAACAGACGAATTAACGACCAGATCTCCTTATGAAACTCAATCTCTTTCACATGCCAGAGAATTCAGCTCTCACACACACACACACACACACACACACACACACACACACATACCACTTAACAGAGATTCCACCTCAGGGCACGCAGCATGATATATCACAGATCCTCCTCCAGCAGTTTGCTTTTGTTTGGTTCTGCCCGGAGAGATTGATAAGTCAGAATCCAGAAACCTGTGGATTTACAGTCCTGATTAACATCAAGGGAGAGAAACGCCGTGCACCAGTATTTCAAGTAGCTTGTAGTATTTGAGGGATTAGAAGATCAACCCTCTGTTTTTACTTTGTTCATTAAATCAGTTACACACAAAGGATTACGGCTCCATAAGTCCGTAAGTTGCTTAAAGCGTCCCGACAACAGATCCTGCCCAAGTTTAAACTTTTGAACTCTGTTTGGCGCAGGAGGCCCGGAGAGCGCTGTACCTGCCTGCAGAACACGCAGGGAACATACTAAGAACACGTGTTTACTGCAGATTGACTTCAGTCATCATCGAGGGAAACTAAACACCAAGTATAAAACAATAAGGAGAGTTTGGTAAACACACTTTTTTGGCCTGTTTTTGCACACGTTAGATTCAAAGAAGTTACAAGTGGTTGAAAGCTGCAGAAACAGTTTTTTATTGATTGAAGACGTTTAATAACACTTGATTATCAATGTAGATAATGACACGGACAACTTTTAGCTCCTTCTAGCTCATTGTTTTGGTTTAATTGTTTTGGATTCATGTTCGGTCCGAAATCAGAACTCCAAGTGTTTTCATGGAAATACGTTTTAAACCAGTTAAAGGTCAACGACCAGCTAGCTAACTGCTAAGTGGCTTAAATTGCACGAGGCAACAGTTTGCATGTAATTGTTACCATAACATTACAAACACATTCAGTGTTGTGCGTATACGACTTGTTTTTGCTGCCCCCAAGTGGCCAAACAGCCCATCGCATGCAGATCAAAGCTTCACAGTGAAACTATGAAACTGTTTATGTAACAGGAAATTGAACGTTTGACTCAGTGAGCAGTTCCAATCTCCTGCTATTCTAAATTTCCCTTTATGTTTATTGTATGGAAATAACACATTAGCTGCACAGGTCAATGTCAGTGCGTTAGTGAGACTCTGCAGCAGCCGGTTGGGTCTCTCAGTTTGGTTTAGTTTTTTCTGTTCCCTTCATCGGAGCTTCTTTTCTGTTACTGTGAGAGAATGAGAACAGAATGTGACCTTCACAAAGTGCCTGTGAATTGTTTAATAAACTTTGTTCTTGAAGTATCTCAGTGTTTTTATATCCATGTGTCCTCGTAAAAGACGGAGAGAAACTGTTTTCCAGTGTCACAACCTTTTGCGTGTCGGACTCTGGATTAGTACAAATACTTCAAAGCAGGTTTCACGTTCCATTACAACAACGCGACGTTGAGAGAGCAACACACGCTCACATGTGTAATTAGCGTTGTACCGTCAGCGTGACCTTGAGGGTTCTGCTCGGGACCCTTTGTGTTGGCTCTGCTCTTTGACATGTTGCTGGATGGACGGCGGCCAGTGAAATGCAGTGAGCTCATCAGTTTAGGTAGAGACCCACATGATTACAGACCTGAGAGAAAAATCCACTTCAGCTCATTAATCAAAAGCTTTTTTTTTTTTGTGTTCCCCCCTCCGGTCAAGTAGAAGTTCTCCCGGAGCCGTTAACTTCATCAGTGGCTCTGCTGATTGGTCGGCCTCGGAGTGATCCAGCCTGGAGTTTGGCTGCTGCAGCGCGGCCCGGTCATAGTGTTGATTACTCGTCACTCATTAGGTTGCTCTCGCTGCCGCTGCTAAGCCCTCATCAGGAGGCTTTTGGCTGAGCGGCCGAGCGGGGGCCCTGATCCAATTCACCTTTAAAGTTCAGTGGACCTGTCTGCTTGTCACGGGTCAGTGCGCCGCTCTCCATGCTGTGCTCTCCCAGAGAGGCCCTCATTACCTCATTTCCTGTCACTACTGTACCAGACCAGGTTTCAATCTCATGAGTTCTGGCTGCGCGGTGTTTCAACCTCTCGGATCAGACGCTGAGTTTATCTGTGGAGGAGAACAAAAGAGAGGATTCAAGATTCAAGATTCAAGATTCAAGATTTTTTATTGTCAAATGCACAACAATAACATTAAGCGGTCGCTGGCAGTGAAATGCTTGGGTCACAGGCTCTCTTCTAGCAATGCTCAAGTAATTACAACCTAAAAAATTAAATAGAAATAGTATAAAATAGGATAAAATAGAATATCAAAATTTAAAATAGAAAATAAAGTATATATATCTAAATATATATAAAAACAGCTGAAGAGAAAATAAAACAACAATAGTAAAAGGATCGGTTGTTAGTTTGCAGAAGAACACGGCAACATGTGGAATTAACACAAAAACAACACGTACACAAAACATTTCAACGATATAAAAATAACAATAAATATGAACATTGGTTACGAATTTATACATTTATTTTATAAACTTTTGAGAAGTCCACAATTGTGTTGAGCAAGGAACAATTTTCTGAATATGCTCAATGATGTGTGTCTTGAACAGTAAACAAGGAATGACTGAAATGTGCATCGTGGGCCTCTGTGTAAATTGTGGCCCCTTTATGGCCCCTGACTTAGAAAAATCCTAGATCCGCCACTGCTTTAGGTGCATGTGTTTCACTTAAATATTTTTACACTGTGGTGCTGTTACTTTTCCTCAAGTAATTGAAATCAGAATTATCCCATAATCACTTTTCTAACAAAGCTTCATTGCATTTCCTTAAAATTTGCCTCGTTCTCCTGTTGTGTGAAAAGTTGTGTTCATGTTGTCGTGTTTTTCAGCTCGCAGCCGCGGCGTGTTTCCCACATTTATGAGTCCGCACGGAGAAATGAAACCCTTCTTGAAAGCCGGCCCGGCAGCGCAGCGTTTAGCTCATTAACCTTTTTTTTCTTCTTAGCACCTCGCTGCAGTTAACAGTCTGTGGCCTCTTCCCCACCAAGACACATTCATGTAGCTGCCAATCAGGTCAACGCGGCAATTAAGCTGCTTTAAACTTGCTCACTGGTGCTTGGAGGCCGTAAAAATACTTCCGTTTGAGTGTCAATGGGAGCCTGTGGTGGTTAACGCTGCATTCATGGGAGAATACATTGTGTCTAGTTAATGTAAGTAGTCTGGTCACTGGGTCAAAAGGTCGACGTCACTGCGGAGCTGCAGTCGTTTCCACTTATTTGAGTCAAACACCACCAGTGGGATCATCCAGACTCAGACGTCCACATTGTGTGTTTGTGTGTGTGTGTGTGTGTGTTTTTGTGTGTGTGTGTGTGTGTTTCTTATTTCCTCACTCGACTTTCAGATTTCTCGAGCGACTAAGAATTTATGGACACGTTTCCCTGTTTGCCTCCGACCAGATGGAGCGAGGTTTACGAGTGTGTGTGGTGCATGTTGGACAGCGGCGTTTTCCCCGTGAGCACCAGTCACTCAGGACAGGCGTCATCAATCTTGGTCGTGGCTGAATGGCGGATTGGCTGCCATAAAGCCGGCCTGATTGCAGTGTGCTGTTCCCAGCGGAAAGAGTTCTCAGTCCAAGGGAGGCATGGAAACAAAACCCTGCCGATACAAACAGTGTGTGTGGGACAGATTGAGCCGTGCCATGTTGTCAGGTATCGTGCACGTTGGCTCCGGGGGCTGCACAGAGATTATTCATGTATTTATCTTTCCTGTCAATCAATGTGATCCTGTGAGCGTTTGTGATGGATTACACAGTGAAGGTTTGAGACAGAGAGAAAACACAGAAACATTGTGTTCAGATGAAGTTTGTTCTAAACCAAGGATATAAACAGGATTCAGGACTCTGGGGTCTCGACCCCTTTATTCATTTGTGGGGTTTTAAAGACTCAAGGGAGTTTGGTTGGTCATGGATATTGTTTAACTTTAATATTCTATATATGACTTCCTGCATTTTCTACCAGTTATTTCAAGTAGTGCGGCGAAAGACATACAAAAATAAAAGTAATAAAATTAAATAAAAACACACAGCTTTAAATCTTCAATAAATAATAATGCATATTCAACATAATAAATTGAATATAAAGATGTGATGAAAGTTTACAGATTTTATTTTAGGTTTTAGGAAAGAGCTGCATGTTCTCATCCTTGTTTTATTAAAATATCCCAAAATATAAACATGCATCCAGAGATGTTTCCAAAAGCAGAGGAGATGATTTTGTTTTTCTAGAAGCTCTTGCTGACGTATAATAAATCTGATGACTGATAAAAAGAATCAATAAAACCTTGATTGCAAAAAGAAACTCCAGACAAAGCAAAGCCAGACTCAGACAGACAGAAGTCTCAGTGATGGTTTGCAGGTTGCACTCCTCAGCACCATGAGCCTCATTAACAAGATTAAACTTTGTGAAAAGCTCTTGGATCCTTTGCTCCGAAGCAACGAGCTGATGTCATTCGTTAGTGGATGAAGCCGTGGCCTCCAGTCAAGAATCCCTCAAGCGTGTAAACTGGAAACCAGAAAACTGTCAATTGGGCCCGAGTGTGGTTCCAGCTGAGACATGAGAACGGAGTGGGTGAGGTCACCTTCATACCAGACAGCAGCTCATTGAACACAGACCTGTGTAAACTGTGTGTTCAGGTCGCTGCCGTTGTTCTCCTGGTGAATTTTGTGTGGTTTCAAACAGGCAGAGTTGTTTATTTTTCCACGATCGAGGGTTGTGTTTAGTTTCTCTGCTCGGGGGACGTGGATTGATGGCACGGCGTACGTGATGCTGAGTGAGTGAGCTCAGACCGCCTCAAGTCCAGGAACTGTGTGTGTGTTTGTGTGTGTGTTGTGTGTGTGTGTGTGTGTTGTGTGTGTGTGTTGTGTGTGTATGTGTGTGTTGTGTGTGTGTTTGTGTCCGGTCAGCCGCTCCATGCCACCAGCTTAACCCCTGGATTCCCCACATTCCAGCCCAAAGTCAGGCACAAGTCTCGCCGCTCGTCTGTTTAAGGTGATTGACATTATTTGCTACCATTAGGCACTACTATGTAATTGACCTTTGACCCCTCACAAGCGACCTGTTGAAACAGCTTTAAACCAGATCGTCTAATCTCCATGGGAAAAGCCCTCAATCTAGACTTAAGGCTCTAAAAGCAATCAACACCTAAAGGTGAAGGAGGGGAGCCAGGGTCACTGCCACCAGGTCGCTGTGATCCCGGCGGGGGGGCGACGATGAGCAACACAAACGCTCTTCATCAGAAAAACGACTCATTGCTTCGCCTTCACAATAATCCATATGTACATCTCAACATATCAGTCAGTTGTTATTCACGTCTGTAAACCACAGACAGTCCAGACGTGTGGCAGAGGAGGGAAGTTGTGATGAGTTTCAGTGATTTGCTGATATTGTGTTTGGATAGAATGACTTGATGTGTGTGTTTGGTGTTATTGTGTATTTAAAAAATACAAAGAAAATATGCAAATATAAAACATTTATATTTGCATATAAACTTTAGGTTTTATTGCAACTGTACAATAAAACCTAAAGTAAAAAGTATAAAATAAAGTTCTTCAATATAATATAAATAAACAGAAGTCGATGTGAGGATGATACATAATATAAATAATGGTGGATGATAGTAATACACAGTATTTCACTTTGCTGCCTTAGAACAAACACTTCGAGTACTGGAAGTTAAAGTATTTGTTTTACACAGTTGTTCAGCCTCAGTGATAAAGTTGAGTCCTGAACTATTTGAACAGTTTTTGTACACTTAAGAAGTTTGGTTTTGGGATCAAAAGATGAACATGAGAGTTGAGAAGGTCTGATTTTATTTTCCTTAACTAAAGGAATCAGTTCAGAGTAATATTTGTCCTCAGGTCCTCGACCCGGAGACATCACCGGCTCTTCCCTTGTGAAGCCTCTCTCCGATTCTCCTCTCCTCGAGGTGAATGGCTGTTCCACCGAGTTAACGTCTCCTGACGGACCTGGTGAGTGTGAGTCCTTCCCTCTGATGGAACCCTCCGTTGAGCTGTCTCAGTGTTTTGGGTTCCTGTCTTCGTGCATGAGGGAATGTGGATCATTTCTGTGTAAACTGGCAGAAGAAGTGTCTCTGCAGGCGTCTGATGAGCGGATCCTCTCTCTCTCCATCACTTAAAGGTTCATCTTTCATTTCATCAGCTCATGAAACTTCAACTGTTGTTTCTTTCTGCTGACGAGTCTTTCACTTCTTGAGGTCTGGCCTCTTTATTTCTCTTCTTCGGGTAGGAAGACATTTCTCGTGACACCTTCTTCAGCCGCTGTGGTGGTCCTGTTTTTATAAAGATGGACGACATGATTCCTCCCTGAAGACTTGAGGCCCAAGCGTCTTGATCGCCTCCTGGTGGCTGGCTTTAGTAGAGGTCATAGAACCCTGCCTCCTCCATGTTGGTGGATGGGATGGAGGATGCAGCCAAAGTGAGCCACCTAGTGTTGGGTTTGTGTAATTTCTCTGATCGAGTTTTTGAAAAGCACAAACTTCCACTTCAACGTCCTTGCTCACAATCGAACCCAGAGCGTGTGACATCAAACAAAATTCTGAGAAAAAACAAAACTCCACATGACTTCATTTGATTATTGCTTATTCAGAGTTTGACGTTAGAAGATGCTGTTCATGTGACTTTGTCTTCGTCTATGTCGTCTTAATCAGGTTAATGATTAATACAGAAATATTGGTCTAACAAAGACATGAGGCTACAAAGACGAAAGGAAACATGTCAGTCTCATGTTTCTTTAATCACTTGAAAACTTCAAACAAAAGTAGTTCAACACATTGAAATATCAAACTCACAACTTTGTCTCAGATTTTATTTTTCAACCCAAATCTTCACTTAGGTTCCAATACTTCCCCAGCGGACTGTTCATGTGATCACGCCTCAGAAACACACGGTCAAAATGAAAGCAGCTCTCGTCCGTATGAAGCTGAGTCTCATTCACGGTGGTGACACAGTTTTCGTGGATATTTCAAAACACCTCCACACGTTGGATTTCTGGCTGCAGAGCCTCAGCGTGTGACTCCGGGCCACCTCTAGAACCCACTCTGGTCGAGTCTCTCCTCGGCAGACGAGATGCGACCTGACAGTTTCGGGCGGATTAACGGAGGTTTGACAACAAGACATTGTTTCAAATGATACTGATCAAAGTTCACTTTAATCCTGTTAATTAAAGCAAAGAATAACACTGAGCAAATCCACGACTTAAAAGAGAGGCTGGATAAAAGACTTCGTGGAAGATTTTGATCTCAGAGTTCTCCGCTAATGCTCTAATTTCTGATTACCTGATCTGCCGTCAGAAACGCTGCCGCTTCCAGCTCGACTTCCAGAAATGTGCCACCGGCTGACAAGCTCATCAAGGCCCGAGGAGCGAAGGACCTCGAGTAAACCTGCTTTATTAGATGAATGCACGCATGGTGGGAGGTCTGTCTGACTTGGTGTTAATGCCCACAAATGCTGACCTCTCCCATGCCATGTGCCTCCCAAATCCAGAAATGAAAAGTGGCTTACATATCAAAATATGCTTTCATCACGGTGCTCACTGAGATAAAGGCAGAGTGAGCGAGAGGAGGGGAAAGAAAGAAACGACCTGATGTGTTCAGGGGAATCACAATGAGCCCGGTGTGAACCACAGGAACTGGAAAACACACTCATTCACCTTTTCTTCACTCGGCACATCGGCTTCTGAGCGACACGCTGTTTGTGAATGAGAGATAAAAAGAGAGAGAGAGAAAGAAAGTAAAGTTTGATAAGATTAATGAGATCCCAGAAAAGTAATTGATAAAATGTAATTGATGTTCCAAATGTCCATTGTATTATCAGGTAGAATTACTGCTTCATAACTTGATTAACATTTTCAAGAATTTTCTGTTAAATAATTTTGTGTCACGCGAGTTATTCCTGCTATTAAATAATCACCCAGTGAATTTATTTAGGATTTAAATATGGAGCATATATATATTATACAGAAAATACATGAACATGAGACTTGGGATAAGTTTTGAACTAAAACTGAAGTATTATTTATTTGATTTGTTTTATTCAACCAATATTTGAACTGGTTAAATGGCTTTGTCAGGATATTTATTAATGTGTATGTGATAGAAGCCGTGTCAGTGATAGTGAAAGGATTTATTCTGTTGATAAACGATTTCAGCTTCTCATTTACAAACTTTTCCCATTAATTCAACACTTTTAAACAGTTATTTTATCACGTTTAATTTTTAAAGTTTGATTGACAAAAGCACATTCCATTCCATCACTCTGCATTTTCCTTCAGTCATAATGTTTCACAGTGTTTTGCTTCATTTATGTTAAGAGTTAAGTCTGTGGCCATACGCATGATCTGATTTGACTGGTGTTATAATTTATCTATTGTTATTGTTAATATTTAATCATCAAATAAATCATGTGTCTCCTCATCAGAGAGTTATTTTACATTCAGTTATCTGTGTTGAACCTCTGACCTTTGACCTTTGACTCCTCGGCATCGATGCTGACTTTTAAAAACACAACAAACGAGTAACAAATCTAAGAAAACCAACAACCTTCACGTTAAAAGCCTAATTTCCACATATTTGTGCTTCTGTTCGTCCGCTGCTTATTTCCCCACCAGCTCATCCACCACCTGATTTCCCTGCGTGCAGATACAACCCAGATCCAACAGTTGATTCCACGCACAATGCTCCTCTATCAGGATCTGGGACATGTAGAATATTTCCTCTTGAAGTTACCACACATTTCCTCCGACTGCTCAAAAGCCATAATTAGAACCAGGCAGCTCCGGGCACGTCGCAGCCACAGTAGCTTGAAATATGTTTGAATCTTTATTGTTTTCTTTCGGGCCTTTTAGACTCTAATCAAACCGCTCCTGGGAAAAGCAATTTGGTGAATGTTGATTGGAGGGATCTGTCACTCTCCAGTCGGACCACAAGCTTCGGTTTAAACCAAATGTTTGTGTATGTGCTTCTCAAAGTATGCATGGGAAAGTGCCCCCCCCCCCCCGCTGCCGGCTCCCAGTGCACTGTGAATAAATTCATGAATTTATGACTCTGTGTGTGTGTGTCTGTGTGTGTGTGTGTGTGTGTGTGTGTGTGTGGCATGGCAGCGGGGCTTTTCCGTCTTGTCAATGGAAAACATTAGTGTCATGCCCCCGCACACACCCCCCCTCTTCAGCCCCTCTCCCCCTCCTTGTTTAATTCAGTCCATCAACACTTCCTCCTTGAGCCTGTTAGTGTCACACTGCATTTCCTCTCCGGCCTCAACCAGACCAGCTCGCCACAATCGGCCCGGTTTTGGGTTTCCCCTCAAACGGCGAAGGGCTTCAAAGTCTATAACTGCTTTTTTGATTTTTATTGACCCAAAGACCAGCCCCCCACCCCCCCCCCCCCCCCTCCTCTGCCTCTCCTCCTCTTCCTCGCCCCCACGCTTCTTTAAGGGGAATAAATTACAGTGAGGTTTGAAGGTGGTGTTGTCTTGCTGAGTGCACCTGCAACTCATTTGGCAAGGTGTTGAAAAATGTCCGGCCTTCAGCGCCTCCGAGGCCGGTGGATTGTCCTCCTGAAGAAATATCAGAAATCAATAAAGCTGATTCAAATTCAGGGCGTTTCTTTTCATTTATGCCAGAAAGGAAACAGCGAAGCAGATTTTTAAAAGCTGCTGCGCTGACGTCTGATCAGTTTCCCGGAGTTTTGCAGAGGGTGGATGTGTGAGAATGTCCGAGTCTCTTGTTCCAGACGTTCTCCAGAAGTTTTCCTGCCAAACCCCTGATAGCAACACGTCTGGAAAAGTGAGCCCATGTTAAAATAGAGCAGGAAAGTTTCCAGAAAACTTGTTGATGACCACAAAGCATGTGAAAAGGAGCCAAACACATAAAGGCTGCAGACAAATAAGTATTATATTATATTATTATATCTATTTTATATCTATTAGTTCATTGAAATGTCACCACAACAGCCACTGACTTGGTTTTTCTGGAGCTTTCAGCCACAACTCATGACTTTGATCAACAGCTCTGCCTCATTGTCACAGAGATGGTTTGTATCATGTGACATCCATATGTGATTTTGATGAAATACAGTTCTTTGCAGTTATCTGATGCCTGCAGGTACTTTGCAGATTAAGTTTTGACATCCACATAAGAGCGACTCATAAAATATCGGTTTGAGCTTGTAAAAGTCTTTTTATCTTAGAAAGGTCAACTTTTCAGGGACTTTGATATAATAATAGTTTTTTTTTCTAGTTTCATGACTTTTTATCTAAAAGAGAATCTTGTATAAAAACCTGTGTTAAACTCTCTTTCTCTCCCCATCCCCTCTTTCTTCCATTCTTTCCTTTCTTTTGTTCTTCACTTGGTTTGAAAGGACAAAACAAACACTGCAGTCACTAAGTTTTCACCATAGAAGCTTAAACTTAAAAATTGAATTTTACATACAAATTAATTATGTTGCTTCATTTAATTAGAAAAGAATAATGTAAGATTTTCTTTCAGTTTTCTTTCCATTCAATAAACAGCTACATCCTAGATTTGTACATATGAAGAAAATAAGATTAATAAGGGAGACAGAAGATGGGAGGTTAGCTTTAGGTCAGGCTAACAGTTTCCCCCTGTTTCTAGCCTTTGTGCTAAGCTAAGCTAACTGGCAGCTTGATATTTAACGCACAGGTACGAGAGTGTATCGCTAATAAATCGCATCCTGTAATTCCATGTTGTGGCCACAGTGGGCGCTGCTCTGCAACACGCTCTCTGTACCTGACGGACACAAACATGAACAATGAGCCCGATGACAGATTGACGTGATGCACCGGATCAAATCGCTGCGACATTAAACCGTTCACCTCCACAAACTTTTATCACTGGGGCAGAATCGTAGAAATAAGTTTTTTGTTTCACCGTATAGTCCCCCCCCCCCCCCCCCCCCCGGGTTCACAGGCGGAGAAGGAACAGACAATCTGTCGGTGATAAAGCGCCCGATGGCTGCCTGTGATCTTCGGGGGGGAAATCGACTCACTAATGGCTCACCTTGTGTCCTGTGTCATTTCCTTTTGATGTGATCGGGCAGTGATGATCAGGGATCTGGCTGCGTGTAGTAAAGACTTCTCAGCAGGCACTTTTAATTAGCGGGGGGGGACAGATTTTGGCCGAGGACCCCGCCGCGTCTGGTTCTTATTTCCCACTGCAGCCTGACTGTAAACCAACACTACCAGCGCTGTCACCCAAAACCAAAGCGGCTCATGTACAAAAGCGGCCCGGGCCCTGATTATCATTCTGTGTCAGGAATGTGAGCGACAGTTTCTCTGTTTTTACTTACAGCCCCCCCTGCCCCCCCCCCCCCCCCACCACCCACCCCCTCCTCCTCCTCCCCTGCTCTCCTTCCTTTAAGTATCTTTCTGCACACATAAAACCCGATGTCAAGTGCACACGCTACATGCTCGATCTCAGACAAATCAGAGCCAGGTGTGTCCGGATGAGAGAGTTCATATTAGAGAGATATTGCAAACATCTGTGTGTTCTGCGTGTCCTCATCATTTAGATCCCCGCATGACAGTAAAAGGCTGTGGAGAGGAGGAATGGAGGAGAGGGGAACACCCGCTCGGGAAAGTAACTCTGCCGGTTTGTTCTGCTGCCAGGCGGCCTGACAGATGGGGGGGGGCACCGCCGAAGGAGCAGGGAGCCGACACGCAGACATGTGTTCCTACCATGGTTCCTGGTTCCTATCCGGCCGACAGGGGACCAGCCACACCGCGACACCATGAGAGGACCATCTGATACACAGCTGAAACACACTTCTTTAAATGTAACACAACAGCAACACACAAAGCTACTGCTGCTCCTTTTTAGTTTTTTTATGGTCAAGTGGGGACTTGCAACCCAGACTGATGTTTCCTTATCAAACTGTCTGGAATGAACAAACTGGGACATGAACACGTGTCTGTTGATCTCTTTTTTAAAAAACAAACGGTTTAACAAGACCTATATTGTGAATTTATGGTTTACATCTATTTGCACCAGTTGTTAAAAGGCACAACTGCATAGAAAAGCATTAACACCTGTGATTGACAGCTGTATATGAGCTGTGTCCTGATTCAGGGACGTCGACACGCCTCCTCTCGTGCCAACCAATCCCAGGACTCGTTGCAGGCTGGTGATGAAAGGTAGCGAGTTGGCTGAGCAGGTGAATCTCACGTCACATTAAACTATAGATTCTTATGATACACAACAAATAATAAAGCAAACAAACAGAGTGAGACTGATAAACTGAGGCAGAGGAGCTGTGGGCCCAGCTGTCAATCAGAGGGAGAGCTGGGAGTTGTAGTTTTCACTGACTGGTCCGTCGACAACACTCAATAAAGTGCAAACGATCAATAAAGTGCAAACGATCACATGTCAGGAGGAGTCACTGGATTATTAACGTGGTGTTGATGGACACTGTGTGTGTCTGTGTGTGTGTGTGTGTGTGTACGTGTGATAGACACATGTCGTCAGTAGCAGGAACATGGGAACTCCTCACAGCTGATCCAGGCTACACAACAGACAGCTGCAGCGAGTTTCACTGGACAACATGTTCACTTGTTTGTCAAGTTTTAACATCTGAAACAGGGATTTTCCACCATCGCACTTTCACTGAGGTCCAGTTGCACAACACATGTTCGATTTCCTGCCAAAGCAAAACTGAACACAACAAGAAAAACAGTGTCTGTGTCTGTGATACAGGAAACTCAGGTCAGTGTGTCTGTTTCCTGTGACATGAAAAATCATTATCACACAAGTCTGAAGATAGTTTATCAATTAATTCAGTTTAGTCCAAACCTGTGGACTAAGAAAGATTCTATTGAATTTTAATCTCTTGTTTCTGTTTTTTTGTTTTTAAACCAGAATCTTTTAATATTTTGTCCACATTATTTATATTTACCACACTAGACTGTAAAAATAAAATACAATTTAATAACACCACGAATTACAAAATGTTCATTAAGTTGAATCTAGTCCTTTAAGAACAGTTTAAATTAAAATTGAACATTTAAACCTTCATTCACTGCAGAACTGTATCCTCAGTCTTATCAGTTCCAGCTGGGTGTACCTAATAAACTGACCCCTGAGTGTATTACCTACTTTTATTGGTAGAGAAGTGAATGAGTTTCACCAGCGACAACATCAAAATGTGCTTAATGCTTTATTCAGTACTGATTTAATAATGTGTGGGTAAATCTGATTAAAAGTTCTTCAAACAACATATTTATTGTTTTGATCAAATTTGTATTTATATATTTCCACATGTGGTGAGGATCTGCTTCACATTGAACTACAGTCATTTAAACAAGGGGCATAACTTGGTGGTCAAATTATTATTCCATATCAATAAATAGTAGCTGAGTAGAAAAAACACTTTATATAACTCGTACTAAAATTTGTGGTCCAAATTAGAATGAGTAGAAAAACAGTTTGTATGACTATTGGGGGATTTGAACCAGCGGGGTTTGATTATTGGTGGTTCCAGTTACAACCTCCATCCCCCTGGCCGAGCATTTAAATACTGTTGAAATCATATTTATATATATTTAATAGTTATCAGGCTTTTTAAACAATTTTTTGCCAAGTTTGAAACCGGAGTGACCTTAAAAACCATCAATCGATCAAACGGAGAGGATTCATGTGTGGAATCAAAACTTAAAAAACTTAAAAGGAAAAAATCTGCAGCGAACTAAACTAACGTAAAGTTTACGTAACTAATCTGAGGAGAAACTTTCCTCACGTCCGAGCCGCTGTGGAGTCACAGAGAGGATTTCCACTGTGAAGCCTCTCAGGTCGGGTTAACCAGAGCAAACACAGGGGTCAAGACGACAGGACCTCACTTTTCCCTGCGCCTACGAGCAAACAAAAGAGACGCGTGTTGGAATCCCATCGTGTAAACACTCCTGGACACACACACAGAAAACACAAATCTAGATCTCAATCTCTGTCCTCGTTTCCGATTCCCTTCCTAGCTTTCCTCTCCTCCGGCCTGGACTCTGGACATGTGTGAAACATTTACGAGAACAGAACCCCCCCCCCCCCCACCCCCCCAGTACCCCCCCCCCCCGCCCAAATCTGATAACAACGTCTGAATCCTGAGCTCGATTTACACCCGTCTTTGTTTCCCCGGCAAATATTTTGTCTCCATCTCGCAGCAAATCTGCCAGAGTGGGACACAGCGCAGCTACGCCTCCGAGCGCCGCTATAGAGACGCCACATTCCAGCCCTTTGTCCTCAGCTGGCTGCGCCGGGCAGCTGCTGGAGACCACCGCCCCTTTTTTATATCTCACCTTGTTGTTCGGGCAGCGACGAGCGAGGCCTCCGAGAACATCGCACATATTCCTCCTTCCTCTCCACCCTCCTTCCCCTCCACCCTCCTCCTCCTCCTCCTCGGCCCTCCCCTTGACTGCGGCCCTTTTCTAAAAGGACGTGCACGTTGTTTAATGTCCACAGCCCCCCGGAGACAATGGGCCACTTGACCTTTGACCCCGGTGAGGAAAAGACAGGTTTAATCTGATGTTGAGATCCTCCGCTGCCATTGTCTGAGGGACAGGGGACCCAATGTGGCTCTGGACCAAAGAGGGTGGGGGGGGGGGGGGTAGTCACCACATCTGCCCACCAATTTGGTTGTCACATGGTGCACGACACCCCCCCCCCCCCCCCCCCCCCCCCAGCTTCTCCGACCTCCACACAGAACCTGGGCCCACCCAGGGAAGATGGCGCTCTCTCTCCACTTGTCTGCTGACCCTGTGTTCACCCTGAACACTGTCACTCACCTCGCTCGCCCCTTTCAACACCGGCCATGGAAACTAATGAGCCAATAACATCACAACCACTTGTTGATATCGATCAGTGGCGAGCAAAGTCTGTGCCGGGACAGATTAGGTGTACTGTCCCTTTAATCTGGATTAATCGATGGATTATCGACCGCTTCCCACGCTCAGATCACAAGAATACGTAGAAATAGGCGAATGTAGCTAATGATACCAAACACAACTTGTAAAGAGTCTTTTTTGTCTCATCCTGTGTGTTAACTTCGATGTATTCGTGCTAGCTTACGAATATACGGACGAAGCAGAGGAAATGGAGCAGTACCACTGGAAGTCGTCGGGGGGCAGTGTAGCCACGAGTTCAAGTGAAGAAGAAGAAATTCTGTTTGAAAAAGTATTTATTTATTTTACTTAAGTCCTATAGAAGTATCTCTTTCACTATATATTGTATAATTTTTCATACAAGTGCAGCATAAATTGTTTTTTTAATGCTATACGTGTTTGCTATCGCTACATAGCTAATGTTAGCATTAGCAGCAGTTTAGTTAACGCTCAGGAAGAGAACCTACAAGTTTAGATTATCGTACAATTTGTTTCGAAGCTGTGTCGATATCCCGAAACGATTTAGTTACAGAAACAATACTTAAGGCACAGGGCTCTTATTTTGAAACATGAGACAGGAAGGACTTGTGTTAAGTCACGTTCATCATCACACGCGTGACGTCACGTGAGAGGAGAAACGTAAACACAGACGTGATCCATATTCTACAATCTAGATTACAACTGAAAATACTTAGTGACACGAGATGATCAGATTATCGTGAATCATGCATTATCTGATTTATGATCGTATGTTGATTCGAGGCTTCAGAATAAAACACAAAATGAAGGATCATAGAATTTGAGACTGAAACAAGAAAGTAAGGCTCAAAACATTTTTAATTTTTTCCATTATTCTATTTTATACAGTTTATAAGAATAGATTACTTTGGTTAAACGATTAAAAAGATTATTTTACTCTGTAGAAAAATTGTACTAATTCACTTTTCTGCTGTAATAAGGCGTCAGGATGTTTGACACAACGAGACGATCACGTCAAATCTAAACATGACACATAATCATTCATCCGTCTTTCTGTATCGATCAGTATAATATATTATTTTCAGATTCCAGAACAAAATGCAAATACACACACACACACACAAACAAATACAAATGAAAAGGGGCTAAAACGTGTTTTCTAATGTTTAACACAAACGCACAACCTGGAAACGGGTTCACCGGACAAAAGCAACTTTCTCTCACTTCGGGGATGAATTATTTCCTGTTCATAAGTTCGTGAACACAATGATACGACTTTAATATTTCACAGTCGGCGAGCGGAACATCGCTGTCACGTTTGGTTACAAAAACATTACCCACATGTGTTGATCTGAGCCTGAACATCCAGATGTGTGACTCATGCCATCTGGAAGTTGTAACGGGAACAAAGCGGACAATAAAAAAGCAATAACTTATTCATAGAACATAAATTATTTTCTTCCATATCAAATATTTACACATGGTACCTTTTTTTTGAACATCAGTGCATTACAGATAAAAATCATGTATCTCCTCCGCAGAAGTAAAAATAGAAAGATGACGTGTGACCCGGTGAGAAGTGTTCTGACGGGGGTTCGATTCCCGGGCGGTCCCTGAGTCCGAGGCCGCGGCAGGTGCGTGAAATCGGTTTTTACATCTCGGCAGAGACGTCACTCGATGACGTCCGTTATGAAAAGATGTTTATTATCTGAAGTTTATTACAAAACGTTGGCTGCAAAAGTTTTATCTGTCAATTTAACTCGGTCCTTAAATGTTGTTGGATTTATTCGAACATAACTTGTTGAAGTATTTCTGCAGCGAAGGGAAGGAGACACAGTGTTTATGAGGTTTAAGTTGTATTTACTTCATATATTCTGCCACATATTGTGTGAATTATTGTTAAATTATGAATCTAATCGATCAATCCACGTCCATAGTTGTGATTTTTTACTTAGTCCTAGCAGTTTAAACTTAGTGCTGAAGTCCTGTGGGCTGAGAAGTTCAAATTCTTTGCATAGTTTTGTAAGAGCAGATTTCTCTGTTTCAGTTAATGTGTCTTATTTAAAGAAATCTCAACATTCTGAGGAAATATTCTCATCTTTCCTTTGGTTTGATGAGATTTTGATCTGAACAGTAAATATTTGACCAGAAGTTTCTCCTTGAAAAGACGACTTTGTATTTCCTAAGACAGAAAAAACAAAAAGTTTGAGGTATTAATCGTGACTGGTTCTGAAATGCATCACAAGTTTTTCTTTGAGTCTCCATGTTGTTTAGTTCTGCTTCTTCCCGGTGCGGCCTGGCCACCACACGGACTGCGATGCCGTTCGATTCCCAAGAGGTCGAGGTGGTCCGCCCGCCGGCTCCACTACCTGCAGCCACACGACTCCACCACCATGTCCTCGTACTGTTTGTAGACCACGTTGTTCCCTGAGTCGATGTAGAGGATGCTGATGGGGCTGAGCTTGGAGGGGGCGCAGCAGCTGGGCGGCATGTTGCTGGGGTTCATGGAGTTCATCAGCGTCTGGATGATGGCGTGGTTGGTGGGCTCCAGGTGGGAGCGCAGGGGGAAGTCGCACACGCCCTCGCAGTGATACGCCTCGTAGTCCAGCGGGGCGATGATCCAGTCGTCCCAGCCCAGGTCTCTGAAGTTCACGTGCAGCGGCTTCTTGCTGCACCTGGACTTGGACTTTTTCCCGTGTCTCTTCCCGTGGCGGGTCTTGGACGCGGCCGTCCTCCTCCTCCTGCTGGCCTTGAGGCCCGAGCCCCTCTCCTTGGCCTTCCTCCCCAGGCCCAGCAGCGCCTTCCCGTCCCTCCTCTCGCTGAAGAGCGTCTGCCTCTTCTTGGACCGGGTGAACACCACCAGGATGGCCTTCTTCTGCTGCGGCCGGCCGTGTCGGTGCAGGCCCAGCAGCTGCAGGTCCAGCTCCCTCTCGGGGTTGTCCAGCATGGCCCTGAGCTCCAGGCAGAAGGGCTTCCCTCGGCTCAGGTGCTGCCGCTCTTTGAAAATCTCCCACACGTCCAGCACCTCCCACTTGGGCCTGTGGGAATCCTGCAGGTCCAGCGTCCTGGAGTCCAGCAGCTGCTGGTCGTGGCAGGAGAGGAGCTGGACGTCGACCGGGTCCGTCTCGGATATCCTGAAATTCCCAGACACTTTGGTGTATATCCTGAGCTCGGCTCCCAGCACCTCGGCCTTCTCGGAGAGGGTTGAGACATCGAACAGATACTGCTGTCTCCTCAGAGGCGAGAGTGGGAGGTCATCTGTGGAAAGCATTAAAACAGAGGGTCAGACGCATTCTCACGGAGATGATGTGCATACCACGGATCTGACAGGACCAAATCCCACTAGTGTCTGCACCGAATTAATCTGGGAGAGACACTGTGAGTCATGGGTGTTCAGACGGTGCTGCCAGCAGACACACACACACACACACACACACACACACACACACACATTGAGAGTGTGTCCATCATTTCTAGACACGTCCAAAACTTCATAACTTTCTAATGGAGCTCCACTGTCTGTCTTTAACACTTAGCATCCTCCCCTGGGTTTTCCTCCCTGCGTTAGGGTTAGACTTATTTTTGGAAACTGTGGAAATCGGTTTCCACAGTTGAACACACACCAGTTGAACTGGTTTTTCTTCCAACACTCAATATTTCTGACCAATATTTCAATCTGTTTTTAGTTTCCCTGCTGATGAGCTCACTCATTTAGTCAGATATTTAAATTGTCCTTTTATTTGTCCATTCACCTTCTCTGTCTTTCACTTCCTTTTGCCCAAACATGGCCACTAACCGTGTGGAATAACGCGACCTGGTCCACTTCTGTTTGCCGGATCTGGGCCACAAGTGAGCCAGAGCAACACCGCAGGTCAGCCCCAAGTGGCCCGGGTTTGTTTTGTGCTGTCTGGGCCAAATTCACTTTTTACCACATGAGCCACATCCAGATTTCTCTTTGCCTGGAGGACAGCATGTTTGTTTTAGGATGCTTGGGCCAGAAGTGGGCCAGATGTGTAGGGTAGTGGCCCACATCGGTCTGCTGTCTTGATTTAGAATCTCTGGTTTTATATCCTGCGTGTAAAAGCTCTATAAATACACATTCACACACACGTACAGTCTACACACTCCACATACCTTGTCCACTGTCCACAAAACTCGCGATGGTGTTCGCAGCCTTCGAGGATCGAAAGAAACTCGCGTTCAGCCCCAGTTTCTCCGCCGTGGAGAAAGTTTTATAAATGGACAACATGTAGTCGTGAGGCTCGATCAGATCTTTGTTCGTCGCTTTGCTGCTTCTGTCGAGGGACGACGGAGGAGGAGGAGGAGGAGGCGCGTGAAACTCCTTGAAATACTTGGACGCTTCTTGTCCGTCGAAGATCTTCGTCACTTTGCTGCTCTTCTGCGCAGCGGGGGGGAAGATGGCCAGGGGCCGCACGCGGGGGGTCTCCCACACGAGCAGAACAGCCCCGCAGAGAAGCGACCAGTGGAGGAGATCCATGCTCCTCTGTGCGCGGGATGCGAGCCGGAGCCTGAGCTGTGGCCTGCGGGGGACCGACTCATCCACTCTGCTGCGCACAGTGCGCACAGCTCCGGGGGCGCGGGCGCTGCGGAAGGTTTAAAAGAAAAGGGCCCGAGAACACGCCCACATTGTGCTGTTATCGTTCGGGGTAAATGGAGGGACGCAAATTAAGGCTGTAAAACTAATTGTTCCTCTGTCACCTCCCTCCTCCTCCTCCTCCTCCTCCTCCCTCCTCCCAGCTGCAGGAGGCAGATGTGCTGCTCTAAAGATGCTTCTGCTTCTGCAGGAGAACAACAAATCACGTTGACATGTCCGGGTTTGTTATTGTTGTGGTTGTTCTGCAGAAGTTTGAAGCTTCTGAACAGCGAAGGGAGGATTGACTGCGGTGTCTCGCGCCCTCTAGTGGACAACCGAGGACACAACAGGCAGCCAATCAGCGTCCTTCAGCACCATGGACAGAGGCGGCATTAAAAGTAATTAATCAAGAAACATGTTGTGTTAAAGATCTGTTGAGGATTTTTAAGCAACATCATAGATTCAATAAATCAATAATTAAATACACAATTCAATAAATAAATGATTTATTTGATGTTAAGATGTCATGGAATGTGGAACTTGTAATTTATAAATGTTGCACTGGACATGAAGCTTCTCTTCTGTAACCTTTTTTAAAAACAACATTTGTCCAATGAAGTATTTGTGTTTGGTTATTTGTGACTTTGGTTTTCCTGCCATGTGCCTTTTCATTGACTGGTTTGTTTTGTCCTGTGTTTAATCATCCAGTTCTCGAGGAGTCTGGTGTCATGGCGTTCTGTCTCAGACTGAAGACGAACCAGAGACACGGACACAGAAGAGAAGAGCCGACCTGCACCCGTGTTGTGAAGAGAGCAACAAAGACACAAACGTGTTTCACAAGGAAATGGAGATTTTATTGCAAAGAAAACAGTGTACAACAAATCGTAAACAAAACGCAGACTTCACGTCTTCCTTCAGCTGGATCGTGACTCGAGTTAGAAACTATTGCACTTGTTTCAGAGAGGAACGCTATATAGATCTTCCACCTTTTTTTTTTGACACATTAAACACACACTCGCATAAACTGAAGAGAAATCACACAATGGAAGGAGGATTGTAAGGCACAGATTCAAAATATATAGATTCTTCATATCGGCTTGTTTCCCCCTAAATTTAACAGGTTAACTCAAGGTCCCAGTGGTTGATCATGTGATTATTTCCTACTGGGCTCTGAGTAACCCCCATACCCGCCATTTTGTTTAATGAGAAAGAAAAATGATTCTTGTTAAAGTGATTAAAAGCAGAGGACATCCTTCATGGAGCCCCCATGTTACAGATGGGGATCCCATCGGAGCAGCACGCCACGGCGTAGATGATGCTGAGCACACACAGGCGGCTCGGGGTGATGGTGCTGCCGGAGCCGAAGATGCTGCCGTCGGTGGTCGGCTGCACGGCTGTTGAGGTGACGTTGCTGCCGGTGGTCGGGGGGGGAGTGGTGGGAGTGTTTCTGACAGTGAAGGAACGTGACTGGGCGCCCCACTCCTTCAGAGTGAAGACCATCGTCAGGTTCTCGCCTGCAGGGGGGGGGGGGGGGGGGGGGAGATGATGTTAGATTGTAAACAAAGTGTCAAACGATCGTGAGCTGAGATTTCTCTGCTCCAACTGTGAAAGTTAGGCTGAGAAGTTAGATTGATTAGATCTAAGTCCCCATCTGCTTCATATATATTCACAAACTATTTGTCTTTACTGATTATTAAGAGTGACTTTCTCCATTGATCATTTGATAATAGATGAATTGACATAATTTCCCTTAAAAGTGAAGAATAACGTTTATCTTAAGTGAGCTCCGCCTTCAATGACCTGAAGTCAACCCTCACACCTGTTTATGCATCGAGACTATTTATGAGTTTATGTTATAAATTCAGTGAGTCTTTTAAAACCTGTTCAAACAAAGCAAAACTTAAACAGACAAATATTCTGAGCATTAAATTCTTCAGCATCATCTTGATCTGAAATCAGTTCAATCAAGTCTTAAGAACTTTTTTTTAAAGTTTTAAACATGCGGGTGTGAACGCACCCCCGTTGACGATGGCCAGGTCGGTGAAGTTGGCCCAGCAGGAGCTGAACCGGATGGTGGAGTTCCCTTCCAGTCCGTCCACCCAGTGTCCACTGGTGTTCTTCAGACTGGCGGTGACGGTGAGACTGGTCACCCCCACAGAGATACAGTTTCCCTGCAGACCACCACAACACACGTCAGGACTCACAAGGTTTAACAGGAGGTTAAACATGGGATAAGTATAAATGTGAAAAGCTTTATTTAAGATTAAAAGGCTCCAAATGAAAACTACAACTCAGGAACATCAGATTGATCAGCAGCTGCTCAGTGAGATGGACGTCTCGGCTCCTCACCTGCTCGTCCACGGCCATCAGACTGGGCTGCTGGAGCAGAGGACCCACAAACTGGCCGGCGATGGGGTTCATCATCAGGAGCAGGTCGTGGACGCTGGACACGTAACTCACCACAGGCTCCTCCCTCGTCACCTCCACCGTGGCCTCCTGGGATGTAAAGCAGAAAACGCAGCAGTGAGCAGACGTCTAATCCGAAACAGAGATTTATGTCCTGGTGGTTTTGTCACTGGAGCTTCACCTTGTTCCATTCGGGGTCGGATGACGGGGGGGGGGGCGCGACGACGCCCAGCGAGGAGACGTTGAAGCCGATGGAACGACTGAGGTTTCCTGAAACTGCTGCTTGGCCGAGATCATCTGCGATGTTCTTCAACAGCTCGAAGTCTGCGTCATCTGAGAAGACACAGACAGAGAAGAGAACCACGTGTGAGAGATTCACTGTCAGATTGAAATGTTTCATCTTCAGCCGGCTGCACATGTTGTAGACGAACCGTTAGTGGTGTTACTGGTTTGCTGCACTGGAGGTTTCTGGATCTCCACCTCCACCTTCATGCCCGTCGACCTCTTCCTGCGCCGGCTGTCCTCTCGGATGATGTTTGTGATCCGGATCATGTTGGCAGGAACCTTGAGGAACAGGGCCAGGTTCTGGATCAGGTTCTCTCCGAAGAACTCGTCGGTCGTCACGGCGGGCATGTCGAAGGACAGGAAGAGAACCGGGGACGTTCGGATCTCCGCCGGCTTGGAGCCTCTCAGGACGACCTTCAGCATCTTGTACTCTGTGTCAAAGAAGTTGGAGCCTTCGGTGGCGTTGAGCTGAGGGACGTACTGACCTGAGGAGATGAAGCAAAGTCAAACAGGATATATGATCACAGGTCAAATGTTTTAAATGATTTTTTTAATGTTTTAAAACAATGAAATGACAGTTCCTGGATGATTCAGTCCCGTTGTCTGTGTGTGAGCAGCTGGTACCTGGGGAGATGGGCTTCATCAGGGTGTAGTCGGTCTTCTCAGAGTTCCACTTGGCGTTAGTCGGAGGAACGAGCTTGTTGTCCACGTACACATCCAACCGCTGAGGACTGGAGTAGAACACTGACACCAGGACGCTCTGCACAGAGGGAACAACAAGAAGGTGTTTGAGAGAAACTGACGGGAGGAGTCGCAGAAACATATATCAGATATGATACTCTTTTAAAAAGTGAAAGGCTTATATCAGATTCTTTTTTATCAGCCAACAGATAAATAGGAGTTCATGAGAGGTGAATATCTGAAGCCGTGTTCTCTGACCTCGGTTGGATCCGCGTTGAGCATCATGAGGCGGAGCTTCTGGGGGCTGACGCTGGAGAAGAAGACGTCGAAGGAGTGACCGGTGGCCACGATGCTGTGGAAGAGGGACACTCTCTTCTGGCAGGTGTAGCCAGAGCACCAGCCCTGATCCTGAGGGCCTGCACACAAAGACACACACAGACTGAACGTGAGACACATTCTCCCTGTTACCTCTTACTGGTTTCAGAGAGAGACCACAGAGATTAAAGCCCCGACCGTTGAGGAGATCCAGATATCCGTCTCCGAGCACGGCGACGGGGGACAGACGTCTGGTCTCTGTGTCGGCGTCCAGACTCTCGATCACCAGCATCCTGTAGTTCAGCCCCGAACAGTTGTAGCTCTGCCACGTGCTCATGTACACGCAGTCTTTCCTGATCACACCTGACGACAAGGAAACACAGCATTTGGATTATTTTCTCTTCCTAGCTGACGTCTAGTTGAAGAACTTAGATCTTGATTTGCAGTCACTCCCTGTCACCTTTGTGTGGAGCGATCTGGTTCACCGGGATGCGGCTGCCGTCGAGGTTGGTGAGCAGGACTTTGGGGATGCGGTAGTCGCCCAGTCCTCTTCGGGGATCCCCCCCCCAAGCAAACTCGGAGTGAGGCACCACGGCTCCCACCATCCCCAGGAAGGAGCCGTCCAGGTCCTTCAGCATGCTCTTCTTCTTGGCATCACACTCCATGTCCACACAGTCAGAGGGGTTCACTTTGCTGAGGCACAGACACACACACACACACACACACACACACAAACACACACAAAGTCAAGATCAGATTCTCTGTCACACACTTTGATGTGTGTAATCGTTTGTTCAAATGTATTCATGAGGTTAAATCACATATTAAATGTAGCAACAGAAATATTGCCCTGTGGTTCCCAGTCCCTCCAGGAACATGACTTTGACCTTTGACCCCCCACATCTAATCAGTTAATGTGTGAGTCAAACTATCATGTTCAGAAGAGTGGGATAGAAAACCAGAAAACATCACCCTGCATAAATTAATTATCATTTCCCAGACCCATATTTTTTAATTTCTTTTTTCTAAGTGTGACTCTGTTGGTGCACGTACCCGAGATCCGCCCTGTGAATGAAGACCTTGGCGTTCTCCGTGCTGTCCACCATCTGGATGCGGGACACCTGCACCGGGTGCTGCAGGTCCTCGCTGGTCGGGCTGGTCATGAACATGACATTGGTCTCGCCGGAGCAGACGTTTCGGAAGTTGACGAACATGGTGTCTGAGAGGAGAGAAGACAGAAGCATGAGGAGATCCACGCAGCAGCAGGCGACGCCTCACACCGAATCATTTAAAAAAACATTTTAAAAACCACAGCGAACCTTTGACCGTCATCAGGCCTTTGATGGCGTTGTAGTTGTTGTTCTTGTTGTGCGGCTTCAACGGAGCTGTGTTGTGACTAGATGCAAACGTCGGCCAGCAGACTCCAGATCTTCCACCTGTGCAGAGGCATGGAGGTAGAAGAAGATGATGTTTCTACATGAGGAAGATTTACAGATAGTTTCTAAACTTATCTTATCTTTTTCATGTAAAAACCAAAAACATTTAAGACTTTTCAACGCCCGAGGGAACCTTTCGTATTAGTTTTTCCAGGCACATCCCTAAACCGAAGCATGAAAGTCACAGTTTAGTGTTCAGTCAGAATCAGGGAGCTACACGGCACCGTTCAGGGGCCGGGGAGCCCGATGGGGACCACTGTTGGCGATGTTGTAGTCACTGGGGTCGCTGGGCAAAGTGTCCGAGCAGTTGAAGTTCGGGCTGCTCCCGACAATCAGGGCATTCTGGGAAAAAACAGGAACATGAGGAATACGAAGGTTTGACACAAAAATGATGCAGAAGAAGAAACTCACCTGGATTTGAGCCGTTTTATCGGCGTAAGCGTGGGTGACGGAGGGGGGGGCGAAGATGATCGCGAAGATGCCCATCCCGTTGTCCACCAGGGTCACGTTGGAAACAACGATGTCCATCATGGTCTGTGAGGAAGAGAGGGAGAGATTCAGCTTTTCTATATCCTCTTCCTCTTGAAATCAAGTCTCTGTCTGGACACATAAATCCCAGTACGAGTCAGAAGCAGTGGAAGGTCGTGGTTCCCACCTGGAAGTAGATGGCGTAGTCGAAGCTCCTCCAGATGAAGAAGCCCTGGATGAAGCTGCAGCCGGGCAGACCGTCCCTGTTCAGATAAACTCCGTACAAACCTCCGTGAGCCTCGTTGTGAAGCCACTGCTCGTTGTCGTTCACGCTTCCTGCACGGGAAGAAGAGAACCAGGAAGTCTCTCAAAAACTGCAGGAACAGATGGTTGAGAAGAAGCTGAATCTGAAACACCCACGAGCAGTTACCTGGACACGGCTCCCCGTCGATGCGGTACGCCACCCTCTCATAACCGGCCACGATGTTGTGCTGCAGCACCACGTTAGTCCCCTTGTTGACCTGCAGGGAAACACAGACCCGGTCACAACAGCAGGAAAACACGTTGACGGGTTCTTTCTGGTGTTTTGAGGAGACGGACCTCGATGGCGGCGCTCCACTCGTAGTTGTAGGGCTCCTCTCGGTCCTGGTAGGACCCGGGCCACAGCGACATGGTCACCAGGTTCCTCCTCACTGTTATCCTGTCGCCCCAGATTCTGATTCCTGCAAACACACGCGTGTTGTACGACATGTTTAAAAAGCTCCTGTTTTGAGCGCAGGTGCTGTGAACAGTATTTAGTTAATAAACTTGTAATAACACTCACCTTCTCCGACTGTGTGGTGGATGATGTTGTCGTCAACGTTCATCTCTTCTGTCCCAAAGACTCCGATGGCCGGAGAGAAGCCGTCGTGGAACGCACAACCCTGAATGTACGACTCGTTTCCTGTAACCTTCAAACACACACAGACACAACAGCCGTGTTTTATATCAACCAATCACATTTTACTTGTACAGCCCTTAATCATCAATTCCAATTTGTCTCATGAAGCTTAACAAGGTGCAACATCCTATTTTATAAATATTTGTTTTTCATACATTTTATGAACAGTTAACTCTGCTGTTTGAACAGTGTGTGTGTGTGTGTGTATGTGTGTGTGTGTGTGTGTGTGTGTGTCTGTGTGTGTGTGTGTGTGTGTGTGTTGCTCTACCTTCCCCAGGTTCAGGAAGGACACAGAGTAGCGAGGGTCGGTGAAGTCGATCCAGCCTTCCTGACCCGAGCGGTAGAACTCTACATTCCTGATCTGAGCTTTGCCTTCAGGGAGAAAAATATCAATGATGTGTTTAAGTAGATTTAAAAAAAGAACTATATATCTATATATAATCCATAAAGGTTTTTACAGACCTTTGTAGTCGATTCCAGCCGAGGAGTAAGTCCCAACCAGCAGTCTGGCTCCGAACGAGTCCTTCATCATGTCCGGGTACTCCTGCCCCAGGATCTTGATGTTTCTGGTCAGGAGGCCGACGTCAGCCGCCAGCGTGTAGGAGCGAGATGTTCCTGAGACCGAGTGAGTCTCACCTGCGCAGAGATGGACAGACTCAGGGTCAGTTCTGAGACGTCTCTAAAAAACTGTTCAGCTTGTTTCAATAAGATCTGATACAAAGTAAAGATCTTTAAAATCAGAGCCCTCCTGGTTTGACTATTTTTCAATAAAGTTTAGTCTGTTTTATCCTTAATTGACACATTCGTTAACCACCACAGACATGTAAATGAATTCAAATGTAGATGAGAGAGAAGCTGAGCTGACCGATGTGAGTGTGGGTCAAGGAGCTGTTCAGGGTCAGGGTGCGTCCGTCCGCCGACACGGCGCCGATGAAGCGTTTCTCCGTCTCCCAGGCGCTGTAGCTGGAGGTGGAGATGAGAACCTCGTCTCCGACCTGCAAGTCAACACCGAGGGACACGAACAAAATCAACTCATTGACCAGCGATGAAACTGGGATTCCGTTTGCTTTAGGTTCTTTCACATTAAATCACAGGACACATAGACGATCACAGAAAACAGACCTGCCAGTCGACGGCCTGTGACAGCGTCAGCGTGTTGGATCCAGCCGACGCGGTGGCAGCGAGTTTTGTGTGGTAGACATCATGAGGTTGTCCATAAAGCTCCAGTGTTCCAAACACACCTGGTGTAGGAGAAACACAGTCGGACAGTTTCAGTGTCATTCATCAAAACCAGTTTAATCTGAGCTTCTGTGACGGGAGAGAATCATGGTCTCTGTCGGTTCAGGGGAGCTGTGGATCCTCACCCAGGACCTTGGAGCCCTGGTTGGGTCCGTTGGGCAGAGGCCAGTCCGGAGTGCGGTGGTTCCCTCTCAGCTTGATGAGCAGCTCCCCTCTGAACGGTTTGTCATCCCAGCCGGCGATCAGCCGTCCGCCCTGAAACAGCAGACGTCACCTCGATGAACACACGATTCTAAACTGCACCAACCGTTGGATTTTCTATAGGTGGCGCTCTCTCCCTTCAGGAACCTGCATGTTAGGTGACAGGTTATCTATTCTCCTTTAGTTTTGTATTGTCTTGTTGCATTTGCACCATCCAGGTTCCAAATTAGCTAAATCCATGAATCTACTCATTTCTTATTAGATCTGTGAAATGTTGAAGGACTATTTGATGATGCCAATTTGGTTGATGTGTCTAAATCTAAAAGAATGTTCAGATTTTCTATAAAAAATGACTAAATTGATCATTTGATGACAAAAAGAGTTTTTGATTAATATAGATAAAGTAAACCTAGCATCTCTAGGATTATAACTGCAATGTTGGATCAGAAAGTCTGAAACCACCTGATTGACGCCAAACCAGATTTATTTTAAAGCGATGAAGTGAAGAGAGAGATCCTGGACTGCACCGACCTGGATGGAGATGTAGACGGCGTCGATCACCACGGAGCTGAACACCGGAGCAGACCGAGCGGTTCTGGTGGACGAGCTGTCGGGGATCTCCAGAACCCCGATGACCGTCAGCTTGTTGAGCTTCGGAGTGTCGCTGTCCAGAACCACCCACTTCCCTGTGGAGGCGACAGAACGAGCATGAGAGCTGCCTCAGACGGACTTATTATAAAGACTCACATGAATTCCCAGTCATCAAACTGGTCAGGTGGATGAAATTATGAATATCTCTTCAGTTCTCCTCTGGTTTATAGATTTTTTTTCCCCCTCTAGATCTATATTCACCTGCTGGGATGACCACGTCAGCGCCATCTGCTGGTGCAGTGAAGTTATTTTCAGCTGAACTTGTCCAGAATTCGGCTTTTGACCAAAGACTGGATGGAAACACACACAGATAGAGAACATGTAACACAACAAAGACCAAACCACCGACAACATGTTCAGGGAAATTTCTTTTCATCTTCATCCGGCAGCAAACAGCTTCAAATCAACAGTGATCTGCCAGTTACAGGGATTTCTAGTGACTATATTATCGTCCAGGAGTCTGAATATTTGAAATGGAAACACGTTAAGTCTCTTAAATCTAAATGAAGTACTGAAGTCTATCAGGGGACAGAGAATAAGAGACTCTTCTACAAGCTACAAGCTCAACAGAACGTTTCCAGATAACATGAAGTCCTTCAACCTGCTGCTGAGAATGAGTTTCCGTCGGGGGTTAAACATACATGAAGTCGTCCGGGCGCCCGATGGGCAGGGGGGCCAGTGTGGCTGGAGGCGGGGGGGTGGGTGTGATGCAGTCGGGGTAGAAGCAGCGGTAGACGGCGAAGTTGACCTCCACATCGAGCATGGAGCGGTCAGCGCTGGCACGACGCCGGCGGTCACTCGTCTTCCCGGACACTGAGGGAACAGAACAAAGATTATTAATTATGATTATTCATCAAAACTTAATCTGAAAGAGCGACACTGATCATCTTTGAAGGGATGAAGCTAATTATTGAATTATCTATAAACTCAATCATGGAAGACTTTCACTTTGATGTAAAACATGAGAAAAACATCAAAGAAGAAAATCTGTGAATAATCTGATCTAATAAAAGTATGACATGATGGATGGATGATCAACAGAACCATTATAAAGTGAGTCTGACCCATGTAGTAGAGGTTGTTGGAGCTGTTGTCGAAGAACCAGTCTCCGTTGTCGTTGTTGCTGAAGCTCAGCGGCGCCGCCGACCCGTTCCTCCGGTCGATTATGTGGAAGCTGTCCGGACTCTGGGTCAAGTTGTGGTTGATGATCAGATACTGATCCGACTGTGGGGAGAAGATACGTGAGAGTCAGTCGGCAGAACGCGGTGAAGTGTGGACGGAACTCGGACGTGTCTTCACCTTGAAGCCGTAGAATTTGGACTGGTACGTGATGTTGGTGATATGGTCCATGTTATCGAAGAAGAAGTTGTAGGTTTGCCGGGAGGGCAGCAGAGCCATCCACCCGAGCTTATGAGTCATTCTCTTCTTCAGGTAGGGGACCATACTGGTGCCTGTAACAGGGAGCACAAGTATTTACCGCAGTTCCCACAAATCACCAGCAGTGGGCAGCCAAGACCACAGGTGTGTGTGTTAATACCGTGTGCGTTGGTGAAGACGGCGTCCTTGGCCTGCAGGGAGCTGGGCGTGGGGTTGTTGAATGCCAGGCGGTGGAAGTGGACGGTGTGGTCGCACACGGCCCCGGGGAAGCCCAGGCTCCACTCGGCGCTCTGGGAGCAGTGGGCGGGGTCCAGCAAGGGGCTCATGGCAACGACTGTCTGGTCGATGGTTCCTGAAAGAGACGGAGAAGCGAAGATGAAGAGAAATAACATGATAAGAAGTCGACTCAGCAGCACGTGAGCTCTGGAGGACACAAACAGATGTGTACCTGTGAGGGAGCCGTCCATGTCCTGCAGCTGCACCTCGTGCTCCCACCTGAAGCTGGCCTTGTTGGGGGATTTATGAAATTCGATGCCTTGAAACCTGACGGCCCAGCCGCCGCAGCCGGTGCTACACGTCCCGTCGATGGTTGTGACTCCGATGGCGGCACAGGAGCTGCGGTCGAAGTTGATGAACTTGGTGTTGAGGACACTCATGCCGTCGTCAAAGGGCGGGATGACGCCTCGGCGGGAGCAGTAACTGCTTCCCAGTCCCAGCTCATCTACATGGCCCACGATGGTGCTGTTGGACACCGTCGCCCCCCCGTCCTCTCCAAAGCCAGACACGGTCCCTGCGATGATCCG
Organism: Pleuronectes platessa; assembly: GCF_947347685.1. Taxonomy (NCBI): domain Eukaryota; kingdom Metazoa; phylum Chordata; class Actinopteri; order Pleuronectiformes; family Pleuronectidae; genus Pleuronectes; species Pleuronectes platessa. The sequence continues at coordinate 20,332,040 of NC_070643.1, read as the reverse complement.
CTTGGCTTCGATGCCGGCCTTCTCGTTGTTCACCATGAGGAAGTTGCTGAACTGCACGGCGCCCACGTTGACCCACTCGGCTCCCTTCTCACAGTTCCAGGTGGTGAGGGACTTGAAGACTGCAGGTTCGGGGGTGCTGGAGCGGCAGCCGCCACCTTTCATGGGGAAGTAGTCGGCGAAGATCCAGATGCCGAACCAGCCCTGAGAGTGCACGGTGTTGTTGAAGAACTCCCCGAGGGGAACCTTCTTCTGGCAGACGTTTGGGTCGTAGGACGGGCCGTCGGGGTGGGTGTGCATCCGGTACCAGAACCCAAAGTGGGTGCCGCCGGCTGCGGCGTTGTGCCGGACGATGTTGTTGGGATTGGTGACCCAGTAGGCAGCGGGGGTGACGTCGTCGTTCAGCAGGCTGGTGCTCTGCTTCACGAACACGGCCAGGTTGTACTGCAGGATGTTCTCCGTCTCGATGCCGTCCTCGATGAAGAAGGCCCCGCCCATGATGTCGTAGATGACGTTGCGCTCCACCAGCAGCCGGTGGGTGTTGTGGATGGTCACGGCTCTGTTGTAGGTCTGATGGATCGCACAGCCCCTCACATACGACTTGTAGTCCACGTTTCCCATCAGATGCCAGTGGATGGGGTAGCGCCCCAGCCTGAAGGCCTGGCCTGCGTTGTAGATCTGTGGCACAAGAGCGTCAAGACTTCAAATGTTAATGTTTGAAAGTGTTAAAAGGTAAAAACTATCGTATATTCTGGGCAGCCGAGAGGTCGATGATGGTGAAGTTTGAAGGAAGGATTCCGTGGATCCAGAACTTGCTTCTATAGTAAAGTTTTATTACAAAGAAGTTCACAGATCAGGATGGGCACCATGGTATACCCAGAGACATTCACATGCCAATAATAAAGCCTGAATTTGCAGGAGTCAAGCCAAGCCTTGTGCTTAATAGACAAAAAAACCCATGTTCTAAAGTCATCCATTAACAGGTCAGAGATCATTCCCTAGGGGAGAGAACTAACGAGAAAAATGCATAGAAGAATTACGGAGAATCTGAAGATGGGGGCTGCATGCTTAAACATTTGATTCTTGTTTATACCTGTGTTAAAAGGATCTATTTAGCTGAATTTACCACAAAACAAAAGGGAAACAATGAACAGACATTTCACCTGAACATGTTCGATTCGGCCGATCACGAGGTTCTCATTGGGTCGGGGTGCGTGGAACATGATGCAGCCTCCGAACTGATCGCTGCCCGCCTCCTCCCCGAACCGGCCTTGGAAACAGGTTTGAGTTGCGAACTCACCTGCAGCACAACGAGAGAAACTCTTTAGACCACAAACCTTCTTCAGCCTGATTGGTTCCCACAGTTAAGTCCACAACACACGTCCAGGTTGTTAAACTGCACATTGTAGATCGAGTTTTTATTCCCTAAATCAATTTGTTCAGAAGGTGTTATCTGGTTCCAGTAAAAATGGCATTATTTGATTTGATATTGATAGATCATTGATGAAAACACCAAGAAAAAAGTGATTCTAACTGGAAAGTATAGAAAAAATAAATGCTGCCGATTTTGAAAGTCACAGTGAAAAAACATTTAGTCTCATTTAATGTAAAAATCAATGTGACAGAATTCAAAATAAACTCAGCACCTGTGTTGAAGCCGTCAGGACAGGCTTCGATCTTGTCCTTCCACTCCTCGTGCTCAGCCCCTCGCACCACCACGTTCCTGGTGAGCAGACCCACCTCCGCTCGGGCATCGAACACCGTGCCGTCCGGCAGCGTGACGCTCACCCCGAGGTGAGTGTACTGCAGCGGCTCGGTCAGGGTCAGGGTCTTCTGGTCAGCCGACACTGAGGCGATGTGTCTCACCTCGTTTTCTCTCTGACTGTGTCTGGACACACAAAACAAACCACAGTGGATTCAAACGTGCTGCTGTGACAGAGATGTAACTGATATACTGAAATAAAGATCACAGCCCTTCACAAAACTTTAAACACATAAAGATGATGTATTGTATTTAGTTCTCCTCCAGATCAACTCCTCTCTGTACAACCATGTGTTTGAGGCCGGGCTCTACCTGTCCCCGGTCGACGCGATGACGATCTTGGCTCCAGCTTTCCAGGTCACCGCCTTCATCAGGGTCAGCGTGCTGGATCCACCGGTCGCAGTCTGGGCCAAGTGGGTCCAGGTGAGGGGAACAGGGATACCTGGAGAAACAGGTTGTGAACAATGACTTGCAGGTGAGGTGTCACCAGTAATAACTTTGCTGGAGGACACACAACTCAAATTACTTTGTCATCTTAACGTTACGTGACATGCTGACATGGGATCTGGGTTTTGGAGTATTTGGGTCAGTGATTCTAAGTAATTCAGTTTTTTCAAATGTTTGTATTTGTGGATCTATGGGAGACGATGATTGTGCGTTTATGTGTGAGCTGTGTTGTGTGTCTGTATCTTGAAACAGCAGATAAATGTAAAGTTGGAGCTTCTTGTTGTGTGTGTTTATACCGTGGAGGTCGAGCACCCCCTCTCTGACAGCCAGCGTCTTGGTTCCGTAAACAGGAAGTTCAGGTGAGCGCTGGTTCCCGTGCAGCGTGATGATGGCTTGATGCTGGAAAGGCTCCTCCTCCGTTCCAACCTGCAGGCGTCCCCCCTCTGTGATGAGGATGTTCTCTGCCTGCAGCTCGATGTCCGCTTCGTCAAACACCAACGTTCCTCCTGAGCACAGAGGATCAGCAGGTCAGAGAACAAATACTGAGACATCACAGTCGAGTGGCGTCTGGTGTGGAGCAGATACATGTCTGTGTGAATAATAATATATATGATCCCTTGGCCACCAGGTACACCGACACAATACAGAATTCAGAAAATGAGAAAGGAAGAAACATCTGACATCAAACCAGAATTTAAATTCATTTCTGTCTGTCATTGCAAATTCATGACAGAAGTGAAGACCTTTGATGAGAAGCATCTTGAGCACGGGGGTGCTGGAGTCCAGGAGGATGGTCTGGCCTTTGGTGATGACGGCGAACGTGCCCCTCTCTGGAGGAGACAGCCCCCCCCACGTGAACCTGGACGACCACACGTCGATGTAGAAGAAATCCGCGTTGTCCTGAAGAAGGAGACGAACACTGGGTGAGACACACTGTTGATGTGGACACGGGACGGACACGACGTGACCCCGGGTCGTCTCTCACCGTCCTGGCGATGCCTCGGTCTCCGACGCTGACTCGGACTTTGGTTTCCTGCGACTGCCGCTGGGCGCCGGTCACACAGACGACGTGTGTGTTGTTCGAGGACTGGACGTCGCACACGGAGCCGGCGATGGTCACGTTCACTTCATTCACGTTTGTGCTGTAAGATGAAGGAACGTGAAATAAAGATCAATATATCAACAGATAATAAATAACCCTATAAACATGTTATGATAATGCACCACATAAGAGAACAGTGCATTAGATATGTTATTTTATATAATACCTTACTTTAACGTACAATATCCTACTATAAAATAACAATAATATATATCACATAGAATAATGTTTGCAGTTTTTACTACATTATCACTTATATGTTACAATATGACTGGTTCATTATAGTTTTATGTGCTATAGATATACAAAAATAATATAATGCTATCATGTGCAGGATTGTAATATTCTACAATATATTTTTTAAAACATACAATTTTTTTTTATATAACATATTATATTACATTTAAGTGAAGTTATCTAAAAGTATGTAAACCAACAGATAAACAGATCAAGAATAAAGTGTTAATAGGAAGTAGACGTTGTGTGTGCATGTATAAAGTTGTGCATTGTAGTTTTACCTGTTTGTTTTGTTAATAATGATTTTGTGAATGTGATTATGTGTCCTCATATTACACCCACTGAAAGAAAGACATCCTGTGAGACAGGAGGAGTTGTGTCATGCAACCTGAGCGTTTCCTTCTTGGACCTTCACTCTGGGTGTGTCTTTGTATTGTGTGTTTGTTCACTTGGAGGAGCAGCTCCTCTACCGCACCTGAAACCGGAGCCGGTGATTGTGAGCCGCGTGCCGCCGGCCGTGCCTCCTCTCCTCGGAGAAACCTCGCTGATCCCTGGCGTCAGCTGAGATTTGTAGGTGAAGCCGTTTGACTTGTTGACGGCGTCCAGCAGGTTAATCACCTCAACCACGCAGCTCAGCTCTGACTGGGTGCCTGATGGGACACACACACACACACACGCACACAGACAGACGGGCAGACACACACATGCCACAACACAAGGATGGAAGAGTTAAGATGCGTGCATGAAGACAACAACCTGTCGGAGCTGTCTGTCAATTTCCACTGTGGTGAAAATCTGACAAGGACATAGTCTGTCTCCATTAGACCGTGTGTGTCTGTAACTAAAGATGACATAAACCAGTAAAGTCACATTCTTTGTGAACATGACGTCAGCTCTGAGTAGATTTATCTCACAGGTCCTGATGTGCAGCCTGTGACTGAAACAGGTCATATTTCTATTATATATCATTTAATTGATTGTGACATTGGCTGTTTTATCTGGGTCAAATAAAGAAGACCAGAAAGACTAGACTCACTGTTGTTGGACGGAGACTGGCAGTAGAGACGTGTGGACGTGGACATGTCTCTGTCGACGTCACACTCCCCCCCGCAGATGGTCACGGTGGAGCTGTGCGGGTCGAAGCCGGAGCCCTGGACGCTCAGCAGAGCTCCGCCACCGTAACTGCCTGATGACAGATGAGAGATCAGATCAGAGAAACATTCCAGGTTCATCAGAGTTTACAGCTTGGTTCTTTTCTCTGTGTCTCTTCTCACCCTGGTCGGGCTGCACGCCGCCCAGAGTCAGCTCGTACGTGAACGTGACCCCTGACAGGGCGTGACCTTTGACCTGGTGATTCAGCATGACCCCGTACGTCCCCCCGGGGTTGTCCCCCGCGGTGCACTGGACCTGTGTGTCGGAGGCCGAGGACACGTTGCAGGCCTTGTGGTTGATGGTGACGGAGATGAGCTGAGAGTCGTTTCCAAATCCTGAACCTGTCAGAGTGACGACTGAACCGCTCGGCCCTGTGGGACATGAACAGAGGGGGGGGACACGAGACAGGGGGGGGGCACAGGATTAGATGGAGGTGAATTTAACAAGCAGGGACACGGAGCATTTTGTGGTTTTATTCAGGTAAACACATGAAGAGGAGGAGGATAGTTACCGGTGGTGGGGCTGATGGAGCTGATGCTGGGGGTGTGGTTTGAGGAGTACGTGAAGCTGAGCGGAGGATACTTCACAGAGAGGACCCGGATGCTGACGGCCACCTGGCCCTCGCTGTGAGGAGGCGTCAGGCAGCGGAGGAGCCCCGGCGTCGCCTCCTGAATCTCACAGACCTGTTCCCCGACCGTCACGCTGGTGTTCCCCGGAGCGAAGCCGTTCCCCGTGAGGACCAGACGAGTTCCTCCTGCCGTGCTGCCCACGCTGGGGCTCAGGACGGCCTGGGCCCGGCTGCTCAGGGTGGGCTGACCGGATGCAAGGCCTTTGCTCCTCACGATCACTTTGACCGGGTGGTCGCCGGCGGGGAGAGCGTCCACTCGTATCGACACGTTGGCGTCTGACACGGCGGTGACTGCCAGTTCGATGCCGCCGGCGAAAACCACCACATCGTCCACACGGCTGCCGAACCCTGAGCCGGAGACCTTCACAGCCGTGAGACCACTGATGGCGTCGGGGGAGACGGCGGTGACGGTGGGAGTGATGGAGGAGGAGTACATGAAGGAGCAGTTTGAGTGACAGGAGCTCTGGATCCTGCCCGTCTGGAAGGTGACGTCACCGGTGTGCGGCTGAGAGGGAGAAGTGTCGCACACGATACGAGTGTAGTTGACCGACACAAACACACAAGCCTCGCCGGCTGCAGTCACCTGTCCCGCGGAGAAGCCGGAGCCGTGGATGGAGAGTCGGGTGTGGCCCGTGGTGCTGCCGAGGGGGGGGGAGACGGAGTCGACGGTGGGCAGGACCACGAAGCGGCGGGCGAGCTCGTTGGCCACGGCCACGATGGCAGAGCCCAGGTTGTTGACTCGGACCGACACGGGGAGGGCGACACCGACGGCGAGCTCGCTGCCGGGGCTGAGCCGGCAGAAGATCTCCGACTGAGAGCTGTTGATCACCTGACAGGGCTGACCCCCCACCGTCACCTGCAGGACACACAACCACAACTCACTTTAACACTGAGGGGCCGAACTCAAGGCTGAGAACAACACAGAGAGAGTCATTCGGTTAACAAGAGACATATTTTGACTATTGACTATCTTAATCATTTTGGAATTTCTTAACTTTCATTTGGTTTTACATTTTCTCATCTGTAACATTTTTATTCTTGTATTTCCTTTCCATAATGTTGAAAGATCTTCAAACCACTTTTAATTGGCTGCTCTTGTTTGTGTTCAATACTTAATTTAAAACTTTGCTTATAAAGGTTCTTTATAAATCACTTTTCTTATTATCATTATCAACAAGTAGCTGGAGAGATGCTAAAGACTTGAGTTGGACCCAACAACACGAAGCACATTATTGTATTTTAGTGAAGAGTTAGTGTATGAAATATTGTATTTATTAATTTATAAGCTACATGTTTAATATTTTGAAAGTACTTTGCTGTTACTGCATTTTAAACGTTCACATTAATGAGTCATTTAAAACCACGGCTGACCTCGTTAGCGCAGGCGGTGTCGCTGAGGCCGCTGCCCTGGATGTGGATGACCTGGTGATAGGTGCCCTGGTTGGGGGAGATGGAGGTGACTGTGGGGGTGAAGCAGGTGGAGGTGCCGAAGCAAAGTCCGCCTGAAGTCTGATTGGCGGCGGGGCACTGCGGGCTGGCCACACACTGAGGGGCGTCTCTGGCAACACGACGGGAGCCTGGAGGGGAGACGTGTTATAGTCTTTTATTTTGAAATACGGAATCATAACCGTGCTTTTTTATTTGATTCTCATCTGTATCTTTACCTCCGGTCACGTGTCTGGCCTCGATCCCCTCCACTGTGACGGACACCTTGCCGATCCCCGGCTGCCGGGCCTCGACCTTCACGACCCCCTGCAGCAGCTTGGCGTTGGCGCCGTCGATGAAGCCGCTGCTGTAGTAGTACACGCCGGGGGAGGTGAAGCGGTAGCTAAAGTGCCCTGAGGAAAAAGAGAGAGAGGGAGAGAAAGACTGTAATTATCTCACATAAAGGCTTGAAGCATACTTGGTGTGGATTCATTAAAAGGTTTGACACACGATGAAGTCTGCATCACATTCCTCGTGTGTCACGGCAAATGTTTAAGGGCTGTTTGATAATCCGATTTAAACGCGACCTCATCGAGGCGAGGTCGCGTTAAGGCCGCAGCTACGGTGATGATGGACCATAATGCATTGCAAGGAAGCGTGAGCGATAAAGCTTCACTGTTATTTAATTTCTCTTCTTATTCTGCGGGATTCTCACGTGTGTTTGTCAGTTTCTGAGACATTCTGGGAAATGGGAAATGAGAACTACAAATAAAAGGCTTATACATTCATTCCTATCTTAGAAAATTCTAACTCTTACATATATTTGTCACTAAACTGAAAGCCAGGTCATTTTAAGAACTTAATTTCCTCTTGAGTATCACAGTGACTGAGGTGTTTATCGCTGCTGAACTCTCCATGTAACCTCTGTTGATGAGCTAGTGGTTCTACCTTTGCTGGTTTTGGTGTCTCCGCTGGTGAATGCTCCTCCTTCGTATGTGGTGCCACTGGGGCTGGAAACGCTGAAGACCCTGTATCCCACCTTCTGGAAGGCCGGTGCCTCCCAGCGCCACATCACCGTGTCCCCCACCAGCACCGTGACTGAGGCGGGGCTCCATGCGTATCCCTGTCCATAAGCTGGGACAGACACAGACACATTTAAAGTTACTGACTGACAGATCAACACACACACACACAGGAGATTTTATTACTTGAGGTTAAGCAACGTGTCATTTAAATACTTGTAAATCCTATTTGAAATGTGGCTTATGATGGAAAGACACAGCTCAGATAGTTTTTTTTTATTCTTTAACATTGTCCTTGTCTCTTTTGGGACAGTTTCAAGGCGCCGACACGTTTAAGCTGCAGGTGACAGCTTCTTGGCTCGAAGCAGTTTTCTGTAAGTTAATCCTCGACCTTGTTGAGCTCAGGTTTTGTTTTGCTCAGATTCAGTTTGACACGCGAACGAACAATGGACAGAGACGTAGACGTACTTCTGTGGGATCCCTGATTGGTGACGGTGTGGGTCTTCTCCTCTGACTGCATCACACACTGCAGCTCGTTGGCGGAGGCGACCTCCACGTCGCACACAGCTTCTCCTGTCACACCACAAACAAACAGAAAACACGTGTGAGGTTTCACACAATAACGTTTTCCATATCGGACGTCAACGTGAAGAACCACCAGGAAGTAGTTTCCCGTTCACCCATAAGTCTGAGACCAGTTCCACTGTGGTCCCACTTGTTGGTATGGATTATGACTGTGTGCATTTTAATTCCCGGTCTTTGTGTTGCTCACCAATAGAGACCTTGTTGTCGGACGTGTTGTTACTGAAACCAGAGCCAGAGACGGTGAGCCGGGTCCCTCCCATTAAGGAGCCCAACAGGGGGAAGATGCTGTAGACCTCCAGGATGTATTCAATGGTTCCATTCAAACCGCTTCTGTGAAACAAAAAACAGAAAGAGTCGGAAATGAATCAGTTCAGTTGATCACTATCCCTCACTGGCGGTCGCACAACGAGTTTCTATTCAGGATAAACCAAATATAATCATCTCTCAAATCCATATAGATTTATCTTATTTCTAATATCCTGTATTGTACATATAGATAAATATGGGTTGTATCCTATGTATATTTATATGGGAATGAAATTAGGTCTCCTCGATTTGATAGGTGGTTTTGTGCATTTATTTAAGTTTTATATTAAATAAAAAAACTATTAAGAGTTGTTTAAAAAAAGCTATTATCTAAACACATTTACTCACTTACTGTATTTGAGCCTATAACCAGCTCCCCCTCCAGCAGCTACAAGAGTAAAATGTTGTTTTGTTTATTTTTTTGACACAATTTCCGACTCACTTAAACTAATCTCCTTCTTTTCTGCTCATTTGTTGAGTTTATGAACTGATTTGTTTTCCCTTCCCTGAGATTTGTGAGCATATCCTGATGAACATATTTAGGAGGTAGGAACATTGAGCAGATACTATGTGAGAGTACTTCTAAGTATCTTTACCTCATCTTTGCATATCCGAGATTCTTGACCTGCACGTCCACCTTGTACAGACCAGGCGGCAGCACGGGGAGGTGACAGCTGATGTTACTTTCCGCCCAGTGCACGGGGACACACTCCGTTCCGCCCACGTACACGGCGCTGGCATTACCTCCGTCTCCCAGGAAGTTACCCTGGAGGGTGAGAAGGCGGCGTTCTACAAACCGGAGACACAAAAAAAGATGTGACACGTTAACGACATGAACAAATTATTCTATCGCTCAACTGGCAACATAATGATCAGTTGTCACTTGACTTAATCCCCTTTTGAATCTTTTGGAAATGTTCCACTCTTTGTTCTACAGGTTTACTTCTCGTCTGCATGCTTCTGTATTGTCTTTTATAATTACAAATGTCCTGAGCTCAGATTCTCAAGGTTTGACAAAAGCAATAGAAAAAAACAAAGGAAAACCTGTGAGTCAACATAACACAACGCCAGAACACAACTCTGGAGGTGTCAGCGACAACAAAAGATTGTGACACGACGCGCTAAGCTCCTGGTGCCACATGTAATTAGACTGATATGATGTGTTCAACAATTAGAGAGGCAATTCACACGCGGGCTAAGAGCTTCACGATCTTGCAACAGGACAAACGCACAAAGATAATCTTCATTCTTTAACATTGTCATTGTCAGAGAAACAATTCAGTCCTGAAACACTAATGTGCCTTGAGTTGTACAGTGTTTGTTTTGTGACAGAAGAAGGACACGAAATGACATCCTGTTCTTTTTCATTAAACAAAGGACAAGCAGAGCACAGACAGCATCACAGGCAGACAGATCAGATTTCTATTGACCTTCAAGAACAAAACCCATCCTGCCCATTTTACATCTACACAAATAAAAGAAGATCATCCCAGTGCTCTTCTGAATTCACCGCTCCCTAGAACCATTTACTGTGTCCAGATCTCTCCTCCCCGAGAGTTCATTAAACATTTCACTGGTCTCAACTCACCGAACACTGTGGAGGTGAACAGACTCAGGTCTGTGATACCAGGCGTGGGCAGCAGGTCGTAGGTGAAGGAGCTGTCGGCCGTCTCACTCATGTTCCCCACCGCCACTGTCACCGTCTGTGATCCATTAAGACCCTGACAGAAGAAAGAAGAAGGACTTATTAATCATGAAATGAAATAAAAGTGCGTTATTAAGAGCCGAGGTTCTTTGACAGCGAACCTCGAGCTTTATAACATTTGTCAATGAGCTGAAAAGGTGAGTCCATGTTTGTATTTATATATAAAGATGTACAACATGACAGCTCCCGAGAAGTGAAGCTGAATCATCTTGTTTGCCTCCTGGTGGTTGACTTCGTTAAAGGACATAAACCTCCTCCATGTTTGCAGATGGGATATGAATCAAAGTAAAAAGAACAAGACTCTGATGTTAATTAGTTATTTGATGCTTTAAGAACTACTGCTTATAGCTTTAACTGAAGGAAGTAGAGACACATCTTCCTTCTGTGTTTACCAACAATTATCTTTAGGTCACTGGCAGACTCTTAGTAGGTTTCAGTTTAGTTAAATCCCCGCACTCACAACCTGGAGCCACAGTTTGCAAGAGTTAGTGCAGTACCTTGTTTTAAAGAAGCCATGAAAAACGCCACGTGTTAACCTTGAGGTAGAATGCTAGTTGATATAACTGGGAGTCTGAACACTTACCGCTGGTGTTCTGCATCTCAGCTCAGTGTCACTGGTGTAAACCAGCGTGCACTCGACACTGCCGAGAGTCACACTGGTGTTCGGACTGAAGCCGAAGCCTTTCACCGTCAGCAGAGTGCCACCTGGAGAGAAACAGAAGAGAAGATCTCAGTCTCGATTTGATCAAACCATGTAGAATATCATACTTTCTGGGGTTTTTATTTCATTGCAGCTGTTTGACAGGTTGTTTGTTTGAGCTGTGCCGTACCTCCCAGACTCCCCGACAGCGGGGAGAAGGACGACACGATGAGCTGGTAGGTGAAGTGGCTGGTGTTGCCAGATGCATAGCGTGTATTTCCCAGTGAGGGGAAGGTGACAGACACTGGGTAGGTTCCAGCGCTGGCACGGCCCAGTCTGCACACCTGGGAGGTCGCTGGAATAAATACAAAAAAGTTTTAATTCAAAACTTCCTCCTGATTGAAAGCTGCCGAATAATAACAACAACCTGAAGCTGTCACTTGTCAAAACGTGTCCCACTTACGTGTGGTCTGCTCAACATGGCACCTGACCTGTCCCACCATGATGGAGGCGTTTTCGTTGGCGAAGCCCGTCCCAGTAACAGTCAGAAGAGTCCCCAGTCCATTTGATCCTGAAGAGAAGAGGTACCATTCATCACCACATGTACATACAGGAGGCTGTAGATATTGATTTATCTTTCTTCGATTATTAAATATTAAAAAATGATATCTATATAAAGCTGCACCGGATGTTTGGCACGTGTTTTATACCAAATCCTCCATCGAGTCCATTTCATTTAACCCAATAAAGCAGCTGATATGTTCAAAGTTCACCTTGAGATGGGCTGATCCCAGTCACCACTGGAGTCTTCCGCTCGGACCATTCAAACCCACAGTCCCCAGCACACTTTGAGGGAATGCCATTGATGGAAACCTCCACCTGTGAAGAACATAAAGAAAATTCCTCAACAAGAATAATGTGAAGCATGTGAAGCCGCTACAGGGGAATTACCACAGAATAACAGAAGAGTGCATCTGTCAATCACTTCAACACAAAGACAGAACTAAGTGGAATGAATTCCTGCCTGGAGGCACAAAATTAAACCATAGGTTAATGCCAACAGGAAAAACAGGTGAGTAATAGCCAAAATCCTAATGTTCCTGAGGCTGTTTGAATCATTTTGTTTTACCTGTGGTTTGAGTTCCAAGACACGGAAGAAGTCTCCTCCCAGTTTGTAAATATACAGTCCTCCCATTCTCCTCTGTTGAGCGCTAACAACTGCGTTTCCTCCCACAACCGAGGAGCTGTTGATCTGTAATGAGAATAAGACACAATCTGGTCAGAACAGGCGATATTCAGAGTGAATAAACACTAATACACAACATTCACATTCATATTTACTCATATTCAATACTACAGGAACTGTAACCTCTGTATTGCTACTTCCACTGATACTTATAAAAGTATTACTGGTACTTTTAACGGTATTACAGTAGCTGGAGTAGTAGTTTAGCTTTATTTTGCATTTGTACAAACTGCAGGGAAACAGATGTGAGAGCAGAGTTCAATACGCTGCATCTTTCTATCAGGACTTCTCCCCAAATTAAAACTATTTGATGGAAATTAAAACCAACAAATTACTACAAATAAATTAAGATAAAATAAAGTAGAATATTTTAATTAAATCATATCAATATTGGCTTGACAGAAAAGGGTTAGGATTAATCCCAAAAGTAAAGACTTTCAACTTTTTAACGGCTTTAAAAGTTGGTAAAACATGAATAACTAATGCTACCAGTGGAGTCTGACCTGGATCAAAGGCTGGCCTCCAGGGTTGGTGAGCCACTCAACCTTCCACTTGGGCTGTCGGCAGGTTCCCTGGGTCCAGACGCTGACCTGTCCCATCCCTGCGATTCCCTCCAGAGCGTACTTCAGGTCCTTGTCGCTGATGTCCACAGACAGACCTGAGAACGAGCACTGTTTGTGTTAGACTCGTCCCTGTAGAAGAAACTCTGACACGTGTGTGGGACTTGGAATCTTTAATACATGTGTTACTGTCCCGATGAAGTGTTGTGAGGAGCTTTGGTCAATTAAACGACAAGAAATCATTGCTGTGGCACAGATACCACAAGGACAACCTCCCACATAGTGACTCGTATAAATATAGAACTTGTTTATTCATAGGGAGCAAACACTACACATGTGCGATCACACTCTGATCTACCTTCAGCTCTTCCTCCATAGATCTCCACATCGAATGTGCCGGTCAGCGGCGGCGAGGCGGCGTGCAGCCGAGTGACGCTGACGATGGCTGCTCCTTCCCTGAACTCGGCCATGTTCTCGCTGCTGTTAGACTTCTTTGAAATTAGAAGTGGAAGAAGCAGAGAGTTACAAAAGACACCTGTTCCATTTTCACTGATACACAACCTTGTGTAGTTTTGTGTTCATGTTTTTAAAGGCTAATATAAGAAAGGACGCTGTAAACTAGCGAAGGAGATAAAAGCTGTGAGCTGTTGAACCGGTCGGTATCACAATAGAAATAAAATAATGAAATATTTAACCTTGTTTCTCTGCTTAGTTGAAAAAATATATATTTTGTATTTTCAAGGGAGAAGTTGTTTGTACAAAACTTAACCACAGAGGCACAAGGATTAATTTTTTTTTTATACAAACTGCAGAATGATGATGATCGACTGTCGTAACAGTCGTCCCTGAATCTGTTGAAATCTATTCGGGAGACGATGACTGTACAGCCTGTCGAGACATGACACTCTACACCGGGTCATTGTGGCGCCTCTACTGCAACTTGTATCACATGACTGCAGGCGACTGGTCATTTCCTCTGTGTTCCTGAATCACGCTGCTCACTGCTCTGACAAATCATCGTTTCCTCGTGGAACTGCTTTGAGAATCGTGACCTGGATGAATCCTGCTCCTCGGTAAAGTCTTGTATTGACTTTTATTACAGACCCTATAATGAAACTTTAATTTGGATGGCACGCTGACTCAGAGACCTGATGCTGCAGGTTTCATTTCCGACCTCAGGCTTTTCCTTATTTGGATTTTATTTCCAAGGACTCAAAAGCCGGGCGGATTAGAGCCTCCTCATTGTTGCTCCATCACACTCACACTGCACCAGAGCGAATGGGAATCACCCGTCTTCTGTAACACACTTATACTCTCCTATACACAGTAGGGAGCTTAATGTTTTGGGGAGTGTCTGATTAACTCACAGACGGATGCCACTTGCTTGCTTAATATTAGACATTCTGCTTTTTCAAAATGTGGGTTTCCTGGTCCTGAATAACAAAATGAAGCTAAACTAGACACACAATTAATTGCGTGTCAATTGCTCCAATGCAAGAATCTGCAGGCAATAAATCCTTAATATGACACAGTTTCTCTAAATATAAGTTAATTAATCCTTTACCTGCAGGAAGCCGACTTCTATCATCTGGAAATCGAACGCACAATCCACCGGCGTGGCTTTGATCCTGTAGCTCATCTGGGAACCAGCTGTGACTCTGGTCACAGAGATCTCATCCAAGGAACGTCCCACGTGCTCAAACGGTGGAGGCCTCCTCATGAGGGTCACGACTGGGAGAAACAACACAGATCCTCAAAGTTAAATATTGAACGTTAACGTCTTGGGATTAGTGATCAGTCCTTCTTATAAGAATCACTATGAAATTCAAGAAAGAATGATGTGCTGTCAAACAAATTTCTGATTGTGCTTAATGCATTTAAAACTGGATTAACTATTTTGTCTATCACATGCAATTAACAGTAAACTAATTAAATAATTAACTTTTGCACAGTTGACTGGGATATTAAATAAGCTGTGTACCGTTCTCATCCCTTGTGGTCGGCCTCTTTCCAATGTAAATGGCGTCCACGTAGTAGTCCGCCCCGGAGGCGTCGTGGTAGAGGTAGAGCTCCCGCAGGTAGTACTGGCTGCCGATGTATTCTGTCTGCACAGAACTCAGCAGGTCCATGCATTTGTAACTCCATCTGTGAAGGAAGAACAATCAAAGTTATTCAAGAAAGGGTTTTTACAGTTTCTGACAAATCAAAAGTAAAGTTTTATATATTTTAACCGACTTTTGGCTTTTGGAGAAGACTGTGCTGATCATCGTGGTCTGTGTCCCGGTTCGACCGTAACTGTTGCGATAGGAGAATTTAATTCCAACCTCTTCCTTCAACAGTCCCTTGTAGGCAAAACAAAGCTGGAACAATGACAGAAAAAGTTAAATTCCAGACTGTGCTCAAACCAGCATGGCTAATAACATGTGTATTACCAGATGTTGTTACCGTGGAATATGAGTCCAGTGAGATTTGTCCATATAGTTTGCCGGGCTCTTGAGTGTAAAACTCCTTGAAAAGGGCATGGGCGTTCTTCAGTGACCACAGGCCACAGAAACCAGAGTATTTCACTGGAGTCCACCCCGCAGCATTATCAAACTGGTGACCAAACAAAAACGCCCAATTCAGATACTGGTCCGGTAAGTTACCTGAGCTTGACCCAAAAGTGTTAGTTGCATTTCTCATTTGATTTTACTGATTAAAGAAAACAGAGATTATTTTTTTGCCTTCGCTGACCCGAGAGTTTTCGCTTTCAAAATCGTTGAAGTATTTCACGTCGCTGCCCTCGGGGGTCAGGAGCTCCGCGGGACACTCGGCCTGCATCGTGTCCTCCAGAGCCGACTGCACCTGTTCACGGTCACAAGAGGAGGACGTCAGTATCGTGTCTGCAGGTTCGAGCCTGAATGTACTGCACATCCACTCGAGGAGTCATTACATCAAGATCATCACAGGTTTACTTAAGAGTTTGCAGAACTGGGGGATTCTGAATTTTCC
The DNA here is from genome assembly GCF_947347685.1 of Pleuronectes platessa. Lineage (NCBI taxonomy): Eukaryota > Metazoa > Chordata > Actinopteri > Pleuronectiformes > Pleuronectidae > Pleuronectes > Pleuronectes platessa. Next base: position 20,316,235 of record NC_070643.1, on the reverse strand, counting down.
AGTAAAGTCTTGTCAGAATTGAGAATAATGAGATTTACAGTTAAAAGATGTTTTTTTTTCGTGACAGACCTGAGCCTCAGTTGCGTTATAGGCGATGGGTTTAGTTGGGACTCCCCCCCAGAGCAGAGTGAACGTCTCCATGTTGCTTCTCCCCTTGGTGACCTCCACAACCGAGACGTTGGTGTCCGAGCCAAACACCTCATGGTGAAGAGGTTTGAAATCACCTGCAGTCAAAAAGACAAACATTAGTAGCTGCAGACATCAATCCCCCCCCCCCCACCCCCCCCCGGACGTGTCTTTCTATCTCTTCTCACCTCTGTCTGAATTGAATGTGACTAAGTAGTCGGATCTTTGGCTGGAGTCCTGCTTGGTGACCTGAACCGTGTCAGGTTTGATGGACCAGAGGCTGTTCAAGGCTTTTTCCACCACATCTGCTGAGGCGCTGACGGGGATTGGAGCTGAAGAAGACACACGCAACGTTAAACATGGTTTCATTAGATCAGTCTTGAGGGTGTTTGGTTCTGAGGTAATGCTGTAAAGCCCCAATCTGTCCAGTTAACCCAGTGAGTTCTCTCGTACCGGTCTTGGCGTTGCCGTAGCCCAGGCTGAAGAAGACGCTGCCACAGAGGTAAGAGTCACAGCTGCTGCTGACGCTCACGTTCTGAACCTCCTGGACTGCAGCAGTGCTGTTCGGCCACGAGTCAAAGGAAACCAGCTGAGGGACAGTGAGAAGGAACTTTAGAGGTGAATCCAGAGTCATCACAGGGAATTAACATTCATAATTGTGTAAATATGTGCTGTTCAACACCATGGTGTTATTCCCCTAACACCCAGCACCTCTCGACCTCCAGGTGCAGAATCAGATTTATGATAATTAACGTGTTTTGCCAAGTTAACTGCTTTAGCTCAACTTTTAGCATAAAGATAAGAGCTCAGTATAAATTCTCTCATCTAAAAAAAAAAAGACTCGCTCCCTGTTATTCAAAGCTAAGCTAATAATCACTTAGAAATTGGATGTAGCCTTTAGCATACAGATAACAGAGCAGTATAAAACCTACATTTCAAGTATTTATTTTCCATTTTCCAAAATCCTGAACACGTTTTCTATTCGTTATGGTGATTTATTTAACCACATTAGCAACAGGTAAGGTAGGTTAGCATCCCTTAGGGTAGGTAAGCATCAGGTAAGGTATATTAGCATCAGGTTAGCATCAGGTAAGATAGATTAGCAAAAGGTTAGCAAACAGTCAAGGTGGGTTGGCATCAGGTAAGATAGATTAGCAACAGGTTAGCAACAGGTAAGTTAGTTAAGCATCCCTTAGGGTAGGTTAGCATCAGGTTAGGTATGTTAGCATCAGGTTAGCATCAGGTAAGATAGATTAGCAACAGGTTAGCAAACAGTCAAGGTGGGTTGGCATCAGGTAAGATAGATTAGCAACAGGTTAGCAACAGGTAAGTTAGTTAAGCATCCCTTAGGGTAGGTTAGCATCAGGTTAGGTATGTTAGCATCAGGTTAGCATCAGGTAAGATAGATTAGCAACAGGTTAGCAACAGTTTAGGTAGGTTAGCATCAGGTTAGCATCAGCTAAGATAGATTAGCAACAGGTTAGCAATAGTTAAGGTAGGTTAGCATCAGGTTAGCATCAGGTAAGATAGATTAGCAACAGGTTTAGCAATAGTTAAGGTCGGTTAGCATCAGATTAGCAAAAGGTTAGCAACAGTCAAGGTGGGTTGGCATCAGGTAAGATAGATTAGCAACAGGTTAGCAACAGGTAAATTAGTTTAGCATCCCTTAGGGTAGGTTAGCATCAGGTTAGGTATGTTAGCATCAGGTTAGCATCAGGTAAGATAGATTAGCAACAGGTTAGCAACAGTTTAGGTAGGTTAGCATCAGGTTAGCATCAGCTAAGATAGATTAGCAACAGGTTAGCAACAGGTTAGCAATAGTTAAGGTAGGTTAGCATCAGGTTAGCATCAGGTAAGATAGATTAGCAACAGGTTTAGCAATAGTTAAGGTAGGTTAGCATCGGGTTAGCAATAGGTTAATTAGTTTAGCATCCCTTAAGGTAGGTTAACATCAGGTTAGGTACATTAGCATCAGGTTAGCATCAGATGAGGCGCCACACACCTGCTCCTCGTCGAACACGTCATATCGAGCCACGATGAGCTGGATCTCGTTGAGAGCCTCCCTGGTCTGGTATTGTGTATAAGAGGACTTCTCGCTGATCAAGCCGATGTTCAAACCTGCTGCAGCGCCGTACTGCTGTTGTAATACTTCGATGTAGTAGCTGGAGACAAAGGGAGATTTGTTGGTTCACGTATAAGTTCTCAGCAGCAGTAGAACACATGTTGGAGGATTCGTGAAGCCATGCTTACGGTTTTCCTTTCTCGAGAACCATCACTTGAGACACAGAGTTTTGACTGGTATAACGTGGCTGGTTCATTAGTTTGACCTAAAGTGGAGGATGTAAAAAATGAGTTGATATCATGTGAATATATAAATTTGAGATCCATTTGTATAATGTTATTTAGCTTGAACTAAACTGTCATGTCATACTTTGTCTTCAGGGCGATCGGAGTTGCTGAAGTAGAGTTCACATGAGTCGTCACACTGCATGGTTATCTTGAAGTTACCGCTGGCTGGAGGGACAATGAAGCCTCTGAGTCGTGAGCAGAAGTTGAACCCAGATGGGAAGCCATGCTGCAAGGAGTCGACCCACTGGGACCAGTATCCCGTCGTGTTCTCGTTGTAGGTCCAGATGTCGGTCAAGGCATAGGTTTTAGTGTTGTTCCACACTTCCAGCTTGAAACCTCGGCTACCTGAAGTGGGAAATAAACAAACACACAAGGAATGACCAGGACATTCAGAGTTCTTTCTCTTTGGCTTTAAAACAAATTCGACAAAAAATTAAAAATGTATTTGTCTGGTAAAGCCAAGGTCTTGTTGGTCATGCCCCTGCTAAAATACTTTTAAATCAGGTTGGCTCTCAGGAAATCTGTATTAAAACATGTTAATAATGAATTTAACATTTAACATTTAGTATGCAGATAAGAGAGAAGTATAAAAATCCCCCATCTGAAATTGGACTGGCCGGTTTCTCCCGTTTCCAGTCTTTGGGGTTAGCAACCCTTTGATGCGTGAATAAAAACACGCATTTGTCTCAGTCAAATAACAAATTATCTCCTCACGGCACAAAGCAAATCAAAGACCTGATGGACCGTGACAAGTGATAAGACATCTTCCAGTAAACTGGGTTCTCAGGAAGCTGCTTTAAATTCTTCCAGTGATCGAGTTGACAATGGAAGTTCAGGCGCTGAACGAACAATGACACAGCAACAAACACTGAGATGGTTTGAGACAAGTGAAGCCCGCATCTCATTACAGGACAAAGACAGAGAGACGGCATGTCCCCACCTGGGAAGACGCTGTTGTTGTTCATCTGGTGCTCGGCAGTTCTGCACATGATTCTGTCATCGGACACCATCTTGATTTCACAAGGCAGACCTGAAGAAAGAAAACTGTCCGGTGAATGACAGTACAAAATAACATTCCACTGCCACGACCTTATCTTTATTATCATGTGAGAAGTTTCGATCGAGAATCTTCTTCTTTCCTGGAAATAGAATTATTGCTTTTGTCCAGGTACAAAATCAAGAGGAGCTCTCAACCCTTTTACTTCACAAGACATTTGTACATCTAGTACTGCACTGTGCTTAAAAAGGCTTAAAATACCATTGTGAGGTACTTTATTGACAATTTGTACTTCATAGTTTTAGTCCACTGTAGTAATATTAATAATAACACACTCATAGTATCCATTTCAACACGTTTTTTACTTTAAAGTAATACTCTGATTGCAATATTTTTATATAGATGTATTACTACTTAATAAGCTTTTCTGGTTTGTTAAATTGTACTTACTTTATGATAGTATAGGCTATATTGTCCAAAGTACCTCTATTTTCAGTGCTGGATTAAGATGCTTATAATTTATTATATGTAGTATTCTGTTCATGAGTGACTTGTTTGTACTATGCATCTTTCCTACATCTATTTATTGTTGTGACATCCCAGTTTACAAGATGAAGGTATTTGTGATCGTAGACATATTCAGAAATACTCACACAAGTATATTTTGTGAATGGTTGTTTAACTTAGACCATATGATTAATCTTTACTCTGGTCAGTTGCAGTTACACATGATTTTATCAATATATGAAATCTATTGTAGACATGAAGATCTTAACACATGTCATTAGATTAATTATTTCCTACGGTTCTACTGTCATTTTACACTATTATCTGGTTTATAATCATTTAAAATGTAACATATTATTTGTATTTACTTTCCCTCAACCGATTTCATTGCGGAGCTGAGATTGAGAAATAATGACTTCCCATACAAATGTGTCAATCATGAGCTGAACTCAAAGTCAACAGCTTGTTAAATGACTCATGCAATATTGTGACAGAGCGTCACGGTCTACTGTCTCTCAGTATCTCAGAAAATTCTCTTCTATTGTGCAGCAATTCTACCGCACATGTTTTCCTTTGTTGTAAAGTATGTGCACATTGTGTGGTGTTGAAAGGGATTACTACCACTGCACGACAATGGGTCCCAACCAGGTGGAGGGTTTTGTTTAGTGGAGACGCGCCACAACAATGCAGCAATACTTAAAACAGTGAAACAATATCGGTACAGCTGTGGGTGCTGGAAACTTGGCTGCAGCCAAGGAGTTTCTGTTCAAAGTTTTCCAAAACTCTGATCGTGACGTTTACCTCCAACGAGAACACGCGCCGGCCGATCGGTTTGGTCGAAGAAGCGTCCGTGGACGGTCAGCAGGGTTCCGCCCAGGACGCTGCCCTCGGATGGAGAGACTCCTGTCACCTCTGCTCGAGAGAAAGCAACAAACATGTCACCGTAACGAGACTCACTGAACATTCACTGTGAACACATGTCTGGCTGTGTGAAGTACCTGCGTAGGTCTGGACCATGGACAGTTTATCCACAGATGAAACCTTATACAGACTCAAATCGGTCGAACTCCTATAGAATGGAAAGATAAACATTATTAATGCAGTTGTGTGTGGTATCAGTTCACTTAACTGTATCTGGACGTCAACATATAAACACTTGGAGTTGGCACAATGCTTTACCTTCCAAATTCAGAATCCAGAATGTAGCTCAAGTTGTGATGCCCTGTTGGAAATCAAACGTAATAAGTGAAAAGCTGTTTGATCAATTTAAAAAATACACACATTAAATGCAGCTTATAACTGCAGAGCTGCCAACTTTTCAAAAAACCTTGGAGTGAGATTTTGTCGGGGGTGACCAACATTTTGCCGCGCACACAGCCACACACGTTGGTGGCTCAAATATCAGGGAATTGTTGGAATTTGGCGTTGTATCCATGTTGTTCGCTGCATTCTGGTGGCCTTTGGGGCCCGAAGTCGTTGATAGGAGCGGCCGACTGGAGATGGACAACATTGGTTACATTCTGTGACGCAAAGACATAGCTGAAGGTCCACCCCCAGGAAATGTTGGTTTAAGTAGATGTTGTTTCCTGCATTCTAGTGGATTTTTGGGTGGTATGCTAAAGATGTGCAATACCTGAACTTCTTCTGATTCATGTTCCTCTGATCATGACTTGTAGGGCCTTCTAGCCTTGAGCTGAACATTCAACCAGAAAACTATTGTTGTACCTCAATGACCACAATATAGCCTAATTAATAGACCTTTGTTTAAGATTTGACCAAGGTAGGTTGATTGAAATTTTGATTACAATGGTTTTCAACTAATTCTGAACTGAAACCTAACCTATATTTTAAATAATTGTATTCTTAAGAGCAGTTAATGATTTATGTTCGCCTCCCACCACACTTTCCATCAGACAAAAAAGTGCAACAAATAAAGTGCTTAACAGTAGCCTTTTTAAGCAACACAATGGACCCTCTTCCCCAAAATAAAATTTGTCTGGAGCCGCAAAACATATTTGATAACAAAGCTAATAAAGTTTTATATAAAGTTATACTATACTAAACTATGGTTTGTTGCATTTATGAAATTATCGAACAACAATAAAGAAAACTGTTGACATTTGATTGATATTTTTACCTGTTACAACAAAGGAAAAACCAAACGCTTATGAAGAGAAGAAAATACACAGGCAAGTGTCGGCCTACTTTGAAATATTTAAACACAGACCTTTGTTGGGTTATTTGAGTCCTCCCCGTATTTGTGGAAAATGTATGAAATAAGAAGTACCCTATTTTTAAATAAATAAAAACATATAGCTGCAGCCTAATAGCTTAAAAATATATATTTTAGTTGGCGAAATATTTAAACGAAAAGTGAGAGCAGGTCAGGCTGGAGGCGGACACAGAAACTGCAGCTCGGTAGAAACCAACTGCAGCTTCTGCTCTGATCAAGACGCTGAGCTCTGATCAGCTGAGACCAGAGAAACTCTGTGTTTTCACTGTTTCCACTGAGCAGCCGGTGAGTCAGTGACCAGCTCCTTCACGTGAACGAGCTCTGGTCTTGTGTCTCTGAGCGAGTGCGCGGGGCGGGGGGCGGAACTGCTTACTAGTCGACATGCGCACGCAACTAGTTAACTAGTGATGTGATAAAAGGTCACTAGATAACATGTAGGACAATACAGAATTTCACTAGTTAACTAGTTGCATGCACATGTCGACTAGTAAGCAGTTTTGTCAAACTAGTAAGATGATAATGTCAACTAGTGTGCCCAAAATGCCAACTAGCTGGAAATAAAGCCCAACATGTCGATCAGATGTCTTACTAGTTGCGCACATTCGTTCACTAGTTCTGAGCAAAGCTGAACTAGTTGAAGAAAATGGCCAACATGTAAGAAAAATGTTCAACATGCTCGGTCAAAGTCCTTACATGTTTTATACAGAGTCGAGCTAGTGAGACAAAATGTCTTCCACTAGTAAGCTAGTGATGGCAATATCAGGGCCACTAGTTTACTAGTGGCTCTTTTTGGACCTTACTAGTTTACTAGTAAAATAATGTGGCTGTGACTAGCTCACTAGTACGGCCAAAAAGACCCCAACTAGCTTACTAGTGGACTTTTAGGCTCCACTAGTAAGCTAGTGAGCCATTTTGAGCCTCACTAGTTTACTAGTAAGGTAAAAAACAACCTCACTAGTGTGACTAGTGGACATTTTGGCTCTTACTAGTTAACTAGTGACTCTTTTTAAGCCGCACTAGTTAACTAGTAAGGTCAAACAGACCCGAACTAGTTTACTAGTGGACAATTATGCCTCACTAGTTAACATGTAAAGTGCAAATGCAGCCACTAGTAAGCTAGTGGGGCGCAAATGTCCACTAGTAAACTAGTGGACTGTAAGCAAATGAGGCAGGCGGGACAAGGATTTTGATTGGTCAGGGTTCAAACTGTGTTTCAAAGCCTTAAAGTGCCCGCTCTGAATTGTGATGATCTAAACCTTTTAGCAACAATCTTTTATGGCATGTGAGGGTTATTTTTGCAGCCATGCCTAAAATGTTACATTTGATTAAATGTAAATTCATTAGGGTTCATTAGTAGCTCAAAGTATTTTACAATAAAGTGAAGAAACAACTAAAAATAAAAACAGACTAGTGAGAGGAGGGAACACTACTGGATTCACGGACTGAAAACCCTGTCACCTAATAGATTAAATATTTTTACCTTTGTTTCATTGTTGTTCAAAAACAATAATGAATCTGATGCACACACACATGTACGTGTTTATTCTGTTTGGATAGTAAGCAAGGAGCTGCAGTTCACCGCAGTGAAACCTCACCAGGCTTTATAGGGTTAATATTTTGCTGGCTGGAGCTCTTGCTGGAGAGCCAATAGGAAGCTTCAAATTGAATCCCCTCATTAGCATGTATGTCCAGAAGTGCCACTAGTAAGCTAGTCGGCATTTTGGCTGCCACTAGCTTACTAGTAAGCCCTTTCAGCCTGACTAGTTTGCTAGTAAGGTCACAAAACACTGCAACTAGTAAACTTGTGCCCATTTCAAGCCCACTAGCTTACTAGTAAACATTTTGCACCCTCCTAGTTTGCTAGTAAGGTGCAAAATAGGTGTTTACTAGTAAACTAGTGGTTTTTTTTGACCCTACTAGTTTACTAGTACACATTTTGCACCTTACTAGTTTGCTAGTAAGGTCAAAATAGGCTTTTTACTAGTAAACTAGTGGTTTTTTTGGCTGCACTAGTTTACTAGTGTGCATTTGGGCTCCCACTAGTTTACTAGTGCAGAAAATTGGAGGCCACTAGTTTACTAGTAAGCTGAATCCATGTTTGACTAGCTTACATGTCAGAGCTTTTGCAGCTCACTAGTAAGCTAGTAACACTTTCAGCATTACTAGTTCGGTCCAAAGGGCAACTAGTGCAGCAAAAAGCCCACTAGTAGAGACTTTGGCTCTACTAGTGTGGCATACAGTGTTACTAGTAAGGTTTCTGTTTAACTAGTTGAACAAAAGTGCCACTAGTTGCTGAAAAAGAGTGACTAGTAAGATTTTTGGTTCAACTAGTTCAGTAAAATACCGAACTAGTGCGACCAAATGTCCAACTAGTGCTGACAATGACCGAACTAGTGGAGGGGACTGAAACTTGATATCAAGGATATGGAATAAATACTCAATCGGCTTGCCATAGGTGCGCTATCTGGGGCACACACACACACACACACACACACACACACTCGCCCGCTCCTGGTACTTCATGACGGCCTGATACGATGATGTTTTAAAAAATGATCGTGACTTAGTCAACCACCAACATTTTCGTCTCGTCTCGTCAACAAGTTAAAATAGATTTAGTCATGCGCTTCACTTCAAAGATCCAGGTTTTTTTTGGCGTGAGAAATTGGATGTGTGGCGTGAGTGCGTGTGAAAATATGCAAAAGCGCGTGTCACACGGCGGAAGCGTGAGAGTTGGCAGCTCTGTAACTGTGCAGCAAACCAGCTCACCAACATATGTTCCCGTCATTCTGCAGCTCATGAGGCCGTTCCAGGAAGTTTCTGAATCCAGTCGCAGGTTATATCTTAAGAAACGTTTGAAAGAATGTTAGCGACGTATAAAATTATACATTTTACTTCTCACTATGCTGCGTTTTTACTTTAATTTCATTTCTTATCCCCGTCCACATGTAGAAAAGCACACTTACAGTTCATCTGACTGTGGTTTCAGCATCTCACATGGCATTCCTCCGATGTAGGACCTGCAAGAGAAACAAGATCAACTGCTGCCAAATCATAAAACTAAGAATCTGCACTTAAATGTATACTTCAAATTTTTCACACAGCATGAAATATAGACCTCTTCTTTAGTGTAACATAAAATTTCAACATCACATTAAATTTTTTTTTTTTTGCTGAAATGCTTTACACTTAGTGGAATTACTGTGCTTTTATTTTGAAAAGTTGTGTTCTAAATATTCTAACTTATATATAAGCCATGCACATGAAAAGTAATAAAGCTAATTTAATTTCACTATAAAACTGATATCTTAACACAGGTATGAGCTGCTACCATCGGCCCGGCACAACTGCTCTTAACTTTAAAGACCTATGTTATGTGTCTTAAAACAATAATTCACATCTGTATTTGGGAAACAATATCAAGTGTCATTTTATCTTTATACCTCACAAATCTGACATTGAGGCCATTGGTGCTCACATCCGTGTTGCTTCCGTACACGTCGGTGAAGATCCGGCCTCGCACTGTCAAGATTGTGCCTGCAGAGATATGGAAGTTGGGTTTAGTTCAGAGTTCAAACTGGTCTGAAGTGACGACCACGTGCTGAAGGGGGGGGGCTGTACCTGGGGGGCCGCTGACTGGAGTAACAGAACTGATGGTGGGGGTGCGCCACCAAACGGACTGAGGAGAGACAGGACAAAAGAGGCATGTGTGAACAATCCAAACCTGACAGCAGGGGACGACCTGGGGAAGAAGTTAAACTGTAGATTGAACCGTAGAACTTACCAAAAAATTGCAATGGTTGAGATGTCCCCGGCATATTTTGCTGTCGTGAATGGCCACCCCGTCCACCGTGACATGGACCACATACCAAGCTTGGGGTGACGCCCTGTGTAGGAAACAAGTGAGAGTCTCTGCTGAAGTGGCGTGAATACGTTATTGTGTGTTGTGTTAGAAAGTCCCCGTCAGCCCGGAGCGTACCTGGTGTAACACATGATCTGGTTGCCGTGTGTGGAGTCTTTCTCCACATCGCAGGGGATGGACAAGGTACTCGACACCAGAGTCACATGGTTCCCGTAGGTGTCGTCTTTGGGATTCAGCTGGAACTGTCCCTCCTGGGAAAAACCTGGACGTGGAAGGAAATATCCACAGTCATCAATGTGAGAACAAATATATGAAATCAATTTTATGCCTCCTTAACAGTTTAAAGTCTCATAACTGGAATGAAAAACAATACTCACTCTTGTTTTTGGGGGGTTTGTGAGATTAGATTTAAGCAGCATCGTTTTACATCGAATCATTAGATCATTGACAAAATTGAGTAAACTATGTGAGGGTTTAAGCAAGAGCTGGAATCAGATAGAGATGTATATGTTGTATCACCTCACAGCACGTACACAATGCATAATCAATATATCTATATATGTATTAGATAATAAGTGATATAGCTTTATTACCCGGTCTTTAATTCAACCACTCACCTGATCCTATGATTGTGAGTCGTGTTCCTCCGTTGGTGCTTCCACGACGTGGACTAATGCTGGAAATGAGTTGAGCACCTGAAACAAACAGATGTGTTTTCCAATATCAGGGGGAATCTTGTGCACTTATAAATTCACAAAACCAACAATATGCAATGTTAAACAAGTGTGTGTATTAAAAAGTACAAAGGTCAGTGTGTAACTCACTGCAGCAGCACCAGAGTGTGAGCAGAAGAGCCAGCGGCCTCAACACCGACTCCATGGTGGGGGTTTCCCGGAGGTCCTGGCGCCTCAGCACGGTGTTTTGTTCAGGAGCAGCTCAGAGGAGATGCTGGATCAGTTCACCTGAAAAGAACAATGCTGTTTTACAATTATAATATATGAAGGAGTTTAAAGAATCTACACAAAAGAAGATTTGGGGAAAATATGAATTTGAAGAAAAGCTAAATCTCTGAAAATTCCCATAAAGACCAGCTCGAGATATTGAAGTCAAATACACAAAACATCTGTTGCAATCACAATGACAAGTTATTAGATTAGAATGTTAATTAAGAGTGAATAAAAACTCACCTGGTGTCAGTTAGAGAAGCAGCAGTTCACCTGTCAGCTGTGTCAGGTGTAGAGACACAGAGAGAGAGAGAGAGAGGTAGAGAGACACGGGCTGTGAGCCGAGTCTTTATGCTGCTGCTCATTGTTCCGCCTCTCACCTGAGACATGGGAGGTGACAGCAGACATCACCACAGGGACATGAAGTTCAGACTCAATCTGAAGGATCACACCAAACCAAACGTGCAGAGAGAGTCACACACGGGTCAGAAGAGAGGAGGAGGAGGAGGAGGAGGAAATAGAAGTTGAAGTTATAAAAAGCTCAAAGTGAAATCATCGAGGGGCTGTTCAAGACAGAATTACTGGAAATAAACTTAAAATTAGAAACATGTCCCAAGTTTATATGGAAACCAAAAGTTTGACACAACAAAATCTGAACAACAGGATGAAATACAACACAACAACCAATGAATACATTCTCTAATACCTCACATTGCATCTATAGGTTTTTGTGTGTATGTCTTTCCATTCTAGTGTTAATTGTGCTCATGATTTATATTTAATTACACAAAACAGTGAACACCAAATTTCTTTATCCCAGGGGTCTTGTACTAGACTTATCAGAATCTGTCTTATTGCAAATGTAAAATTAATTTGTATGTTTTGCTTTGTTTGTTAAAATCTGGAGGAATGTTTTCATGTATTAATAAAAAATACTTTATTACTACTTCTACTTAGTGGCCAAGCTTGTGCACACATCGTGTACTTTTCTCAGACATGAATACACATGTTTGATAGATATGTACAGACTTTATTTAATTACACAACATTGTGTCATACTGACAGATACTTCTGGATTTGTCCACACCCCATGTGTACACATCCGGTGGATTGTGGAGCAACACACAATTCCTCTCCTCGTGTGTTGGATATCGTGGAGGTTCATGCAAACCAAAGTGTCATTGTCTTCAGCTGCGACTTCATTCCCTCAGATGTGTGCAGGTGCTAAGCTGTGGGATCACTAATGGACTCTTGTGTCAATTAGACTGTCGACACTGCAGCGGGGGGGGGGGGGGGGGGGGGTCACAGCCTTGTCATCACGAGACGAATGTCTGCGACAACCTTGGGGGACAATAAACCAGAAAGAGGAAATATGTGACCTTTCCATACCGTATGGAGACGACTTATTTTTAGTCTGTGATGACATGCTGACAGATAAAAATCAGACATTTACTGTGACTTCAGAGTCAGTCATTGTTTTCACCCATTACCTCATCTCCCTCCACACTGGGCAAAAGTTGCATAACAACAAGAATATCAACATATTAATAACTGTGATTGAAGCTGCTGGGTGAAGCTGGGGCTCATCATAACCCAGTAAAACAGTAAAACGTCCAGAATCAGTCTTTTGCTCATCACACAAAGTCACAACACACAGGATCTCATGGAATTTTAAACAGAAGGAAGAAGACATTAGAAAAAAACCTGTTCCCAGAAAGCACTTGGCAACAGTGGAGATTGGCTTTAACCCAGTAGAAACCAACAACAGAATCCGATTCATGTTGGGTGGGGGAGAAAAGAGAGAAATCATTGTGTAAGTGTTGTGTAACTGCTGTATGACAACAGTGATACTCATGCATAAAATAATGGTAATAACAGCAGCAGCTAGAGTAGTAATGCTGCTAATAGACTTTTTGGTTTTGTACTTAACGCAGGCAGAGCACGAAAAACAATGAAGGAATATGATATAATAATAATAACAGTTGATCTGTGTCCTGCAGCTCTGGAGTCAGAACCACATCCTTCATTATTACAGAGAGTGTTAGGTTATATATTCATGAGCGGATGATGTTTAGTGCCAAATTGTGGAGGAGCTGTAAAGAACAGCAACACATTGAGAAAGCTACTCTCCTGGAACAAACACACACAAGCTCTCACACTGCCCACGCACCAAAATCCCTTGAAATAAAAATACCCCCCCCCCCCCCCCCGACACAGTGTCTTGCTATTCAAGACCTGTACAATCTTAACTTGTGTGAAGTCGCACACAGAAGCAGGGACACCGTCCAGCAGGTTCAGGGTTTGAGTGCAGGGTGAGTGCAACACGCCAACTTCCTCTGAGCGGTACAAAAAAAAGAAATGAAAATTGTGCAACTGAAGCTGCATTAAGTCTGATGAGTGTCTGTCTGCGGCGGGGGGGAAATTGTACTTCCCCCAAGACACAACCTTTCTTTTAAGAGATTAAACAGCTGGTTGTATTATAATTAGATGTATATTTAATAACAATGCACTTACTAAGAACATCAGAAGTACTCAACCCAGCTATATCTCCTCCTTCTCACATTCATACCTGAAAAATTCAAGAGACAATGGAATTTCCACCACAATGTTTAGAATGTTATCAAACATCTCTGATCTCATTCGTGATTAAACAGTTTGTAAAAGAAGAAGAAAAACAGATCCAACAGATCTTCACTGACGATACAATAAAGGACAGCACCCCTAGTGAACAAAATAGGCATGACTTTATTTGCATTTCCCCCCCAAAACTGCTGCATAACAAACTTAAATCAATATGAAAACACACGATACAAAATAAAAGCAACAACTCTGCAATGCTCACGATGGCAACAAACAGTCGGACTTGTGGATTTACAGTGAGTACAAAAAAAATGTCTCTTCGTCGTCTCATTCACAAAGTCGCGTGTTGAGCCAGAAAAGCTCGGATTCTCTGCAGCAGCTCTTTCTTCACACTGTCCGGTACCAGAGCTGCAGAGAGGGGAGGAGAAAATGTAAAAAATAAGGTCAAGAAGTAGATGATTGCGCTTAGAGAGTTGAGCTCCTTTACTCTGCACAGCTGTACCGGAGTTAGAGGGAGTAATAACGTTATAATAATAATAGTAATAATAATACACAAGGCTCTATGTAATATATGAGCTTTACCTCTTCCTTTTGGTGTGACTTCTGTGACCAGGTCCTCCACGGTCACATGCTCCAGGCCCTTTTCTCTGATCACATCTGGAAAAGAGAGATACACAAGTTTATCCTTACTAGAACTTTGCCTTGAGGACAGCCAAACCAAAACTTCATCCCAGGACCAATTCATGCCTAACCCGAACTTTACCCCCCCCCCCCCCCCACACACACACTTCACATATTAGCCCTAACCTTAACTACAACCTTAGGAATCAGATTTGGTCCCCATGAGGTTTACTAGTCCTGACTTTTGCTAGAAAAGATGTCAGAGCACATTTCATTGACTTACATTAACAGTTACCATACTTAATATTTATCCATAACCTTTAACTGAGGCCTAACCTTAAGGGGATAGTTCACCCAACAAGGGTTGGGGGGGTTCAAGTGTCTGAGTCCACAAAAGACTTTTGGTTGTTTATTTACATTTGAAGAAGGCATCACCATTAAGTTCAGTTGTAGTGGATTTGGCTGCAACCCTGTTTACCCCTGAAACACACACACACACACACACACACACACACACACACACACACACACACACACACACACACACACACACACACACACACACACAACACACAACACACACTTACACACACACAAAACACACAGTACCTTTGCATTGTGCCTTCAGCTGGTCCTTCCACCCACACTCCACCAGCTTGGCCCTGAGCAGCTCCTTCAACCTGCGGCCACACGTCAAATAAACACAAACCACAGTGAATGAAAGGAGCCATGGCCGAGGCGGTGCATCTCCCCCGGGCAGACACTCACCGCTCCCGCTCCCCCATCTCGATCAGCTTTTGGTTGATCGCAGCCCGCATCTGGGAGTCCTTGCTCATGATCTGTTCGAACGCAGACGGCGGGTTGGCTCAGTTCAGCTGCGACGAGGTGTGAGGAAAAGGAGAGGGAACGCGGGTTTGTTTAGGGAACAATCGGGCAGACAACGTTACCTTGATGGATCAGCTGGGGAACACACTGTCCGGTCACACAACTGCACGGTGTGAAACAAGCACGGGTCCATGGTTCCGCTTTGGCGGTGGAGCACGTCGCTTCATACTGCAAACCGGCCAAACGCTGGATTAACGGATATAAATCCTGTTTAATAACTATTTACATCTTATTTTATTGTACTTGTGTTCGTAAAGATTAAAAAACAAGGTGACATCCAAGGGGAAACTCATCCGGAACTCCACTTCCCGTGAGCGCCCGGGGTTTGGTCGTGTCCGCCGGGGAAATGGTTCCGTGTCACACAAGCTAGTAAACAACGTGTGTCTTGTGTCCAAAGCTTCCTCCTCCTCCATCACTCACCTGGGACCCGGGCGCGTGAGACAGACATGGCCGTCCACAACAGCTCCATGCAGGTCAACAGGGACCTGCTGGACCCCAACTTCGAGGTGTACCGGTTGTCCCTGGACGCCATCCCGACCTACACCGTAGAGCTGGACACCGGTGAGAGGAACTTAGTTAGCTCGGGTGCTAGCTTAGCCCCGGCTAAATGAAGTACACTCACCTTGCACAGTGTGTTGATAAGTGTGGGGTCTCACGTGGTCAATGTGTGTAACTGTACCTGGAGGCCCCTGCAGCTGTGAGCCAGTGGTTTACTGGTGAAGGGGTCCCTAACTAAAGGATCTGCTAGGTTCACCCGATTCATCAATTAGTCTGTGTGCAGATTGTGTGTGTGTGTGGTCAGTGCAAAAATGTTTTGTGTCTCCAGCTTTGTTGAACAAGACAACACAACCTTGACACCTGGAGTTTGTGGCCCCTTGGTCAAACTAAACGTGACATTAGACGTCATCACTTTGGACTTTTAGAAAAGAATACAAAACTTTTCGAAAATCTTCCCCACGTCTCACACAGAAAACATCTGCCGACTAATTGATAATGAACTTGATAATTAGTTTTAAATCACTGCCAATTATTGAAATAGTTGTGATGTCAGTCAGGATTCAACTTTATTGAACCCAAGGAGGGAAATTCATCGATCACACAGACGATACGTGTCTAAAAGCACAGGTCGACAAACAAACAGGGGTCAGACGCACTATGGTCATAATACAAATATCATATAAAGTAAACATGTCTTACATTGTTTCGTGAGGAACTTTATCAACCCCAGTGTAACTGGCTTCAACTCGCAACTTTAAAAAAACACAAGACAAGCACATGCAGCTGGTGAGGAAAGATAATTATTCTATACAACAGAGAGGAGCTGATTGCAATGAGTAGTTTTTAAAAGAGTCATAATGTTTTTAATATCTTTGATGCATTGGCAAGAACAAATTGTCTCTTATCACTTTTGATGATCGTAGTGATACACTGGAAAGAATAGAAAAATCAAAGCCTGGTTCACTTTTGATAGAAGAATAAAGATCCAGACAAGTATAGAAAATGGTGTAGCTAAGATACATTATTTGATCCATTTGCAGCACATTGAGAAGAAACATCACTTCGTAAAATGATAATAATATAATTTAATATTAAAAGTGAAATGAAATGAAGGTAAAATGAGAGGACAAATGAAAACAAAGAGTTATTCTGGAATGTCACACATTCAGTGTCCGAGGAATAAAATAAGCATAATTCTAAATGTGGGCGTCTCATGGTAATAATTTAGCTTGTAAAATAAAGACCATTATTCTACTGCTTGTATAACATATACAGTGACAGATAATTATCTCAAATTAGCTTTTAGAATAATGGGGGGATGGGGGGGGTGTATGACAATAGAATGCTCACTTATAACATTGTGCATCTATGTTTTGTATTAAAACTGTTTTACTAATTGTAGTTTTAACTTATAACCATGTCTTATGTAACATGTTATATTTTTTTCATTTGCTTCTCAGCTGTGGAGGAAGTGAAGCTGAAGGATGCTCACTACACCCTGGCACACATGCAGGCCTTTGGCATGTACAATTACCTGCACCTAGATCCTTGGTATGAAGACAGCGTTTTGTTTGTGGACTGCAAAGGACGAGTTCTCAGTCTCACTGTCACTCTGGTAAGCGTTTTAAATCCTCCTTTTCTTTACAGACCTCGTTCCTGGAAGGTATTCGACATAATCGTTTTGCTGTGACGTGCGTGTGTGTATTTTTTGTTTGTTGTCAACGTGGCCTACCTCCAATATCTGCAGGGCAAATTCTTTTGTTTCTTGAGTTCATGTCAAATGAAATGGTCATGGATGTGATGTCGTGGGAATATTGGTGTTGCACCAGTAGGTGGTGATCAAGTACTTGTGTAAGAGCAGCATCAGCACACAATGTATGTCTGCCAGGTGTTGTCAAGAGAAAATTATCTTTAATTACCAACATGCCACAATTCTAACATGTAATTCAGGTCCATTAATGAGGCTCATTAGAACTGACCTTACTTCAGGTCATTTCAGGACAGTCAGTCCCTCTTTGTTCATCGTGTGATTCAGCACGGTGGTGAAGTTTTGCATGAGCCCTCACACGTCGGTGGGTAATCAAAGTGTTTTGTGCATAATTGACTCAAAGTATTGATCCAGCTTTGTGAGCCGGCACCAAGCGGCTGAGACGAGGAGCAAAATCATCCCCGTGACCTTTTCTAAGCTGAGACTTCCTTAATGTCCAAGACATTATCGACCGTGATTAGAGATAATTGGTGTCACATCGGTGTCTAAACTGGCCTGAATAATGGTCATCACACTGTAATCCTCTCTGGCTTTCATTGGCGTCATTAAATTACTCTTTATGGAAATGTGTGGCTCAAATTCTAATTACAATCATCACACGGTAATTATCGTCCCTGGCAGGGCCCTTTGTGTACATTTGTGCGGAAGTGTCACCGTGCACATTGTGCAGATGTGTTTCGCTCCCTCGTCGGTCACTCACGGCCCCGATGGTGAGAAGATGATCTCAAAGGTTCCATGATACATTAACACTGCCATATAACACACAGTGCCACACAACCATGGCAACAACGCGGCAGCTGCTGTATAGTCCTTTTCAAACACGGTGATTTAATGCAGTGAGTAATTGATGCTCACGTGGTGGCATATCTGTCCACTACTAACAAAGCTGCGAGAGTCGTGAATCACCGCCAGGTCACATGGGCGCCCACAGGACAGTTGGTAACCTGGTCTCTTTGTGGTGAGCACGTGTTGTTGAGGGTGAATGTTGTAGGTATCATCCTGCTGCTGATTTTATAAAGAGCATTATGGAAATCATCTTCTACTCCGTGTTTTAATCACAGCATTTTCTAATGGGGTCAAAGTGCCCAGTTTGCTATGAAGGAAGAAGTTCAAAGCTTCTCCGATGAAGAGTCTCTACTTGAGTGTTTGTGAGTCATGACTGGTTTAAAGGAAGCAGTTTGCTTGGGTTGGGAGCGGTAACAGATACATGTCACCTATTCTACGTTATTCTGCAAATGTTGTAAGGATGTTTTGTTTTCACGTCTGTGCGTTTGTTTGTTTGTTTGTTTGTCAGTTAGCAGGATGACACTTAAACAACAGATGACAGATGAAATTTGGTGCAGATTGACTTTTTGGCCTTGATTTAATAGATCAAATATATCATCACCTTCATCCCTGTCCAACAACACGGTCAAATTAACCCCCTGCGAATGCTCCTGTCCCTCACTGACCGATATGTGTGTTGTTAACGCAGGACACGGCCCTGGGGAAGCCGAGGGAGGTCTTCTCCACGGCCTCCGAGTCCAGCGAGTGTGAGGACCGTGTCTGCGCCTCCCTCAGCTTCACCTCCGCCACCTGGGCCGCTCTCTCTGACGGCGCCGGCCGACTCTTCCTCCTCCGCAGCGGCAAGAGAGGAGAAGGCTCCAATTCCAAGTGGGAAGTGAGTATATCTGCAAAAGACACTGTTTTAAATAGTTCTGTGTGTATTTGATATACAAAAAATCTACCTTGGCAGATGGAAAGTATATCAGAAGTTATAATCCATGACATTTCTTTGACCTCTGTTGGTGACTAGATGGAGGTGTGACAGCAGTAACTTAGTCTCTGTGTAATCCTGTAATAACTGTGCTGGTTGTCACCTGCTCTCTTTGATTGACACCATAATTTGATAGAAGTTTTTCTTGTAAAGCCATTTGCTCATTCCTCAGCCCGGGGGGGATGGGGGGGGGGTGGAGGTGTTTTGTCGAGGAATTCTTTTCAGAAACAAAGTGACGAAGAAAAAAGAGAAACATGCTCTTGTGTCATAGATCCAATTACTCTACAGAAAAACACCTAAAAATCAAACCAGTTTGATCAAACCAGTTTGACAGAAAAAGCTTAGCCAGCTGTTGGTAATTGGCTTCTAGAAGTGAGGGATGCTTTTTACAGGACGGGTCTTTGTGCACTTTATCCTGTTAACAAGCAGGAAACTGGAATCTGTTACAACGGAGAATTCACTCCTGTGAACAAGCACACTCCATGTTATTCTAAAAGCAAAGTTCCACACTGGAATTTGTAATGAAGACTCAACTTGTATTTGAATCTGTAATGAAGATGGAAGCCAATCTGCTGAACTACTTGAATCTTCCACATTATCAACTGTAATCCTGCTAAATGACTGTACCTGCTGCTTCTGTGTCTGTAGCCACTGTTCAGTGAAGACCTGGGGGAACCTTTCACCATCCTCCACAGTGTCTCACACGTCCAGGCTGGACTCCACACCATGGAGGTCCTGCTGCTCCGCATCCCGGTAGACCTGGAGGACCCCAAGGGAAGTGGCTTTGTGGTGTCACTCGAGTGGCTCACAGTCTCCAACACTGGAGCACAGGGTGGGTGGTGCAGTGAAATAAGAAAGTTGTGCCATACACAGTAGACGCCAGATATCCTCATTAATTAACACACACACAGAAAGGATGTTCATTAAAGTTCTGAGCACGTGGAGAGGACATCCTGTTTAATGAGCCAGAGATGAAATAGACAAATATAAAAACAGAAGCAGCCTTTTGAGAGTCCCTTCCTCGTTTAGTCGGATTTAAAGATGCAGCAATTAGATATCTGCGAGCTGGAGCTAAATCGCTTGTTCTTTATTTATCTTAATATTTAACCAAATCTGCCTTTTGCTGATGTTAATTGTATCATATACAGAATTGTATCAGTCAGCAGAGTTTGGATATAACGGAGGATATAAGTCTTTAAAAATCATTTCTGTCATAAACCAGGAGTATTCAAATCACAGGTTGTGAATAGGAAAACCCTCGGAGTGATGGGAATCCAGTGATCTAACCCTAACCCTTCTCCTGGTCTCTGTCAGAGTTTAATAGAAAACCAAATTACTTTCCTCCTCTCGTAACCGCATCATTTGGTTTCCACATGCAGGTCAGGAGAAGAAGTATGAGGTGAGGAAGAGGAGGGTCCTCCGGGGGAAGACGGTGCCTCACTACGCGGCCGTGGCACCCCAGGGGAAGGGACTGGTGGTGGCCTCGGACAAACCGTTCGTCTTCACGCACGTGGACGGTTGTGCCGTGGAGCAGATAGAAGCGGCGCCCGTGGAGAGGACAGGTGGGTCAGAGGGGCTGCTGGGAAATACTGCCAGTCAATACAATGCTAGAAGGTTAATACTGTGGCTAGAGACAAAACAACTCATATTTAAACCCGGTGTTATCATCCTACTACCTGTTGTTTTTCTATGTTAGAAACACAAGTGAAGATATAAAGAATTACAAATATACAAAATTACAGATACTGATTGATTTGAACTCTTAAACATTACCTGTGTGACCATTGACCAGAATCCACTGGTTGCTGCTCTGCTCCCATGCGTTTAAGCGGATGGTTTAAAAGACTTAAATAAAAAATGGGCTGCGACATTTTAAAAACACACCTACGCTTAAAGAACACTTGACCTCTTCAGAATCTCTCAACACACAATCCAGACCAATCGCACACATGCGTTTTAAGGACCGTGTTGTTCCAGCTATTGAGAATAATTGAAATCTGGTATTTTAAGTGTTTTGCAAAGAACACAAGTTCATTTTTACATTTCAACCTCAGTGCCTCTATAATTATTGCTACCCCCCCCCCCCACCCCTTGTTCCAAACTGTCGAGTTGCACTTGAACAAACTGCCAATTATTAATTTGTCATGAATTAAAGGAACAACTCAGTTTATAGCACTCGTGTTTGTATTTTAAATATTAATGTTAAGTTATAGAGCGTACAAAAAGATGGATGATGCATCTCTACTTCCTACAAACACACTGTCTATTGATAAAGTCAAGAGAAGGTTGGCTCAGCTTAACATGAAACCTATAAAAAGGGGGAAAATGATTAGTATATGTATTAGTATGTTTACTTATATGCATATATAGTCTGTTATAAGTAGAGATGCAGGTACAAGCTAATCGTCTGTTTCTGGCTGTAGCTTTCACTTAAAAGTCAGATATGAAAATGGCATCATCAACTCTATCATCTAATGATGACTCATTCTTTTCAATATTAATTATCCTTTGTTTTCAGGAGATTCTTGTCTTGGCTCTGAAATTCTAGAACCACATAGATCCATGTTTATCTCACCACCAAAACCTTCCTGCACAAAATGTCCAGTGAACAAAAGAAACCTGGACGTTCACATGCAGCTGTTTTTTTTATCCTTTTTTGCTGCTTTCACACAAGGCAACGTGCGTGTGTATGTGTGTGTGTGTGCATGTATGTGTGTGTGTGTGCATGTATGTGTGTATGTGTGTGTGTGTGTGCGTGTCGGTCGCTGGTGCAGAAGCAGAATAATGGTGGCCTTTTAGCCAATCCTTTTATCAGCCTCTGTCCTTTTAAAGAGGAAGAAGGGGATTAGATGGCGAGAGAGGAGGTATCTTCAAAGGAAGGAGGTAATGAGAGAGGAAATGCTAAGGAGGCAGGAGGGACGGAGGTGACTAGATGCTGTGGAGGAGAACTCAGATATCCACATAATGTACTGTGAGGATCCAAATATATGGTTGGAACCGCTCAGAGAAGCAAATAAAAGCTGTCACGATGGATCCTTCACACAAGTAGATGGTTCTTTCATCCTCTGTGCATGCAGAGGATGAAAAATACTTGTTCAAACCGACAAGTTTAAAATAGAGAGGAACACCGGAGAGTGCAGAATAATATTGGGAACTGAAGCGAAAGGAGAATTTGGCAGCTCACGTCCTTCTCATCAGTTTCTTTGTTGATTCAGTTGAAAAACAAAAGGTGATGATGAACACGTCTCACGTTCCTGCCAGATCCGGAACAGGTCTCCTGGTTTGGAGCGTCACAACTGGACCAGTTCAGTGCTCAGGCTTTGCCAGTAATCACAGAGTGTTGTTAATACAATAGTTCAGACACTCAGTCGTCTGTATATGAAGATTAAACTATTGGATTCAGCACAGATTTAACTCCCTCTTCTCTCGGTATATGCTTCATCATTCTTTTTATTTTATAATAGTTTGCTTTAACACTAGTCTGAATTTACAAAGTTTGTTTTATCCAATCAGCTGAGGGCTCCTTATGTAAATTTGGATTCCTCTTGTGTTTCCTGTTGAAATGAGAAGAGACCGTTACAGTGTCGCTGTGTTTTGCTCCTTTTAAAAAAAAAAACTTTTAGCGGCTACTTTACAGGAACGAGGAAACTTTTCACCTGAGGCCGAAAATTCCGGAAGCTGTAGCCTAAAAGAAAATAATGCATGAAATGAATCTGCCTTCAGATCAGAAATACATGAAAAGGACTTTGTTGTTGAAAGATGGACTCGAGGGGTCTAAACTTTATAAATATTAATCAAAACGACCCCTGACTCATTCTGGAAGAGGTGATTCAAACGTTAGACTTCAAACCTGTTTCCGCTGCTTCAGACTTGTGATGGGATTGTTCAGGATTATTTACTCTGCATTGTTTTTTATTGAGAATCTGATAATTCGTGGATCTTGATGAGAAAATCCAGCTTGTTTAATGGATTAGATAAGATGTTGTCAGTCCAGCGGAGGTGCTGAGACAACAGGAAGCCGGTTTCATGAATATGTGATCCAGTGTTAGATTAACAGATTTGTCTCCTGCTCAGAAGAAGCAGGATGCAGCCACTGTGATTTAAGTTAATTAAATTTATTACCATGCAGTTATGGATGTCCTATGAAAACCCAGCTTCCCCAATGCTGCTCAGGCTTTTAAATTCTCTGAGCTATTCATTTGATTCAGTTTCCAAACGCCTCTCTCTCAGATTTGAAACGATGATGGGGACGGATGGACTGTACGTGCCGTGCAGATTTTAATTTCAGCTGATGAGAAATATCTGTGTTTACCATCGTTAAGTTGAGCGATGCTTTTATAAAACTCACGCGTCAGCACCTGGATCCACATCACAACCAGCTAATGGGTTTCTTGGCCTGTGGCCCCGAAAACATGGCTCTGGATGATGGTGATTGGATTTGAAGTGTGTTAAGTGGTGTGGGAGAGCTCATTCCCACCAGCAGGTAAACACTGAAACACAGAAGGTCATGGGTTCATTCTCAGCTGAGGCGACAGAAAACAACAACAATCACTGCAACTGCTTTGAGATGCACAATTTACTTCTAATATAAATTAGTGCATAAAATGGGTTTGCGGCTTAAGAATCATGGTGGAACATTTCTTACTCCCTAATATCTGCATCATCCCTTTAATTCTTACACGTTATTAGATGTGTATATGATTTTTACTCATATAATAATTCATACATTTCTCTCCCATTTGAACTCAGATCCCATTTACTTCTGGCAGCAGACGGGCGAGGACATCACGGTGTGTGTGCGGACGCCCGAGGGCCTCAGCAGAGAGGAGGTGGAGTTCCAGCTGACGCCAGACAACATCAGCATCGGAGTCCGGGGGTTCCCTCCTCTGCTGCGGGGCCAGATGTTTGCATCTGTCGACCCTGAAGCCAGCGCCTGGATCATCAAAGAAGACAGAAGGTTCGCACTTCGCCGCCTGGACTCGGTTGTTGTCTCTTGAATTGTTCTGTGTTTGCAGCCGAGACACAGCAGGGACAAAGGAAAGCTCACGGTGCATTGCAGCAATGTTTCATGTTCTTTGAATATTGCTTCTGAATGAGGACTTCAGGGAACAGTTTCCGTCTTCTTTGTTTATTCGTCTTTTATCAAAACCATACATTTCCTCATACTTTTAATAACCTGCACACGTGAATTTCAATTTCCCTTCCATGGAATATTGACTGTGTTCATCTTACGCAGACGTATAAACTGCTCCCCACTGTGAGATGAGTGGATGAGAGCTGCACACGCTTCCCCAGCCTTCACAAAGAAAGTGTTTCACTGAAGTACAGGAAGTCCGTGTGGAGGTGGAGGTGGAGGTGGAGGTGGAGATGCTCAGGTTGTGGAGAAACTGTTTGTCTTCTTATTAAAACTCCATCCAGTGTGATGACAAAGCTATAAAACAGGAACAAATAACGGAGGGAGCTGAGTGGTTTTCAAAAGCACCGAATCCATCCAGTCGTCAGTACGAGTTGAGTCATGTCTCCTAATTATGAACCTTTCATCTGTTTCTCTATCAGCTCTCCATCTCTGCTTCCTGTTCCTCCAGGACGAGTCCTTCAGTGTGAAAACATGTTACATAGCCTGTTTGTTAGTTCTCTGATCATTCTAGGTAAGTTCGAAGGCTGTCGTGTGTCAGAGAGAGAGAGAAAGAACGAGAGAGAAACTGTGTCCGTTGGTCTGTCTGCTTTAGAGCAAAGGAAACATCTATATGAGGAACCGTGAAGTGGACACAAGTGTTTGTCCTATAGGCTGGATTCTTTTTTTCTACCTCTGCCAGGGAGGTCATGGTTTTGTTTGCTCGTCAGAATCGATAAACTCCTGTACGGATTTCAACGAGCCAGGTTGAAGGATGAGACATGAACCAAGAAAGAACCCAATACCACCCCCCCCCCCCCCCCCCCCCACACACACACACACACACAGACACACACACACACGCAGACACACACGTTACTGTTATAATACATGCAGAGACATTTAAGCATTCCAGATTGAGAAAGTTCTTCTTAATGAACACTTTAAACCAAACCTCCATTACAGCCAGTGAATAATTCATGGTTTCTGGTTCTTAAAAATCACTCGTATTCAGGGGACCGGTGTGAGAGTGTGTTTCAGTGGAACCTGATTGAACTGAAAGGACCTTGGTGGAGGATGTGCTCCCCTGAGTGCCCCCACTGAGTCACCTGCAAGGAGCTGAAGTTTGAATCAGTTTTTTGTCGGGTAGTTTTTGCATGATTATGCAAAGGAGGAATCCACAAAGCTCTGGAGTGGATCCAGGAATCTATTTTTACAAGATGGAGTGTTTTAGAACATTTCCTTGATTTCTCAGAGAATAATTTGTGGATCTGGTGAAATCTGGTGCCGATCTGGTTCATTTAAATGTGGTTTCATGAAGGGACTGTTGGGCCTCGTTCCTGCTAATCTACCAAAGATAGATGTTTATGTATCATGCAGCTTTTAGTGGATGATGATGAAGCCTGTGAGACTTTCTCTTTGTCTGTGTGTCTGCTGTTTCCAGTGCTGCATGGACACACAAAGGAGATTGTGTTCGCCAAACAAAATGCAAACTAGTCTAATTCAAGTGTTTGTCTCGTCTGTGCATCGGGTGTCTGCAGACCTGAAGCATCTGGACGTCCAGATCAATGTAAATATCTAAGATAAAAACACTGGCATTGTGGTGTTGAGCATGTTTTTCAATACCAATGAGTTCTGCTCTGTATAGATCAGACGGCTGCTTTTGTCCTGAGCTGAATTAACAAGCTGCCCATTGTGTCTCTTTGTGTCTTCTTCTATCGCACACACGGACCTGTTTTCTCTCTGTGTGATGGAGGGGGATTGATTCTGAGAGGCCATGTTCACCTTCTTGGATCGAAGCCGCTGTGTGAGCACATGTCGAGGCAGTTGGCCGACTATTATTACACTTGCAAAAAATTTAGTTTTCAAGGTGATGGACATTGTTATGAAAAATTACCAGAGCAGGGTTCTGATCCAGTTGCCAATTTGCCAAACAATATAATTTTTTTAATATCTTTAGCAAAGAGCAATGAAGATGACATTGAGGTATCGGCCTTCTCATTTTAAAATCACTCAACATTTTCTCTTTACAAACGACAATGAATTAATCTGATTGGCTGTGATTAGAACTTCTTAGACCTTTTTTGCTTGAATGACTAATTATATAATTGCTGCAGCTCCAATCAAAACACATCTTACTATAGAAGTTCAAGGTATGTGTATATGTGCGTCCTCTAAAAACTCACACTTGTCTTGTGCTATGTGATGTTTGCAGATAATTCAATTGCAGTCGTTTTATACATAATCACAAGTCTTAGTCTTTAGCTGTTAAGGGTTTTTCTCGATTCTCTCTTCTTAAAGTGGAATCCTTTTATGTTGAATTAGTGTATTTAGCCTGAATGACTCTTCAAGTCCTTTAAGTAAATCATTTTGTCTGTAGCTTAAAAAAAATCTGGCAATTTCTTGTGAAAATTGAGATTTGAGCTTTTCGGCAACTTGAGGCATCTCGTCAAATGTGACATTTACTGAAACCAGTCAGTGTCTGATTGCTACTTAGCTAAACTTTTACCATTTCCACATGTATGACTCACTGATCACCAGTACTTTGAATGATGGGGGACATGTGACTGTGTCCTCAGCCTGGAGGTGACCCTGCAGAAACGCAGCGAGGGACCCATGTGGCCGGAGCTGGTGCTGGGGGACAGTAGAGGGGAGTACGTGGTGAGTGACGAGCAGGCCGCCCTCATCCACGAGAGACTGACACACCTCACCTCCGAGAACCTGGTGAGGACACAGACACTTCACATGAATAAAACCCTATTGGAAAATATCGGGTTCCTTCTGAGCTTTGTCCTCACGTTTGTTTCCTCGGGAGTTTTCCTCCTGAGCTTCCACACAGTTTGGATTAAGTCCAGCCCTTCCTCCTCCTCCTCCTCCTCCTCCTCCTGGCCCCTCACCTCTGTCTCTCTCCTCTTCAGCTGCTCTGAGGCCTCCTCTTCCTGACGTCTTGTACACAGCATCACACGCTGGTCCCCAGAGACGCTCCCAGTCATTTTTTTGCCGCTTCCTGTCTCACCCTCGACCTCAATTAGTGTCATGCAGGCCCCCTCGAGGCCTTCAGTGCAAATCAAGCCTTCTACATGCTAATAAATGCACAACAAGTGTAACTGAAGCCCCTGACTGGTTCTCCTGTTCCTCCTTTTCTGTGCAGAATGCAAACCCTGACGTGGACAAGCCCCCTTGTAACAACCAGGAGCTGGAGGACTGTGATGTGGTCCCAGAGGACAGCTCCAGCCTTACACACTTTGACGCAGAGTCGCTCAAGCCCACTCAGGTGGTGAGTACCATCTCTGCTCCTTCACTCGTGAACACTCTGCTCTTCCAATCCTTTGAGCCCGAGCGCTGCTGTTTAACATTTTGAGTCGTTCCTGTCGCCTCTTTCAAGTGTGCTGTTTGATACCTGACGCTCGCCGCCACGATAAGAGCTTCTTCTTATTCCAGCTCCTCAACGAGCGAGCCCCCGCTGGCCTCGGCCTCAACAAGCCACTTGACCACAGAGCTCCACAAGAGCCCAGTAAAGGAGAAACAGGCACGCCCACTTCATTAGCATCACCTGACTGGGACTTGAATCGCCAGCCGATGGCTATTTTTTTTTATCAATGACGATGAGAGAATACGACAAGAAGCCAAAACATTTTCCTGCATTTTTCCTGTTGTGGTTTCCAGTTTCCTCTCAAAGCTTCTTCTTGTTTTGTTAATTCTTTATTGATCTGATTTGCCGTCCACAGCACGGCTTATATCTTATTTCAAGTTTAACTGAAGAATGTGTTTTTATGCGTTTTACAGCGTATAAGCAGGAGCATATATATTCTCAGGGTAACAAATAAGGAAAATCGTCTTTTCCATTATCACACGAGTGTTATGTGAGCTGTAACGTTCACCCATCTGTGAACCTTGTTTTGTCCTGGTGAGCTGAATAAGATGCAGGAGGTTGTGCAGCAGGTGACCTTCAGGGGGAAGCTGTGGTTTGAAGGAGGTTTGCAAACATTTAATCTGAACTCCCAGCCTCAGGTTTTTTTGTATTACTCTTATTTCTCAACGTGTCTGAGGAGTTTGGAGGTTTTGTGCTTAATAAGAGAAAAGATTGGAAGCTTCTCTTGTTTCTCCATCCCGGCGATTCTTTGCCCCTAAGGTTAAAAACTCATGCATCACATGTTTCAGATTTGATTGAAGAAAGGAAAACATGCATTTCATTATCCTGAGACATTTAAGGATCCTGACACTTTCGACATGAGCATAAATCATCTCAAGTATGACGCAAGTATTTTTCAAAACAACTCGACCTGTGTATTATGTTGAAAATGCCAAATAATGAGCAGAAGTGAATGTTTTTCTTTTCCCACACAGAAGAATATTTCAGTTTTCAAAAGCTCCAGTGGTTTGTGGACATTAGTCTGTGTGCGCTCTCGTTCAGTGTCTGTTTCCTTTGCACATAATGATCTCTGTGTGTTTATGAATTCTCCATCAGAAAAACTCCCGTCCTTTCATAATGTAATGAAAGGCTAATGAGTGCTGAGCATGAGGGACAGTGATGTGTTGTGATGAAGAGGAGGACGGGTTTTAAAAAGCTCTTTATGTTTCTTCCTCTGCAGAAAGAGCAGAGAGACAAGCAGCTGCCCTTGATTGTGATCATATCCGTACCGTTAGCCATTCGAAGGGCAGTGTGTGTGTGTGTGTACATGTGTGTGTGAACATGTGAGCATCTACAGGTGTGTACACGTGTAGATGTGTGTGTGTGTCCATGAAGCCAACACTTCACTTCCCACCCACGCTTTAGCTGCTTTAATGCTTCCATCGCTCACCTGCCCAGGAGGAAACACGCCAAGCTTTTTATTCAGTTTACAATTTGGCTCCTTTGTGCTTCTCTCTGGTTCTGATCCAAAGACAAATGGGCTGTACCTGGTCACCTGGTCACTGTAGAGCAGCCTTTGGCTCTGGAGGCTTAGTCCTAATCTTTGAAACCATGTATAATTACCTATAGCACAAGATATAAACTAAATATTTACCTCCTCCAATGGTAATTCTTTACGTCGGCCAAACTTTGATAAAGTTGCTCCAGGTTTTCTTTCCTGGTTATTGTGCTGTTTGTCTGCAGGCGTCTGTGTTACTCAAGAAATAACTTGAGTAACTTTGATGTGCTGGTTAATAAAAGATGGAGGTGATGACCTCAGGTGGGTTTCAGGCAGGAAGCCATAGCACCGAGCTCTGTAGCTCTTTCACACAGGAAGGTTTCACTTGATGCAACTTATTATTAACAGTTGAACTTCGGGTGTTTATTGAAAAGAAGTGTTTCAGCGTCCCGAGCAGAAGAAGAGTCCTCAGTCAACTACTGCTCTTCCTCTGTCTGTGAAGACGAGTGAGCTGCAGAACCACAGACACATGGTCGGTGGCACGATGGCAGCTGACATTTCATCTCTTATGGGAAACATCTGGCCTCTGTGTGCAGGTGCATTAGCTTTTGGATTTGTTAATGTCAGATTCTCGTTTCCCCGTCCTCCGGCTGCAAAGCCTGTGAATCCCTTTGATGAGAAGGAACAAGTGTTCACTAAAAGCTTTTCCACAGATACTGTTACTCAATCTCGGTGCTCGTCTCTGCTGCATCTATTTGTAGTATTTATGTTGTGTACATATATTCATATAGTGTAGTACGGGAAGGCTATGGCTACGAGATGTAGTTGAAAGTTAGTGATGCTCAGGATGGACTGGCCTATGAAATTTGACCATCACAGTCAGTGTGTGAGAATTTACATGACGGGATTGAACTGTATTTTAAGCTCCTTCTTAAAATGCACTTACACAGGATTGTTCATTTTAATTATCTATTTCTTTGTATTGATTTTTAATGTAACAAAGGAATCAGCAGGATTCTCTCTGTCCTCTTCATTAATCCGGGTTCTGTAAAGAAAGTGAAGTAGAATTTATACGAGAGATTTCTCTTCCGTTAGTATCTTGTCACCTTCGCTCTGTTTACCTTTTTGTGAGGATTTTAAATTGCAGAGGAAAGAAGTGAACCCTCACATCAGAGAGAGGGAGCAGGCCGGAGGTTGTTCTATTCCAAAAGAGTTTGGTAAAAGCCTCGTGGAAAAGGCTCAATGAAGGAGACATTTAATTTTTGCCGGGAATCCTGATATTGTTTGTGTGAGAGAGACTTTTTAATAATGGTGGCTCAGAGAGGAGTTTGTTTTTTATGTACTTCTTTATCAAAGAATAAGTGTAACGTCACAGCCCACACTCCCACTCCCGCTCCCACTCCCGCTCTCACCCAGTAGGAGCAAAGAACTCGATGGTAAGATGCTAAAAGAGAATTAAGTCAAGGGAAGACGAAAGCTGGTTTCATGGATTGATGGGATTCTTCAGTACTGAGGAGGAGCTCAGCATCTGACTTATGAAACCTGTTTGTAACCACACAGGTCTGATGAGTCATCACGTTTCATTCTGAAATCTGATTTAGTCTTTGTGTCTCTTTCCTCTGTAGGACTTAATAATGACGTGCAAGTTTTAAAGCAAACTTTTACCCATTCTTAGAAAAGTCTCTGCAGCTTGAGTCCGAAGATTAAAAGATGAGCAGAACAACAGAAGAACTGAAACCCCAGAAAGTTTCTCATTCCTCCACCGAGGCTTTTGTTTTCTTCTACGTTTGTTAAACAATTTAAATATTGTTTTTAAGGCCGTTTCAAATAACCATGAATTTAAGACCGAAGCATGAAATCAGAATCTGTCGCTGAGACATTCCTTTGACCTCCATGACATCAACTCCTGATCTGAGTGGAGCTGGGTGATGTTATTGAGAGAGCCTGTCAGAGTCCGACATCATTGTCAGTCAGCCGGCTCTCTCTCTCCTCTGAAGTGCGGCGCCATCGTCTGTCACTCGCTCCAAATCAAACACAAGTGGCGAGCAAATGGGTTTTAGAGTGAAGGAGTGATGGGTTTGCTAAGCGGCCTGTCATCACACGCAGAAACATCAACCACCAACATACATGCCGAGTGTTCAATGCCTGTCAAGTGCGTGTTGAGATGGGCGGACCCGCTCTGCCTGACGGACATGTTGGCAGTCGGCCCGGCAGGAAGTGGGCCGGCGCCGAGCGGGGGATCGGTGTGAGGAGCCAGACTCCACCGAGCGACTGTGTCACAGCAATGATCGGACCAGAATAGCAGCAGAGTCAGAGTGAGCGTCTGTGGTGTGAATAGATGGACTCTTATGGTTGTGATCACACACTTTTAAAAATGGCCTCTCACCAAATCGAGGCCACGGGGAATTTTAAGATGAGATCAGCTACAGGCGGGAATCAGAATTCTTATAATCCAGGTTTTATCTCAAACTAGTTCACGTCTCCAGAGTCTCGCAAAGACCTCCTCGAATCCATGTGACACCCCCCCCCCTCTCTCTCCTCCTCTCTCCAGGTGAACCTAGGCAGCAACCAGTACCTGTTCACCGTGGACGTGAACCCCTCGGAGATGCCGTGCCTCTGCCTGCGACACGACGTGGACGCTCTGCTGTGGCAGCCCCGACCGGACCGGCCCGACCACATGTGGGAGCACATCGCCACGTTCAACGCTCTGGGTGAGAACACACCTGCAAACACCTGCACTGAGAAAATCCAGGAAGTTTAATACGTTTAAACACCACGGAGAAATAGTGTTAAATATGAGAAAACAGTGTGTGAGTCATAAGTGATGGAATATGAGGTGGGGTGAGAATATGAAATAAATAAATAAAGAGCCGAGACACAAAACAACAGAAAGATGTCAGATAGATTTATTTTACTTGCTGCACTGAAGATGCTTGTTTTTTGACGAGCTCCCTAAACACTCAAATTAAAAGTTCATTTTCATCATAATTCAATCGTTCATGTCGCTGGTAATTTGCTGTGAGCTTCTGGAGAGAGTTCTTTTAAGTGAAAGTTGTCTGAGAAGAGCATCGATAACAGATCTACACTGAATATAAACCGTTCTAATCTCTCTGGACAATAAAACCTGAACCTCGTAGCTTCTCCACAGTCTGGTGTCCTGAGCCTGATGAGTTAATTTACCACCACGTCCTCGTCTTCGTCTTGGTCTTCGTCTCTTTATGTCCTTCATCTCCTCCTCTCCGTCTTTAGTCAACAACAGCATCTGTTTGTTTCATTTCACTTTTCCACTTTGACTTCTCCACTCGTCTGTTTTACAGATGGGTCCCTGGAGATGTTTCCAGAGGGAGTTTGAAATCAGGCTTTTGAGGGAAACGTTTCATCCTGTTCCTTAATA
The DNA here is from genome assembly GCF_947347685.1 of Pleuronectes platessa. Classification (NCBI taxonomy): domain Eukaryota; kingdom Metazoa; phylum Chordata; class Actinopteri; order Pleuronectiformes; family Pleuronectidae; genus Pleuronectes; species Pleuronectes platessa. Next base: position 20,283,752 of record NC_070643.1, on the reverse strand, counting down.
TCCAGCTTGTTAAAACACCATGACGAGGGACCGACTTGTTGTTATTAATAGTTCTGCAAATTACCACATGAACGAGAGTCTGTGAAATTGGCTTTTAGAGGATCATTAAAAGTTTGTATTCTGCTCGGAGCTCGGATGATGAAGCTTTTAGGGAAAGAATGATTTCGAAAGGATAATAAAACACAATAATGGTTTTGTTATTGACTGGGCTGCTGAGGCTTTGGGAGGTCACATGACAGGTCTTATCAACATCCGCAACAACACAAGGATCCGGTGTAAGATTTTAAAGTCAATCAAAGACACAACAATACAACACTTTCCCAGATACACACGTTGTTCTAGATCTGTCTATATGGAGCTGATCAAAAATGTGTATATTCAATTCAATGATTATTACTGGGGTGATTAATTAAAGGTGGATAACATTAAATATAGATGTGTCTCTGTTTTGTTTTTTTACCCTTCCCATTCATTTTCATTCGATTCTACAAATGTCTTAATTAACACAGATTAAAGATCCCCTGTTAAATCAGATCCTCTCTGTCTTCTCTTGTCTCAGGCTACGTCCAGGCGTCCAAACGGGAGAAGAAGTTTTCGACCTGTGCTCCGGACTTCTCCTACGCTTCCCTGTGTGAGTGTCTGCGCCGGGCGATGATCTACCGGCAGCCGGCGCCCGTGGACACGGTGCTCTTCAACCGGAAGCAGGGTCGGCAGATAGGACAGGTGGCCAAGCAGCAGGTGGCCAGTCTGGACTCCGACAAGCCCATCCTGGGATTCAGGGCGACCAATGAGAGGCTGTTCATCCTGACCGCCGCTAACCTCTTTGTGCTGAAGGTCAATAATAATTAGATTCTGGGTTTCTTCATCTCATTACGCTCTTAAAGTCACAGCGTTCCAAACTGGAGAGGTTTTATCTGCAACAACTGAAAAACAAAAACCTTCTTATTTGTAAACTCTAAGTTTGTTCGTCAGGTGATGACACATTGTTCTGATTTACACACAAACACACACACAGTTATTTTTTATTGAGTTTAAGGAGACACATCACTGAGCTCCTCTTTCCCACAGAAGCTCCTGAAACACCTCTTTAGTAAACAGGCCGATTCTTCCCGTTGATGCATTTGAATCATGTGCTCCAGTGTTAATGTTCATTTTTAATAATAAATTTAACCTGAGACAAAAATCATGACTTTTCCAATTCGCTGAAATCCAGTGTGTTAATACTGTGCGACTGTATTAAATGCCTCTTTAAGGAGAAGCTGTCCGTGTTGCAGTGTTCATCAGAAGTTGTCGTGATGTGTGAGGTTGTGCGTGTGGAGGAAATCCTCTCTCTCTACAATCCTCACTGTGGAAAACTGAAAGAAACAAAACTGCACTTCCATAAGAACATGATCACAAATCAAATCGGCTCTCGTTGTGTTGAACTCCATCTTGAAGGAAGCGGTCGGACCTGATGCTTTAAATCTCAAGAGGTCTGAACATTCCATCTCGTCTCTTCCCCTAATGTTGTTTTTACTGGTGGTGATGGTTATTTAAATGAAGGAGCCGCACACTGCAGATTGGAAACTGGTGCACTTCTCCTCTGAGCTGCTACTTGGAAACCTGGGATAGAAAATAGACCAAAGTTCACGTTTCAAACTTTAGCAGCTGGTGAATCCTCGCGCTCGACATCTTGAGCCAAACTGCAGCTCGTAAACAAACCGCTCGGCTTCGCCTCTTTCTATTTCCCACTCCTCCTTTCGAGCCAACACCAACCAGACGAGAGGCTAATGGACTTTTCTTTTGTAGAAATGAAAGAGAAGCTCCGCTGCCTCTTCTTTGTGTTTTCTCTGAATGAACAGGGATCGATGTTTTTTCTTTTTTTTTTTAGATTAAAATAGACGAGAGGCTTCAAATCCTGAAAAAACTGCTTCACATCAGTTTTTTTTTTTTTATGTGTTGAATCGGGAGCCAGCCGGTCGGGGATTGATATTCACAGATTATAGGAGAGCTGCTCAAATTGCCAGTGACGTGTGAACTGGAACATTGTCTGGTCCCAGTCGAAGGCGGCTTCACAATTCAATAGTCTTCTTCGGGATGGGCCATGTTGTGTCCCCGGAGTCCTGCCGCTCCCTGAGGTCTGAGGAGAAGCTGGAGGCCGCTGGTCAACAGACTCTGTCCTTGTTTTGTTCAGGAAAATCCACTTCGATCCAATTAGGGATCTACAATTGAATCAGGCTGCACTGTTTGTTTTGATTAGCTGCACCAGCGCCCCTGAATTACTCGAAGTTGACCTGTCAGAGACACTAATGTCCCCGAGGAGCAGCTCCACTTACTCAGAGACAGAGGGGGGAGGGGGGAGGGGGGGGGGGGGCTCCTGACCACAGAGAATTGGATCTTTGCTGCTCGACCGTCTGCATTTCCCAAAACCTCCAAACCTCCAAACCACCGCTTCAAACTCGATTAGACGATCGCGTCTAAGATTGAATGAGTCGTATTTTTTTTTATCCAATCAGCTGCTCTGAATCAGCTCCACTGGCTGCAGGCTCAGGAGACTGGATCTGGAAGACTCCTGGTTTGAGCTGGATCATATTTCACAAAGGAAATAAAGGTATAGATTTCACATGCTGCTTTGAGGAAGTTAATCAATTTAATTTAATTTATAAATTGGTTGATCTGATATTAGAAATCCTGTAATATCCATGATATTCATCAGTGTTAGTGTCGTTACCGACCTCGATAAACAATCAGTGACTGGATCGACCCACAGGAAATAACACAACTCTCTTTGACAACTGAAAACTACACTCACAATAATCCCTGGATTCATATCAGCAAACTCAAAAGTCACAGATGTGATATAAGCTGATATAAGATCAGTGTTCAGAGGAAAAAACATCTAATGGAGAGTAAACATTATGCTGAGCAGCAACCTAACCTGATAAACTATGAAATCAATTGGCCGTTGAGCTTTTACTCAACAAACCTTTGTGGCTCGTCTTTCTTTTTGCTTCCAGTGAATAAAGACCTGGAAAAGAGAAGGAGCCCTGAGTTCCTCCGAGGAAAAGGTCGATCGGTTCATCTCCAATAGAAACTGCTGTATTTTGGGCAGAAGACAAGTTGAATCCATTCGGCTTCCGGTGAATCGCTCAGCCGAGGACAAACCGTCTCCTTATGAAACCACACGGACATTCACTAGAAGTTTGATTTGGATCTGGGCTGAATTGGACACACTCAGAAATAACACACATCTAAACATGTGACGCACAAAAAGACCCAAATGTTAAAGAAGTTTATTATTATAAAAAATCCCTTTCTCCAGAGGTGTTCCAAAACGAAATGGCTTCTCTTTTGGCTCGTCTCCGTCCACTTGCTGCTTTTTTTTAAACAATAATCATTAGTCTTTGTTTCAAACTATCATGAATCTCACGTTAAGCATCATCCATCATTTATCCTCTACAGGTCTCGAACCCAGGGGCGTTTTTCTTCCTGTGCGATCAAACCACTGCACCACCGTGTCAGCTCATGTGTCCTCATCACGTGCACTGAGACGACTTCACCACTTCACCAGATTGATACTTAACAGTCAGACCTGAGAGACCCTTTGAAAACACTCTGGCTTGTGATTGAAACCTGCGTCTCTCCACAGAAGTAATGACGGAACAATTAAAGTAAACAAACCCACATTCTCCTGCAGGCGCACACCTTGATCCCAACCCGGCTGATTGCACATTGTTCTGTGAACGCAGCTCCCTGATGGGTTCTGAAGAACAGGAGGGACATAATTAGACGTTAGTGATGGTAAATGTAATTTACCAGTTCAAGCCACCACTCCGAGCTCTTTCCAGTACGAGTCACATTCATACATCACCTCTGTTCACGGCACTTATTCTTTCACACTCCGTTCAGACACACACGTCAGGGCCCGGCTGGACTTCAGGGACTAGTCTGAGATTCACTCACCTTCTGGTTAGTGAATAGATGGTTTATAGAGAATGTTCAGTCTGCTTTCACTCATCCTTTTTTATATTTAAGCCGAATGATTCCATACAAATTTCAGTTTTCCTGGGGTTTGTTGAAAATATGAAAAGTATAAAAAGCACAGTAACAACTCCCATGCAGTGAAAAAGATGTGACAGGTGCTGGATCAACAAAAGATCCCAGAAATCACATCATAAAGATTCATGTTACACTTCATTAGAATGACTTGATCTCTGTTCTACTGTATATTTATTTGACTTACTTACATCCTCTAGAATCGTTAAACCCAGAAGAGATTCTAGTTGTACAGATTTTGTCCTTTTTCCCAATCAGACGAGAACAATCAGGCTTTTCCTGTGATTATCTGGTCACATTGATTCAGGCTGATGCCGTCAGAGAACTTAGATTAATTAGTTTAAGCTGTGTGACATTTTAAAAACTGTAATTTTCCATCAGTCCTTGGAGGAGAATGTATTTCTATTCAAACAGCCTCGTCCACCTGTAATTACTCCTAGAAGCTGAGGCTGCTCCCTGGTCGCAGTAGAGCTGTAACTACCCCCCCCCCCCTCCCCCTTGTCCTGCATGGTGTCACAGTGAGCGTCACACATCCATTATCACACAACAAGCTCTTTTTCTTTTTTTATTGTGCTGAAACACATTGATTCACAGCTAATGAGCCAGAAAGTTTCGTGTCTCTTCACCTGAATAACGTTCCTCCCTCCCTCCCTCTTCCTCTTCCTCTTCCTCTTCCTCCCTCCTCTTCCTCTTCCTCTTCTCCCTGAGCGAACCACGTCCTCCTCGCGGTGACTGACCTCCTCCTTCTCCTCGCCGCCTCCTTCTCTGCTCCTCGTCTGTGTTGACGCCTGATTAAGTTAAATCCAGACGAGTTGATATTACAGCACCGTTATTCGAGGGGCACTGATCTGATCCGTAATTTGAGGCCGGCTCACATCCTCTTAATTACAGCCTGTCACACAGGAACTGGATTTCAAGTTGTAATCACCACTTTCTCTTTCTTTTAAACGTCCTTGCTCGCTGCTGATGGATGATTGCTGTGGATTCGTCTGTCACTCACAGCCCAGTAATGTCTGTTTTCACTGGGTTTCTCTGGTGAGGAAGTTTAATTGAGAAATAAAATAACTTAAGGTTGAAAAGTTTGCATTTACAAAAACCACGAACTGGGAGCAAAATAGTTTTTTCATCGCTTTTAATTTGATTATTTGTGATGAAGACTTTGAGCCGAAGAACGAGGAGGAAACCATTTTTCTAGCTGCACCGAATTACAGTTTTCTAAATTCACCACATGTGCTCCATCAAGATTCGTTCTTTAGATCCTGGGAAACTGGTGTAAATGTGAGAAAAAAATCAAACCGCCTCTAGCAACACGACTGTCAAGGTTCAGTTGTGATGTCTCCGCTCTGCAGCCTTGATCTGCTTTTCCACCGAATTGGAAAAAACTCATATCAAACTATTTGAGAGCGTTTTGTCTTTGTGCAGCCGGCATCACCCTGTAACCACAGAAACAGCTTCTCCTGTGGAAACACGCTGCTGCTCAGTCTGTGTCGGTGAAGATGTGAATTCAGGTTCAGGCTCAATCACCTGAGGAAGCTGGATGGTCGAGATCCTCCAGCTTCTTCTGGTTCTGATCGGTTGGTTCCAAACAACTCACACACACGAAACTGATAAAAGTTATTCAACGTATTCAGAGGATGAAGTGAAAGGAGCTGCGGATCCATCATCGGGCCAAGGGCTTAGTTTAGCTGCTATTTTGATTTATATTTATATGAAATAAATGAGGAGCTCCTGAGGGGGGGGAGGGAGAGAGAGAGAGAGAGAGAGAGAGAGAGAGAGAGGGAGAGAGAGGGAGAGAGAGGGAGAGAGAGGGAGAGAGAGGGAGAGAGAGAGAGAGAGAGAGAGAGAGAGAGAGAGAGAGAGAGAGAGAGAGAGAGAGAGAGAGAGAGAGAGAGAGGGAGAGAGGGAGAGGGAGAGAGAGAGAGAGGAAATATCCTGGACTCGTCTGTTTATCTGAATCCAGTCCAGGATTAAATTAGTTCCTTCCTGGGTCACGAGGGAAACAAATCTTTTCAGTAACACAAACCGTCGGTCAGTAAACCTGAACCTTAATGAAAAGTGAAACACAAACAGGAAGTGGTAACAACATTCTTCTGTTCAGCTTCTGTTATATCGGCTCATAACAGTTCTGGAGACACATCAGTAAATGAACCTGGATCTACGGGTTGGACATTAACAGAGGAAAGTGAAACATGAAGCTGATCCTCAGAGACACAGAAGAAGAGATGCCTCCATTTTACCTTCACGCTCGTGTGACAGGTCCACATCAGGGGGCTAAAGGTCAACGTGTCCCCGTGGACGGACTGTCCTCATTCTGAGGTGTTTGATAGCCGTGGTCACATTCGAGTGTGGAGCCGGCAGCAGCTCAACATCTGTGTGAATGTGTGTGAGAGAGGGGATGGGATGGGGGGGGGGGGGGGTTGAGGAATGAAGCCTCTTGAAATTCCCCTCACGCAGTCCTCGGCCCTGTGATGGGCTGTAAATTAGCAGCTAAGTGAAACCGCTCTCAGGCAGCGTAAACGAGCCGATGCTTCATCAGACCTGACGGCTCAATTTCACCATCACACGGAGGAACAGCAGTGGTGGTGGGTTACTGGGCTGTGATCTACACTGATGGGAGCTGTGGTGACACATTCAGCCACTAAACACCAGCAAAGTTCTGTCTGTGCAATCTACTGGAGAAGGACACTCAGGTGGATAGTTAATCAATACACTGCATATGCATGTGTTTGAGATGGAGTTAGATTTACAATGGAGACAAAACAAGGCTTATGATTGTTTATCGACAGTAAATCATTCTCAGTGTTCACCATCAGCTGTGTAACAGAGGGGAGAGATTGATAATAACATAAAGATGAAATGTATATTTCTTTGAAGCAGCTTAAAGTAACTATTTGATTTAATTCGGTCGTTTGGAAGCAAAGCAGCTTTCTGACATAAATATGATCACTAAATGAGATGCTCTAATAATTCATGAAATAATCTGTTTACTCGACATGAGGGACATCTTTATTTAGCGGATACAGATAAAGGTGCAGGAGGTAGTTACTTTATTTAAGAGTCGTGTTTGTGCACAACCTTGGAAATCAAGTTTGATATTCACTCTCCTTTGAGCTCTGATTTGGTCTCCACCAAGTCTTCAGGTAGAAATGTGTCTTTCAACCAGCTAAACGCTTCACTGGGATTCTAGTTACACCAGTTTGGGAAACTGACGTGTGTGCAGCCAGGATTCATTTCTGGTTTAATTGGTCCAGTTCGGTCTTCCAGTCCGTGTGGGCGGTCCTTGGACAAGTGGAATCTAAACTGAGAACAAGAGCATCCGAGATGATTTATTTTCCAGCAGAAAAGAAAATGTGAAATAATCGTTAAACAAGCCAAAAAAAAAAAAAATTATGAATCTAAGTCCAGAAAGATATTTATTTGGATCACAAATGAGGTGTTTCGAGACGAACATCAAAAATATTCACAGCTTCACATTAATCCAAAGCAGCAGTTTCCACAAAGAGCATCACAAACTTATATTTATGATATTTCAATGGGACAATCAATTAAGACAACTTAAAACTTTACATAAGCCTTTAACTATATTTTGCATTTGCTCACACTCTTTTCTCTTTTTATGCATTTTTTAAGATTTCGTTTACAAATCCACAGTTTGAAAGATACTGATACAGATGTGTCATCTACAGTGACTCATGATTCACTCCCTGGAACAATATATACAGACGTTCACACTGGAAACAATAAATAGAATCAAGCTGCTGCTCCGACAACAATCATAAACCTTTTTGTAACAAGGCGTCTTTCTAAAGGGTTATAAGTTGGGACATTAGGAGACAAGTTCCTGGAGGACTAATGTCTTCAGGACATCCCGTTGTGCTTTGGGTTGTTCGTCACAGACCTTTAGCTGTATGGACAGTTGTTGCTGGACGGAGGCTGCAGTTCCAGGTTTTGACCACCAGGCCATTACAATCAATTCCAATCAGCAGTGAATGTGACACCGGGCTGAACACGGTGAGAGCTTCTCAGTTCACGGTGCTGACCCCATTTTTTTTGTGGGTTTATGTTCCTTTAAAAGACGTGTGTGCTAGTTTTGGTGTAAAAGAGAAATATGTACAATCTGTCTGCAGCTCGGCTTAGTCTCTAAATACTGTGATAATAGTTTTATTTAAAAAAATCATATTCCTTTGAATGGCTGCATGAGAAAAACACCAGGAACTCAATTCTTGTTCCTACAAACTACTGACAACTTAGAACCTCTTGATAAAGTACGTACACCACAGACGTTGGCAGCCAAAGCAGCAAATATCAAACTTCATTTTTTGGCACTTTTTTATATTTAAGTAACAAAGTCCTTCGTACACTCTTGTTCTCCGATCGTGGACGAACCTCCACTCGAGGCTGCATTCAGGACCTTCACAATAAAACTCAGGGCCTGTTTGGTGAATGAAGGATCAGGTGTGACTCCTGAATGGAGAGCAGGTCCTTGAAAACAGTGGCACAGCAGGAGGTCACTCACTTATAACATCTGCACAGGGGGAGGGTGAATTTTTTCCCTGGTTGGAAATGGTACAGAGAGTAAATCCAGGCCAGATGTGTTGGCATTGATCTGTTTGGTTGTGTCATGTGTTTGTTTCCCTTTGGCGTTAAGGCCTCAGCGACCGGTCACATCCCTTAATGTGTCGTGAACAGTTTACTGACGTCACATCGCTGGATCTCTGATTGTCGAAGTTCACACGATGTCAAACAGTTGGTAGAATCGTGGGAAACAGACTCTGCTGCTCCGGACTGTGACACAACAACATATATCTGAGGTGAGGGAGATGCATTTGTTCACGACTCTGTTTCGTTGGTTCATTGACAAATAAATCACGAGGTCAGGGAGGAGACAAGATGACAGCCGTGCAACAAAGAGCACTTATCTGTCAGTGTTTGCTTCTACAGGCTCTGTGCCTCGGAGACTGTCATCATGCATCAGTGTCTGTAATCTTCTAGCTAAGGCAGGTCGCCTTTCAAAAGGTCAGCAGGCACTCAAGGACCAGTACTCCCACTGAGCGGACTCCATTAAGAGACTTGTTCCTTGTGGGTTGATCCTCAGAATCGTCCCTCTGGCCTCACACGAGCCTCAGGCGTCGCTGAAGTTCACCTCCCTGTACACGCAGGGACTGGGGTACATCATCTTCTGATCTGAGAGCAGTTCGTCCGTGACGGTGAGCTCCTCCAGCTCCGTGGTGAAGTGGTCGGTGCTCTCCACCATGGACGTGTCCTTGGCGGCGCTGTAGGCGAGGGCCATGCTGTAGGCGGCGGGCTTGTCGGAGCCCTTCCCCCCGCAGCGGCAGATCTTGCGGAAAGCGGCGCGGAACTTCTGCGACATGGCGTTGTAGATGACCGGGTTGATGGCGCTGTTGAGGTAGATGCAGATCCGGCAGAAGAGCAGGAACCAGTTGTCCAGGTAGGCCCGGTCCAGGAAGGAGTTGACCACCACCAGGGTGCGGTACGGCATCCAGAGCGCGGCGAACAGGAGCACCACCACGGCCAGCATCTTCGTCACCTGTAGGGGGCAACGGGGAGAAATCTGATCAGTACAACTGCAATCAAGCTCAGAGGAGAACGAGTAGAACAGATAAATAAATAAATAGAAATAATAGAAATGGAGTGGAACATAATGAAGAACAAAGAATTATACATTTTGAAATATAGTCAGTTCTTGCTCTTTTACATCTAAGGATTCTGTTTATTGTTTTTATTTGAGGCTGAAATCTTAAATCCTAAATGTTAGAGGGTCAATTCACTTTCAATTACTATTTTGATTATTGATTAAACTTCATTGTTTCATTTTTATGAGCAAAATTTCCTTCAAAATGTGCATATTTGCTATTTTCCTAATGATAGAAAAGTGTCTTTGGATTTTTCTCGTGTCATTCATTGATTTGTCAATTCATTCTTTTGTAATTTGCTGTTTTCTTATAATTTAAAACCAAACATGTTGATGCCTTTGAATAGAAATTCAAGGACTTCACTTTGTATTAGTCTCAGAATACTCAGCATTGACTCTAACAGGTTATTGTTTCCATTATGTTCTTCAATTCAGTGACTTATATTCCCTGACTCTATTCATCTCATTTGTTTGTAGGGTTCAAATTCATTTTTTATTTATGAATTTACAATAGTGAAAGAAGGAATCAGACCCTTTACTTCTACAGAGGAAGCAAAACACCATGATGCTGAAGTTCTGTGCATTTAAACACATGGATGGAGAAAAAGCTCTTCTGTACTTTATACTATTTAACTGATGAAATATCAATGATGGATTCATGTCAGAGCAGAATTCTACTGTTGTACCTGGTGGCCATGAAGTACATTTGAATTATTAAGTCTTATATGTTTAATATTCACTAATAAAACAACTAGAATAGTAACTATACATGTTCAACAGGTGTAGTGGGGAAGTTACTGATATCTCCCTCTATAGTGGAGCATTTGATTTAATTTTGATTTAGAATAAACCATTTGATTTTAACTTGTTTTCTCTGATGTCAGAGTGAAAGGCTCCAGCTGCCCGGGCTCCTCTCACCTGTCTGCGGGACGTGGCCGTGGAGCTGGAGTGTCTGGAGTTCTTGCAGCTCACGCTCCTGTGGCTGTGGCCGTTGGCTCCGTTCTTCTTCTTGTCCTTGGGGTCGGAGGGCAGCGGGTTGAGGAACAGGATCCGGGCGATGAGTCCGTACAGAACCGCAGAGAGCAGCAGCGGCACCACGAAGAACACGCCGAAGTCGAAGAAGTACACGGGCAGGTAGAACTTCCTGGAGACCCGGTAGCCGCAGGTGGTGATGGTGATGTTGTCGTACACCAGCTCCTGGATGTCCGACAGGTAGAACCACATGACGCAGTACAGACACGTGAAGGCCCAGACGCACAGGATGATCTTCTTGGCTCTGGACAACGTGCAGAGGAACTGGGCTTTGATGGGGTGACAGATGGCGATGTACCTCTCGATGGTGAAGGCGGTGATGGAGCAGGAGGACGCGTTGATCCCCAGGTACTGGAGGTAGGTGATGCCGAGGCAGCCGTAGTGTCCGAACACCCAGGATCCGAACACGCTGTCCGTGATGGTGGGTAACCCGGCCGCTGTGAGCACCATCAGATCCGCCACGGCCAAACTCACCAGGTAGCAGTTGGTGGGAGTCCTCATGTGTTTGGTGGTGAGCACCACCAGGATCACCATCACGTTCCCAACGATGCCCAGAAGACAGATGAGGAGAAGCAGCAATATGCTCGTCACTTTGTACTGGAGGCTGTAGTCCGTCCAATCCCCCAAAGTTTGGTTCAGCTCCGGAGAAGCGGTGAATGTCCCCATCTTCTTCTGTCCGCTCAAATATCCGGGATGGAAGAAAAAAGAAAGGACCGCGCTCTGGGTTTGGTTTTACGCGCGGCGGAGGCGAGAGATCATCCAGCTCTGGAGGTCTGGAGACGCGTGAGTCCACCTCGACGTGGATGCAGATGTACGTGGGGAATCAAACCATCACACGGGCACCAGGAGCCGCTCAGACTCGGGTGGACTTAACGCGCTGTGCGTAAAAAGGTGCGATGCGGTCGTAGTGCGCTCGTCACAGAAGTCTGTGGCGCGGACAGATGGCGGTTTGGTTTTGAGCCTTTGGCACAAGCTCGCTTCACGCATGCGGAGGATTAGCCCATTATGACATTTTCAGATGCACCCCCCCGTTCATAAAACCAGCTGGTGACACGTTCAAATATGACATCATGAATATCGGCTCTGTTCTTTTTTCATTCCTACACGAACAGATGTTTAAGTCCAGCTTGTGAAGAGGAGTGGAAGATGCAGGTGTCTCTTCATCACTCACTGCTCAAGGATCTATTGACTGAACTGATTTAAGGACTTTAGCAGAATTCAGATTGTAAGATGTGTCTTTAAAGGACATGAAACCTCTTCTGCCACTTAGCCTCTCATGTTTGTTGGATGGAGCTGATCAATATTTGTACAATTCTAGTTGACAGCTATAGAGATATTGTACAGTTTCTCATATCAAACCTAGAATAGTCAGAATGTCCTTAATACACAATGGATTTGCAAAAACAGGTCTTTTTATTGATCTGATGTATTTTGCCGATAGATTAAATGTTGTTATCATTCTAAGATCAACGAGCAAACTTATCCTGCAACAAATCTCTCTACCATCTGCAAGTAAGATCATGGCGATCGCCCAGATATTAGTAATCCACTGATTATTAGTCAAGATTCCCTTGAGCACTCCCCTAACATGTAATATGACACCAAATATGAAACAAACCTAAATTTCCCTGTAGAAATATTGTGGTCTTGATTTAATGGCTAAATTAAAATGGTGAAATCAGCTCCTAAAATACCAATAATAAGAATATATTCTAATAGTTCTGATCATAATAATAATAAAGTCCCTTCACTGCTTTGTAAGGTAACAATACGTGCACTTTCTAAAATCTATTGAAGTCTGACTTATTAAAAAATGACATAAAATGCATATTAAGTATAATCTGGTGGTAAAACAAGAACTTATATTTCACACTTAAAGACCCTGTGATGACATGTATAGTGAATTTAAGAACCTCTTACAGTTCCAGCTCCTCTGTGCTGCAGAGATGTGTCAGCAGCACACGGTTCATTCACTTTAATGAGAAGCTGATACGGTGCATTTGATCAAATATGGTTCTTTAGATGATAAAAAAAAAAACTCCATTGTTAAGCCAACATGAAAAGCACAAAGAGACAGATCGGCAGTGACCTGTATCAGCTGTGCTCCAGTCCCACGACACTGGGAATGAGCGGTGGCTTGTTCTCGACTCTGTGGAGGTGGGAATCTCTCCTCCACACCAACTGTGCTCGTTCCGCCGGAGCCGAGCTGACGCCAACACTTCACTTTGAATCACGAGACGATTGTGCAACGAGCTCTGAAGTCGCCAGCCGTCCATCCCGAGCAACAGGTGGACCGGGACCACAGGGAATAGCATAACACCCCTCCTCTGTTCTTTATTTTCTCCCATGATTCCCATCAGAATATGTGAAGACTCAGTTTTTAGCTCTGTTCCTTCTCCATAGATCCACAGATACTAATCTGCTGTGAGAAGAGAACTGAGTTATTCACTGCAGCCGGTCGATGCAATGTTTTTATGCATTTTCCTTCACTCTATATGAACATGAACTGCTCTTACCTCAGAGTGGACAGTGGAATGACTCATATCTGCATCTCGGTGTCTCTAAGACAAAAGAGATGCTCAGTCACTTCCAGCAAAAACCTTCCTGCCACAGCACTGACTGGGAAGAGAGAACCAGTAAAGATACTTTGGCTCCTTCCAACATGACAACACATTTTATCAAGGCCTTTTTAGAAAGTACATGCAGAGAGAGAAAAGGGAAGACATCAAACAAAAGGCCACATGTCAGATCTGGACCTGTGAGGCTGCAGAGGACTCAGGCCTAGGCCGCTTAGAGGTCAAAGGTCATTTTGGTAGAGCTCCAGTGTTTTGACTTAAAGACAAATCTAACTTTCTCGAGATCATTGGTCACGTCAGCTGTTGTCTTTTCAAACGAGCTGTAGCTCAAGTGGACATGACAAAGCTCCGCCCACGTGTTTGTTTGTTTGTTTGTCAGCAGGTTGACGCAAAAACATCTCAGCTGATTTCCATGAAACTCATTTTTATTTCATTTTAAATAAAAACGGCCCATTTAAGGACTGATATCAATTAGTGTTGTGTATTGATGCTGCTTGATTGAATATGGATAATGAAGACCATCCATCCATCCATCCATCCATCCATCCATCCATCCATCCATCACATCACTTACTCCACCAATGACTGTGTTCAACACTCTTTACACATTCAAGCTCAAATCAGTGGAAAAGATCAGACTCTAAATATTGTTCTGTTTCCTGCTCAGAGACATTTAGAGGCAGAGAAGAAGCAAAAATCATCTGTTGGAAAAACTAAGTGACAGAGTTGTACTGCCACCTACAGGACAAACCTGACCAGCACCAGACAAAAGCTGTTCGTGTTATTTCCACATTTCATTTATTCTACTCTAATGATATCATATAGCTGCTCTACTGATTTAAATTAATTACATTTATTGGGTATATATCAATATACCAGATATAAATATACCAGATCAATACTTAAACAAAATATTATTATGAATAACGCATGAATAATCATCTTTAAGTTGTATCACAGGAGAGCTGAAGGTGTATAATTTCATATCTGACAGTTTAATATTCAGAGAGAAGAAGGGAAAAAGAGCAAAGGACACAAATCTGCAGAGAAGCAACAGATGAAGTTCTGCAACAAACATCTGGAACACGTGTGACTCCACAGCTGGAGGACGAGATGATCTCTGGCTCCGAACACTGTGACCTCTCACAGCCACAACACACACTGGGGGGGGGGACATGATAAAAAAAGAAGGGAATTATAAATCTCCTCTGCATGAGTGTGGATTTACTGATTATGTCTTTTGCATCATGTTTCCCCAGAACAGCTGTAAACCAGAGTTACCTATAGGAGGTTATGTTTTCACCTGTGTTTGTTTTTTGATGGTCAGCAGGAATGTGAAAACCTGCTGATTGGATTTACCTGGACCTGGATTTTTTTTTTGACATTTTCCCAAATTTCTCAGAGGAAAATTCATGGATCTTGATGAAAAACAACCAGACATGTTTAGGAGACTGATGTTTCTGAGTGTGTGTAGATGGTTCAGATCCCAAAACTGTAAAAATCAGGATCCAGTGGTTTCACAAGGAGCCTGTTCGGCCTGGAGGTGCTGCGCTTAGAGACGTTCTAGCTTTATTGCTGTGACACAATGTGCACAGCAGTCGAACAGATGCACTTGTGTGTATATGTTGTACAGTAAATCAATACAAATAAATGTATTTGTTGGCAGAGGGAGAAGATTGCATTAGCATTTCCCTCCCACACGTCGAGCATTATAACTCAACAAAGGAGCAACAGGGGTTTGAAATCTTTAAACGACCTTTGACTGTTGTGATTTACTGAGACGCTGGCAGGTCATCTGAAAGGAAATCAGATTGAGTCGACTGGGATCCATAAGGCTGTCCAGGTCACGCACACACACACACACACACACACACACACACACACACACACACACACACACACACACACACACACACACACACACACACACACACATACACACACACACACACCGCAGGCCCATGACTCAAGGTCGGTCATAAACATGCTGCCCACTGCTCCACCCTGACCTCCCTCTGTTCACACTGTGGGTCCAGTCTATAACCTGCACTGACAGGAGGCATCACTCCTGCACAGAAGACAACTGTGTTTTCTTCACCTCCTGGCCTGCACGGTGAGTACAGCACACACAGACACACACAGAGAAACACAGACACACACAGACACACACAGACACGCACAGGCAGAGCTTATTCAGGCCAACCTCCAGGTGGAAATGTGAGGCGTTGTGTGGGTGTTAAAAAAATCACCCACACAAACTGCAATAAAACAAAAAAAAATGTACGTATCCGTATAAAACGAAAACGCAGCCAGTGTCTATAGATCCTGGGAGGGGGGGGGACTTCCTGTACCATTCAGCCACGCCCCCTTTTGAACGTCGATGACATCATGTCACTTTTATCTAAATTGTTTTAATTTCTCAATCCAACGCTCTCCTGATCTAAATGTTATCAGCTATTCTCAGTGGCCCCCTCTCAGCTCGGGGCCCCTCGGAATCCTACACTCTTGCAACACCCCTGTGCACACACTCACACACAAAAACAAACACACACACACACACTCTTGTGCAAACTGAAAAAAAAACGTCCTCAGAAAGATTTAGAGCGAATAAGAAACACTTGTGTGTGTTTTGCTCGTGGATCTGCTCGGACATGTTTGTCCTAAATGGATTAAGTGAAGTGTGTGTGTGTGTGTGTGTGTGTGTGGGGGGGGGGGGGGGGGGGGGGGGGTGAGAGGAAGTGAGGCCGCCCCTCAGGCTCCATCTTGTACAGCTGGGTGTGAAATCGCAGCTTGACTCAGCTCTTATGCCACAGGACACCAGGCAGACGTGTGTTTGTGTGTGTGTGTGTCTGTGTGTGTGTCTGTGTGTGTGTGTCCAGTCAAAGACATCCTCCCCACCCCGAGGCTCAGTTGTGTCTTCCTGTCCTGGTCTAACCTGGGACCAGCGTCCTCTTCGCCTCTGCTGCTGCTTCTGGCTTCCATCATCTATTCATAGCTTCACTCGTGCTCCGGCTTCACAGCAGATCCGTCAGAGAGAAATGCTTCACTTGGCCGGATGGCGTAAATAAAACAGGCCTGCTGGTCGGGAGCATCTCTGGAGGAAGTGACAAATCACTTTAGATCATAAACGATGGAGCGGTGGCATCACCAGACCAGTGCAATGGTTTTCAATATGTCTCTCTGTGGTTAGTTTTAATGTCACTGCAGCGCTGCACTTAACGTCCCAGTTAGATGAATGGTTTCCTTTGTTTCCAGTGGCTGCCTGGAGGCTGGAGGCTGCAGGGACTCACATCCCAGGAGGACACGTCACTGCTGTCAGACTCTGAGCGGCTCCAGCTGCCGGACCATTGGCTCTTGGGTGCTGGTGGCAGTTTGTGTAGTTTGTGCAGTTGTCGTGACTGTGGTGACAGTTTGGCTTCTGTATAATTTGATTAGAGCAATTAATTAATAAGTATGTTTGCTGTCCCTTCAGCTCAAAATACAGGTGCATGAAAACTACTTTGTATATGAATCTCGACCTTCTGTGTATGTGTTTGTGTGTGTGTGTGTGTGTGTGTGTGTGTGTGTGTGTGTGTGTGTGTGTGTGTGCGTGGAATCTGTGGTGTTAATGTTGCAGCCTCATGTTTATCAAAGACCATTTCTGAAATATGTAGATTGTAAATCATATTATAATTGTTCTAAAAGAGTCTGAAATGGAATAGAGATTATTTTAGAATAACAGAATCTATATATCTATGTATAATAAATGTAATGAGTTGCTGGATGTCACAATAGATTTAGATTTTTGATGTTGAAGTTTATTTCCAATTTTCTACTAATTGTAAGTTTTATTTTCTGTGTTAAACTCATCAAATATTCAGCAGAAGTTCACAAATATCATCTGATGTTCACATCCTGATATTTGTTTTTTAATTAATCAGTTTACACGATCAATAAATGAAATGATTATATGTTCACTCATATTATTTAACTCTAAACACAAAATGCATAAAATTAAATATTAGAAACTTTATGGTTACATCTCAAATTAGAATCCTTGCTGCAGATATTCACAGATACAAACCGTGTGATTATATTTATTAAGACCCTATTTAAAACTGAATTGTGTTTATTGTGTAGGTTTATTCAGTGTGTTGCACCAGGCTGGTCAGAATGTAAAAGAATGTTAATATAAACTCTTTATTTCCCTGTATCTCAAAGTGCTGCAGGAGGTTGTTGAGTAAACAATGAACAGACTGTGGCTGCGTGCGCTGCTCAGCAGAGGAGGAGAGAGACTCTGACTCCATCAGTCAGGAATCGCCCAGAGAGGTGCAGCCAACCTTGGTTTATCGCCCACATCGCTGCGACCAAGGCGACTTAATTGAGTGAGAAGAAGGTGTGTGTGCACGGAGCTGATGGTCAGACAGACTCCCTCTCCAGGCTGAAGGGGTGGAGCGTGTGGAGGGAGATAAAGAAACTTAAACTCTGTGAATCTATCAACCAGAGCTGTGTGTGGAGTAACGTGATGTGTTCTGAGGTGATGGGCGATAACATTTCAAAGTTACACGTCCAAAAGTATCTGTGGACTCACTGAAGCTTTCCACAGGAACCAGGAGTGTTTCTAGGAACTTTGGGGACCCAGGTCAAAGGGGCCAGGAGCCTCTTTGGGGGGGTTCAGATGTTGGTGTTGTTGCAAACTCGTGTAAAGAGCCGATAATTGACTTTAGGATTGTTCATTCAAAATTGTGGACTAACCTCATTCTCGGGGGCGCCCTGACAGGAGCACAAACATCCAGTATCTGTACTGGTTTTCCTCTGAGGGCTGCAGGCGGTCTAATCCCAGCTGACACTGGGTGGAGGCGGACATTCAGAGACAAACCACCAGTCAGGCTCAGAGTCCCACCCACAGGGAATTACCAGTCCCTGATTAATCTGCATGTGTCTGGACTGTGGGAGGAAGCTGGACCAAGAGAGAAGAGTTCCAACCAAGACCCTGACCACTGTACCACTGTACCACCGTGCCACCGTGCCACTGTTGTTTGAATTTGTATTATTAAATCCTCAGCGAACAGCAGGGGGTCCATACGGAGTTTGAAAGTGTCACTAATTGAGATCTGCTGCTGCTGGAGCCTCCGTGCGTCTCACAGCTGTGAAATGTGTTGCTTACAACATGTCTCTCTTCCGCATCCCTGGTCAGAAATGCTAAACCCCGCCTCCAGCGTGTCGCCTTTGCACTGCTCACCCCCCCCGACCGCCAAATGTGCAGCGAGCAAAGAGCGTTACCTACAAGCACCGGGGTGGTTGGCCTCGGTAATCAGCGGGAATGAACTTTAATGGCGGAGCGCTGAAGTGTTTTGTAATCGTGACCTTTGGCTACCTATAGCCTACATATGCTCCAGTGACCTGCGGGGGGGGGGGGGGGGGGGGGGGGGGGGGCTATTCAAGTGCCACCAGGAGGATTTCTGTAAGGAGCTCAGCAAGTGGAAGATTCATCTCCTGCACAATATGAAGAACTATTGCTATTTACTTTATGTCCGTTTCATTTCTCAACAGTTTCTGAGCTGTGAAATCCTCCTGTGCTCGTTTTGAGAATTGTACTTGTCGGAGCAGAACTGTGTTTCCTGTGAAGGAGATGAGTTCCTGAACG
Source organism: Pleuronectes platessa (assembly GCF_947347685.1). NCBI lineage: Eukaryota > Metazoa > Chordata > Actinopteri > Pleuronectiformes > Pleuronectidae > Pleuronectes > Pleuronectes platessa. The sequence continues at coordinate 20,264,830 of NC_070643.1, read as the reverse complement.
CATCGTGGTGGAGATGATGTCTTTGTTAAGCTCCTGAGAAGCTGCCAGGTTGGAGATCTGAGCGTTTCCAAGCCAGCGCGGCCTGTATGGGATTCGACACACGGTTTAGATTGAATAGAGAAGAAGACTTTTCTTCCCGCATCCTCTGAAAATGGGCCAAACAGGTTTTGCAGAGCGCTCGATTCCTCGTGTTGTGTCTCTTTGTCGCAGCGATATTGTTGGAACGCGTATTATAAAGATCACGATGTTAAATACGCTCACAGGGGGAAGGAAGCTCCAGTGGTTGATGAGGCAGCTTTGCAGAGGACAAGGATTTCCTGTAGTGCTGAAGTGCTGTTGAGCACCGGCTCCTGTAAACTGCAGAAACACAACCATGCCAGCTGTTATTTTATTTCCGGGTAATTTGGTAGTTTATATTCAGATCAATTATTCACCCTCTCAGGTATTGCACCGAGTTAGACAGGACTCAGGGCTCTCCTGTGGTTTTTTAGTTAACGCTGAGCAGCAGCTGCTTTTCTCTGCAGGACTTGTTGCCCCAGCTGCAGCGCTTCTGTTTTCCAGCCGACCTTTGACCTCCCACTTTTCCCTCAGGGATCAATAAAGCATAAATCACACATTTGTTGTGTCCCTTTGGGCTGTCACACACAAATTTGCTAATTTCCTCAGAGCACAAGCTGCACATGCAGTCGTTTGGGAATAAATCATGTGAGACTTGGTTATTCTAATGGACATATCCAGACTGTGTCTCAAGGTGAAGACAGAATGTGACCCAGCGTTAAATAATCCAACCAGCAGGTGGAACAATCGGATATGTCCTTTCCCCTGTGCTTGTTCCCACATGTAATGGATCTGACAGTGTTGTGAGTCCACCTGCAGGGGCTGAATTCTGAAGGAAACACAAAGTGAAGAGCTGACTTTGCTCCCCCCCCCTGTGAATTGCTCCAAAATGTATTATTTATGAACATTCATGCTTCCCAGGGGATGAACCCTAAGGAGATGGCTTTCATTGCCTCTCACCAGCAGGTCAATGCAATTTCTCATTGCTTTCTGAGTGTATCAGCACTAAAAAAAATTATCTTTATACATTCATGCTTCCCAGAGGATGAATCTTAATGACTTTAGATTCATATCAAGGCAAATATTCAACCGTCTTTTAAATGCATCGGCTCTAAACGTTATTATTAGATAACATTCATATTCTTTAGAGACAAATTAACTCTCATCCAGTTCCTAGTATCTATAGCTAATCAAATATATCTAACATTTATGTATATTCCTGCCTGCAAGAGGATGAACCATGAGGACATTAGTGAACCGTTCATTTTCATCTCGTGCTACTAACAGATTGAATAGTAGAAATATTATCCTATACAACTAATACCTCATATTTCTGGATATCCATGATCCCAGAGGATGAACCACGAGGACTTTCCTGTTGATATTTGTGTTTCTTAGTGAAATGTCCCAATAGGACAGATATTCACGTTCCCCTCAGGATGAACTGAACTCACTTTGGTGCTCCCTCAATTTCACACCAACTAATTGGATGGCCACCAAAGTGAGGGGGGGGATTTATCATAACCTGGAACCCCCCCTCGAAGTCGCTCCTGGTCCTCGATGGCTCATAAAGAATGAATCAGTTATTGATCCGGTATTGGTTTCTGCGTACAAAGAGAGAAAGTAGTGCAGTAGTTGGAAGTATCCCCGCTCACTCCGCCGCCTCCTGCCTCGCATCTGATTAGTTTGCATGTGCCGGGGACCGCGGAGGCTGCAGCTCGGGGACAAGCACCGGGATCTGAGGCGCTCTGCCGGGGCTCAGTCCGTGGGAGGTAGGGGTCGGCCGGAGCTTTCTCTCTCAGTGCCCGGGGAGCAGCAGCAGCAGCCGGGGGATGCGAGCGGCCACAGACGGAGGTACGGAGCCAACTCAGCAAAGCGCGTCTTGTTCCTTAATAAGCCATTATTGAAACGCATTAGGTGGAATTGGATCCATTAGCTCGCCGCATGCTTTACTAAGTGTGTGTGTGTGTGTGTGTGTGTGTGGGTGTGTGTGTGTGTGTGTGTGTGGGGGGGGGGGCATTAGGGCTTTGTGGGATTCGTTTAAGAGGTGGTGGGTAATTGTACTTTAAATGAAATGGTTGCGGTGCAGGCACGAGAGGAAGATGCATAGATCTCCTTCGTGCAGATCCTTCAGGTGCAGGTTTGAAGTGTTGTGCATTGACACAGAAAGCATTGAAAGATTGAAAGTTTCGGTCTCATATTCAGGCTTCTTGTTTTTGAAGACAGGAGCGGACGCATGGGCTGGACGGACCCATGTTCAAATGGCTGATCTGGAACTGTTTAAGTTTGATGGACCGGCTCTGAGAGACGCGTCCCTGGGGTTGAGTTATAAGCAACGTGTCCTGGAGGTCTGCAGCAGCGGAGGAGACACGCTCGATCCCGGCGGAGGAGAGGGTCCATGGACAGGGCTCCGGAGCGCGGCGCGTCCGGAGGAGGAAACAGAAACATCCTTCACCTGCAGACACGGAGGGGATGGAGACTCTGTCCAGCTGAGAGGGACTCAAACCTGCAACCAGACTCACTGCTCCTCACTGTACGAGGAGGAGGAGGAGGAGGAGGAAGAGGAGGAGGTGATGGAGGAGGAGGAGGAAGAGGAAGAGGAGGACATCCCGGAACTTTTCTTGCTGTCCGACGACGACCTCTCCTCCTCCGACGGCTCTGGGAAGTCGGTGGATTACGGCTTCATCATCGCCGTCACCTGCCTGGTGACCGGCATCTCTCTGGTCGCCATCTCCTACACGGTGCCCAGGGACGTGCGCGTGGACCCGGACAGCGTGTCCGCCCGGGAGATGGAGCGCCTGGAGCGGGAGAAAGCCCGGGTCGGGGCCCACCTGGACCGCTGCGTCATAGCGGGACTGTGCCTGCTCACGCTCGGGGGCGTGCTGCTCTCCAGCCTGCTCATGGTCTCCATGTGGAAGGGGGAGATGATGCGGAGGAAAGCCTTCGCCTACTCCAAACACGCTGCCAACTTGTACGGATCCATGAGCCTGAGAGCAGCCTCCGGGCTGGAGGACTCCTGCTCGCATCTGTCGGTGGTGGATGAGGATCTGGAGGCGCTCAGCTGACTTCATGGACCGGGCAGGAGGTGAAGACTCTGGAGCCTCACCTGTGATGCCCCATCATCCGGGAAGCAGGAGGTTCACTGTCTGTTTTTATGTAGACCAGCTTGAAGAACTTTTTTTTCTGACTGGACTAGATCTCATGGGTTCACATTTTTATCAAGTCTGTCTTATCACAGCCCTGAGATGCTTTTATGAGTTGAGGTTGATGGAATGGTTCCTTCTGTCTTTCATGAGACAAGATAAAACAAGATAAGACTAGATGAGACTTTATTAATCCTGACTTTATTAATCCCAGTTTGCTTACAGTATCATTACAGTATCAGTACACTGACTAAAACGTGTATATAACTATAGCGACTGATAGAAATAACAACAGAAATGAGAATGAAATAAGTAAGTACAACAACTCACGGATCAGTTTGAGTCAGAGATTCTTACATGTGAGGGAATCAGGAGCCGAACCCCTGCACAGATGTTTCCTCACACCCCCAGATGGGATTTCACGTCCCTGGTGTTCGTGGCACTGATCACTTTATCTTCCTCAGCACATCCTGCAGCTTTGGCATCTTTGTTTTGTTCTCATTCAAATTTGCAGTATTCTCTTTTTTTCCTGTAGAACTAAATTGGTCTGAGTTTGGCCTCGAACCTCAAATCTCAAATCTGACACGGTTGAAATAGACCTTCCCTCCTCATGTTGACATCTCTCCTCCAAACACTGATAAAAACATTCTGCTTTATTTACTTAAGACATTGTAAATGAACTGTGTTTATATAGATTAGCGTCATCCATGTGCAGCACTTTCACTGTCAGGTGCCACTTGGGGTTCAGTGTCTTGCCCAAGGGCACTTCGGCACGTGGAATGGGAATCGAACAGCCGACCCCCTTGTTGCTGGACAACCCACTCTGCCTCCCAAAACCATGAAAGCAGTTTTTAGTATAAAGTACTTGATCTGTTTATTCTCAAGAGTTACAAATGTTAATTTTGACATTAAACCAACTCACATTGTCCACATCACTTTGCTCATAAAGGAAACAGAGGGAATTTCCATCTAGCAATTTTGGAGACTCATGATTTTAATGACGGAGAACACTGATGGTTAAAATGTGTTTTTCTAACATAGAACAAAGTCTGTGGAGTTTTCCTGCTGCTAGAATAAGACCAGAATGGACGAAAGGGAAACTTTTAATGTGCATGTTAATCGTATTATATAAAGATAGACCTGGAAAAATGTGAACCTATGAGAACAGGTCATGCATCCTGACGAGCTTCACAGATTTCTTATAAATAATGTTTTGTTTTTTTAAAGGTAAAATATGAAATGTGCTTTCTTGGAGGATGGATTTCATTTACATGGCTGTTGGTGATTTGCCTTCCATTGACCTCTGACCTCTGACCCAGCGTTTTGTTTTCCCACTGAGTCACAGTCTTTTTAATGATGCTGCGATTAGTGAATTCATGTTCACTCTGAAGCAATTTAATTTCCCACCTCATCAGAAAAAGCCAACTCCCTGAATCGCTGCTTGTACGAAGCCGTGCAGATAAAACATTAAATGCTTGAATCCACGTTGAACTCCAAAGACTTTCTGTTTAATGTGATTGTGACATGTGTTTGCTCAGATTCCTCCAAAAGCAAACAGTGATACCACAGGAGGTGCAATTAGATTTTGTGGTTGAGCACCACCATAGTTTGCATAACCTCAGGGGGGGTTGACTGCAGATGTGCACACAGAGAGACAGAGAGAGAGAGAGAGAGAGAGACGGAGAGAGAGAGAGTGAGCGAACCCCCGGAGGAACACTCTCCTGGTGATTGGTGTAGTTAATTGCTCACGGGAGGCCTGTGAGTCAGTGAGGAGGAAAGAGAACAGCAACGACTGAGTCAACCGAACCTTTGAGGCTCTAACATCCAACGAGAGGGAATGGAGACAGAAGGTGAAAGAACAGAACCCTCACGTTCAGCCTCAGCAGAACCACATTGACCTCCAGGTGACCTTTCGCTCGCCCTCGCCTCGTTAGTGTGATAAGGAAGGTGGAATAACCGACGGCCTCTGGATGAAATATTCTGTTCATCCCTGGTGCTAATCCGTCCTCACTCAGAGTAACAGCTTCCATCTGGAGGGGCAATCACAGGTGGACCAGGGGTTGTCTCTGCTCACCTCTCTCTCTCTCTCCCTCTCTCTCCCTCTTTCTCTTTCTCTTTCTCTTTCTCTCTCCCTCTCTCCCTCTCTACCTCTCTCTCCCTCTCTCTCTCCCCCTCTCTCTCTCTCTATCTCTCTCTCTCTCTCCGTCTCCTCTCCCTCTCTACCTCTCTACCTCTCTCCCTCTCTCTCTCCCTCTCTCTCTCTCTCCCTCTCTACCTCTCTCCCTCTCTACCTCTCTCTGCCTCTCTCTCTCTCTCTCTCTCTTCCTCTCTACCTCTCTACATCTCTCTCTCTCTCTCTCTACCTCTCTCCCTCTCTACCTCTCTACATCTCTCTCTCTCCCTCTCTCTCTCTCTCCCTCTCTACCTCTCTCTGCCTCTCTCCCTCTCTCTCTCTCTTCCTCTCTCCCTCTCTACCTCTCTACATCTCTCTCTCTCCCTCTCTCTCTCTCTCTCCCTCTCTCCCTCTCTACCTCTCTCCCTCTACCTCTCTCCCTCTCCCTCTCTCCCTCTCTACCTCTCTCCCTCTACCTCTCTCTCTCTCCCTCTCTCTCTCTCCTCGGCACTGACTCATCTGTTCAAGCTGCTGATTTCTGACTTTTCCCAGATTGGCTTTTTCGACAGTCCCCCCCCCCTCCCCCATGTATGAGTGAGCCATGTGGGATTGAAGCGGGTGGCATAGGAAGAGCAAAGTGAGTGGGCTTCAATAGGAAATAACGCCAAGGTCGTCTTTTCCGGATCAGAACAAAACCGAGCTCACTCTGGACCATGGAGGACGTGACTCTTCTCCACCGCTCGCTCGGCACAAAGGATTTCTGTCCCTCGTTGACATTGACAAATTCAAACCGATTCAGTCCACACAGAGACGATGCTGCTCCTCAGTTCCGAGGTATCGACGTCCACACTTTTGCCGCTGAAGTGTTTGGTACTTGATGATTTGCTCTGTAACCGTGCTGCAAATGTCTCACTCTCACATCCCATCATCGATGTAGAAGGGAATTAAATGGCCCTGGAAATGAAAGGAGCTTCAGTGCCCTGATTATTAAAAAAAAAGTAATAAAGCCCAAAGATCAGTTTAGCAGCAGCAGTAGTCGTCTGTATAACCCGACCTCGTTGGAGGATTATTGTGAGCTACAGTTTGTAAGATCAAATATTGAGATAGATATTTAGATTTGTGGAGTAATTGATTAAACACTGAGCTGAAAGAAATATCTGTAAATATTCACATTGCAACGAGGGGACTTCTGGAATCATCTTCTTTGGACACACATTTTTTTCATATTCAGGTTCATGTTTAATTTGTGTGATAACTTAAATGTTTTTCGTGCTCTGATGTTCAAAAAACACGTCGCTATCGTCAAACAGTTCATCGCTGCAGCTCCTCTTTTCAGCCTCTGTCTGAAACTCTAAGAAAATCTACCACAAGCGTCATGTGTTTGATTCTTGATTTCTGCCTAATGAGCTGGTGTTTTGATGTACGAGTGGGACTGTGTGGGTTTGATCAGGTGTTAATGACGCAGGCAACACATTCAGTGTTTTCATGTCAGAGCCCCATCGTTCGTATGTGATTGATGAAACAACGGAGGTGAAGAGGAGGAGGAGGGATGAAGATGCTCGATTCCTCAGGCACATCGTTAGAGATGTTACGGCCCTGGAAAGCTGCAGCAGCTTTAATTAGTGTCTCTGCTTGTTTTACCAGGGAGCTCCACTAGACACAAAATCAAACCTGTGGTAAAAAATGAGGGACACACACACACTCACACACCCACACACACACACATACACACACACACACACACACACACTGTGAAAATGTGTGCCTGTTGCCGAAGCTGACAGACTGCTGGAGAAACCCTTTCAATTGGCACACAAACGCACAAACTACCAAAACAAACCATGAATCGCTCCAGCTGGTGCAGAAAATCGTAGCCTGTTGCAAAAACTGACAAATGGACACACACTCTTAACTGGCACACACACACACACACACACACACACACACACACACACACACACTGATATATAACCCTCCTCCATGAATGGAGTTAGAGTAATGATTCAGGGCAGCTGGCAGCAGGAAATGGAATTGGATTGCCGAGGGGGTCGCCCGGGGTCAAGAGCCGGGGTGTGGCTGTGGACGCTGGGGAGCTGGAGGAAGGAAGGCCTCGGGGGGGGGGGGGCTGCCTCACGTCAGTGTCTGGACACCACTTATCATCATCTGTCACAACCAATCACACTGAGACTCACTGAGACTCACTGAGACTCACTGAGCTGAGAGGCTCTCCGGGTGTCACACCGGCCAGACGCACCTTAATGAATCAGGAATACGATGGAGTCTGAACCGACTGAAACTTTCGCCTGAAGTTAACGACTTATTCAATAATGACTCTCGTTACTGTGATTGTTGCATGGCAACCGTAGACTCAGAAGAAGGGAGCGAGCAAAGCTTCAGATGGAGTGAGGGAGGGAGAGAGAGAGGGAGGGAGAGAGAGAGGGAGGGAGGGAGGGAAGGAGGGAGGGAGAGAGGGAGTAGAGGAACAAGTGGGAAATAAAATCACCATCCACATCATTTATCAGCTTCGGAGGATTTAAAACCCAAATCCTCACAAACTGACACCCCCCTCTTCTACTGCAGCTCCAGGAGGTTTTATATACCTGTCTACTGTGTGTCTGTGTGTGTGTTGTGTGTGTGTGTGTGTGAGAAGTCAAACTCTCTGCAGCTATTAGCCCATCACTTTCACTTTAAAGGCTAAATCATCTTTGTTGAACTCGCAGTGACCCCCCCCCCCCCCCCCCCCCCACCGCTGAGCAGACACATCAGCTGGAGACTCAGGAATCCACTGATCCTTTATCCTAAAACTCAGATTTACTACCTGCTACCCTCTCCCTTTGCTTTGTGATTCAGTGCACCCCCCTCCTGCAGGCTGAGCAGCACCCCCCCCCCCCCCCCCACCACCACCTTTTCTCTTTGCCGTCGTTGTCCAGGAGGAACAGCCGAAGGGACACCATAACCATAGAAACGGGGTCAGCCTGTTGCTACGGAGAGGAGCGAGTAGAAAAACGTTCCTCCTTTGATTCCTCCTCTAATGGCAGCTGATATATAAATATATATATATATATATATATTTATATACACCTGCTCTGAAGAGGCTTTTTGAACCACACGTTCTCATTTGAGCAGACGTGTCAGATGCTGTCTCCGCGTGTCTCCTGTCAAACATCCTGCTCTTCAGAAACCAGAGAAGAAGAAGAAGAAGAAGCTTCCTCTGAAAACCTGAGATCAAACACGAGAGGTTGAAACGCTGAATAGACGACTGACTCACAGTTTCCACGGGAGCACATGCGGCACTTTTCAGGGGGAAAGTTGTTTTCATGCAAACTGACATGTGTTCACTCAGCTTCTTCTCCCTCATTTTCCTGTTATTACTCTTTATGTATTTTACACTGTTTTATTTGCAAGGTTGTGAGTCTGTCATCTCTCTTGTGTTGTGATGGAACCTGTCGTGGTGTAGGGAAGAAGAATAAGAGGCTGTTTTGTGTTATTTCTTCTGTTGTTTGCTTTGAAACATGAAAACAATAAAAAAAGATTGCAACAGCCCTCAGAATCCTGTCTCAGTTCATTTGAATACATCTAGGTGTCCAGTGTGTGTGTCGAATGAATGAGCCAAATAAAGCAAACACCAAAATATTCACCCCCCCAAAAATTGGAATATGTTCTTTCACAGTCGCTCCACTGAAGCCTCCTCCCGGTCCACCTCCAGGTGATAGAACACACAGATCAACACCTGCAGACAGGCGGCCTGGATGCAGCACACGCCGCTGGCAAAGAAACAAAACAACCAAAAATAGAAATATACAAAGCAGAAGTATTTTAAGTCTACACGTGTGACACATATCTCATCAACAAAACAAGTCTCTGTCTCGAAGGTTTTTCAGACATGTTTCAGCTGCAGAGATGAGAGCAGACGTTTGGATGTACACACAAATTTGCACACACTTATTATTCCAAAAATAGTATGTATTTATGAATTGCTGGTGATTTAGATGGAATGGTTCTTGAATGTGCACTCAACAGTGTAAAATATTTAATTAAAAACCTAAAATAACATTGAAACTGACAGGAGTACTGTTCACTGATGTTAATGTTTGGACCAAAGTTTGTTAAAATCTCCACGGAGAGAGTTTAAACATTTTGAAAACCAATTAAACGTCGAATAAAGATGCATCAAGACGGGACGGGAACATTTGCGAGAGAGAGAGAGAAACCGATCTGATCCGTGTGTGATTCCACTGAACAGATATCTCAGCACTTTGGGGGGGGTGAAGTGAAGGGAGGAAGGGGGGGGGGAATGAATCTCGCAGCCAGACAGCTTCTCCTACCTCTGCTCTGATTTATGCTGCAGTTTGCCCCGTGTGCCAGGTTATTATATCCAAACACAAAGTACCTGAGCAGGAACATAAAAGGTTTCTGCAGAATACTAATTCCACCTCCGATGTGTTGTCTGAGACAGAAGTCGACTCCTGGACTCTGAAGGACTCAGTGGAGACTCTTCTGAGAAACAGGCCCAGACAAAAGCCTTGGAGATCTTTATCTGGACTCAATCAATCGGGCTCAATCTCTCTGTATCAAACACGGCAACATCGATTGTGTCTAGTGTTTTTGTGAAGCTCCATCATAAATCAATGTTTTCATATTTTCTAACGGAGGAATGTAACAATGTCTAAGTGGCTTCTCTTGTCTTCCGCTGCGTCGATGTACAATTACCAGAAAGTGGAGAGAGTTTGTTTTGAATTCAAGGACGTCTAGACGTTATGTCCATAATTGGGTCTAAATAAAAGTCGTGAAAGCAAACTTCATGTGTTTACTTCACGTGTTTACAAGTGAACTGTGTTAAAAAAACAATCAATCAATCTCTGGATGATCCACAGACGTCACCGGGAACTGTTTTTTAAAAAGGAATCAATTTCCACTGAAGAAATATTCCCTGTTTTTTAAGAGGGAGATGATTTTGGAAAGAGACAAGTTTTATAAAAGTGTTTTTTTTTTTTCTTTCGCTGCAGTCAGACACACGAATGAAAAGTCTTTCAACTCTAATAACAGGGTGGAGGCAGACATCTAAAAACTAACAAACCAATTATGAATATATATATATAGACAGATAGACAGACAAACAGATAGATAGATAGATAGATAGAGATAGATAGATAGATAGATAGATAGATAGATAGATAGATAGATAGATAGATAGATAGATAGATAGATAGATAGATTGATTGACTGATTGACTGATTGATTGATTAATAGATAGATAGATAGATAGATAGATAGATAGATAGATAGATAGATAGATAGATAGATAGATAGATAGATAGATAGATAAATAGATAGATAGATAGATGTATAGATATATAGATAGATAGATAGATAGATAGATAGATAGATAGATAGATAGATAGATAGATAGATAGATAGGAAGATAGATAGATAGATAGATAGATAGATAGATAGACAGAAAGATAGATAGATATATAGATAGATAGATAGATAGATAGATAGATAGATAGATAGATAGATAGATAGATAGATAGATAGATAGATAGGAAGATAGATAGATAGATAGATAGATAGATAGATAGACAGAAAGATAGATAGATAGATAGATAGATAGATAGATAGATAGATAGATAGAGATAGATAGATAGATAGATAGATAGATAGATAGATAGATAGATAGATAGATAGATAGATAGATTGATTGACTGATTGACTGATTGATTGATTAATAGATAGATAGATAGATAGATAGATAGATAGATAGATAGATAGATAGATAGATAGATAGATGTATAGATAGATGTATAGATAGATGTATAGATAGATGTATAGATAGATAGATAGATAGATAGATAGATAGATAGATAAATAGATAGATAGATAGATGTATAGATATATAGATAGATAGATAGATAGATAGATAGATAGATAGATAGATAGATAGATAGGAAGATAGATAGATAGATAGATAGATAGATAGATAGACAGAAAGATAGATAGATATATAGATAGATAGATAGATAGATAGATAGATAGATAGATAGATAGATAGATAGATAGATAGATAGATAGATAGATAGATAAATAGATAGATAGATAGATAGATAGATAGATAGATAGATAGATAGATAGATAGACAGAAAGATAGATAGATATATAGATAGATAGATAGATAGATAGATAGATAGATAGATAGATAGATAGACAGAAAGATAGATAGATATATAGATAGATAGATAGATAGATAGATAGATAGATAGATAGATAGATAGATAGATAGATAGATAGAAAGACAGATGAGTAGATCCAGGCACAGTCTCTTCTAATTGAGACTCTTGAGCAGAAGTCTCGATGGAAACATCTCAGGTTGCAGATCCAGAAACAAACAAACAAGCATCACAGAAGATTCTCTTCGTAGTTCTGGGGGGGGGGGGGCGTTGTGCCGCCTGTCTTTCAAAACCAGATCAAACCGAAGTAATTCACATCTGCACCGTGAACAAACACAAGGCACGAGCAGCGGAGAGAAGACTTACAAACACTGCTCTTTGTTTCTTCTCTGTTTGTGTGTGTGTGTGTGTGTGTGTGTGTGTGTGTGTGTGTGTGTGTATGTGTGTGTGTTGCTGAGAAATAACGAGCGCATCCGCTGAGCACTAGGCTTCACAGACCTCACTCAGTCCCAGGTTCCTGCCTTTAGGTTCCTCGTACTGCAGATGACAACTCTGCTCTCCCTGCTCACTCTGATCTGCGTCCTCCAGCAGCGTAATTGCAAATAAAAAAATATAAATATGTTTTATTCTATTCGAACACAGTGAAGTCGACTTTACCTTCTGTATTTTTAAAGTCTGATTCCTCTCAAGTCTTTTGAGATAATTAGCAAAGTAGAGTAAGTGTTTTAATTTAAGGATTTCAACAAGGTGTACTTTGATTTTTACAACCTTCCTCTTCCACTGAGAAATTAAAAATCAATTCAGGTTTTTTTTTATACAGATGATTGTAAATGACGACACGTTTCTCTGCCTTTAGAAATCACTCCACGGACTCTTACTAATGTATCCAAGGCTGTTTGCGTTACATTGGATAAATATTGTAAGATTCTGCACATTTCCACTCACAGAGATAAGAAAGCTTTCAATTCAGACCTTAAAAGCCAATTATTTTTTAGAAGACTTTCTTTAATCACTTTTTCTTTCATTTACATATAAAACCATCTGCACACTTTTCAAATTGAATGCTGCTTCTATAGGTTCAAGAAGAGGTGAAGATATAACACAGAGTCTGAACTCACTTCTTTGGCTTCTTGCTCGTTTTCATATTGATTTTTACACTTTATTGATCTTCATATTCTTGCTTTTCCACTTTTTCCACAGATGTATGTCTGTAGCTGAGCACCGCTCTATACAAGGTTTAATGTCCTTCCCCTTCACGTCGGTGCATACAATATTAATATGCTCATCGTATGAAGATGTCTAGATACAGTACATTAGCGTCATTGTATTGATTTTCATCAGTGTAATTAACAAAGAGTCCATTATAGAGAATATGCTCGGCCTCTTCATGGCCTCGGCTCATGCAGATGAATCTGGGTCAGATTTTACAGGAAATCTGTGAGATGACGTATCCTTCAAACCACAAATGGATCCAAAGCTTTCAGAGTTTACGAGTTTCCCAGGAGGAGGATTCACTTCCAACCTTTGTTTCTTCTTCTTCTTCTTCTTCTTCTTCTTCTTCTTCTTCTTCTTCTTCTTCTTCTTCTTCTTCTTCTTCTTCTTCTTCTTCTTCTTCTTCTTCTTCTTCTTCTTCTTCTTCTTCTTCTTCGGCATAAAGAGGTAAAAAGAAGAAAGAGAGCGGCAGCGAAGCAGCAGCTCTTTGAACGGGGCTGACGAGTAGCGGCGACAGCTAACGTGGTGTCTGTGTCGGGAGGAAACAGGCTTCACGGGGAACGGGTCTTAATTCTGTGAAATACTGGCGATGAGCTCAGGTTTCAACTTATCAATGCATAAACACAGATCCTGTGCAGAACAAGAATCACCTTCAGTGACCCTGTGTGCTGACACAAGGAATTTATCTCCAGTTGATATCAATTTAACTTTATTCTTATCGCAACAAACAGGTGCAAAGTGCTTAAAAATGTTAAAATACACACATTCCAAATACAAGAATACAAAAAGACATCAACCCATACATGAATTAATCATGCAACCAAAATAAACAACAATTTAAGATGAAAACATAAATGGGCTTTAAAAACCTTGAAGTGTCAAAATGTCCCAGACAAAGTGCAAAGGTTATGGAGATACACGGCCGAATGAGTATTTTGATAGACGTAATTAACAACAATAATATAAATAATAAAGTACTATATTCAGTTTGTACTTGTTTGTGTATCTCATTAATGTTTGAAATATCGTCCTCAGAAACCCAATCTATTATAAAGACAAATGTAGAGAGTTGTGAAAAGGTTAATGTATAAAAATGAGTTTCAGAAGCATTTTAAAAACACACACTCAACAATATTCTTCCAAACGTTTAGAAACAACAACCTCAGAAGCTCGTTCACATCTGGATTTTAAATAGAAATGAATAACGTGATTTGCACTTCCAGGCCACCATACAATTGTCTTTTAAAATAAAAAAATAAGGGTATCTTATCGTGTTATATTTTTTGTGAATCAAGATTTGTATTTTCAGGCCAGTGTGAGGAAAGTGTCTCAGCACTGTTGCCTGGTGACTGCAGCTCTGCAGCTAACAAGCCACCAGCCACTGAGGAGAAGACGCTCAGAACCTGGATGAAGGAATCTCCAGGAGAAGCTGCTGCTCCTGCTGTTTCATTTCCACCTCCTCATTGTCAGAGCGTGGAATTAATTAATTCACCCTGACACACAGTGGTTCAGTAAAGCACCTGGTGGGAAGGAGAAGCAAACTAACCTGAAGACATTTAATTCAAATTATCCCGAACAGAGGACGTTGAGCGCAGCAGTGCATCTATTAACCGATGTTGCTCTTTGTCATTAATCAGTTTCATGCGTGTCTCTTGGCTTCGTGTCTTCTGTACACCCCTGGCTTCTTCTCGAGCTGCTTCACGTCCAGCTGGCTCTCGTGCTGGTTCTCATAAAGCCAAGAGGACGTGGACGGACGCCAATAGCCGAGTCTGAGTTAGGGATTTGTCCTGGATGGACAGCGAGAGGACGAGAGCGGGAACGTGGACGTGGACGTGTGCCAGTGAAGAGGACGTTCTCTCCCGTCCGTGAATAAGTTCTTCAATGGAGGTTACACAAGGGACTTCATTGCCTCATTGTTATTCCCCAAAAAAACGACAAAGACGTCCACACTCAACTGAGAAATCACAAGGTGATGAGGCAGCAGTTTGTTGAAAGTTAAACGATGCAGTTTCCCATGAGTTACTGCCTCTATTTAACTTTTGAATGCATTTAGTGCGGATAGTACGGCTTTTGCAGCTGTAAAATGATTTGCATGAAACCCCCACAGCATGAATTCAAATCATTGTGGTGATCCTCTGAGTGTGTGTCCTGCACCAGGATCAGGTTAGACTTTGGTTCATGATCAGAGATGTTCTGCAGCTCAGCCTCACGGGGCTGCAGGTCAGGCAAGCCTTCAAAATGCTTTTATTTTATACAGCTTTGTTTATTTGACCTTTATTTTGAAGCAACGATTTCAGGTCAGTTAATGACTTGTGATCTTTAGTAGCTTTTTCACCTCCTGCTGAACAACTGGAAATGTAGCTCTCCATCGCCATCAGCTTCAGCAAACACACTGTTCAGGGTTTATTGGCTTCCTTCGGCTTCTGCAGATAATTGGACTCAGTCGAAACAGACAGGATCCAACTCTCTGAGTCCATGAGTAGAGCCGGTTTGAGCTGGTAACATCCCCGGCAGCCAGAGGAGTGTGTGTGTGAGTGTGTGTGTGTATGTGTGTTCTCCTGCTCATAGACTGATGCTGGTAACACTCACAGTCCCGAATGTGGTGACCTCAGGGACGACAGCAGAGACTCAGAGACTCTCCCGTGCTGGAGACCAGAAAGTGCATCAGTCCATGACCCTGAAATACTTTTGAGATATTAATCCTTTTTTGGGGATGTAAGCTGCTTTTCTTGCAAAAGACTAAAAATGATTTTTTTTTGTTTCCTGTTGTATTTCCTCTGCAGGGCTCCACGTTCCTGGCTGTCTGGACGGATAATGTCGAGACACACACACACACACACACACACACACACATGCACACACACACACACACACACACACACACGCACACACACACACACACACGGTGACATTTTCAGAGCAGTTTAGGTTTTATTCTGTGATGCTCCAGCTGCACAACCACTCACCTGTACTGGGAATAGCGACCACAGGGTTAGCAAGGACGTCCATTCAGTGGAACACAGTGAAGAGAACTTTATTAGTCTTTTGAAAATACATTTCCTTATTCAATTTAGCAAAATAAATTCACATAAACCAGGACTATTTATTAGTGACTGTGTCTCTTGCTGCTTGAATGTTTTGTTCTATATTGTGATTTCTTTCCTGTATCATTTCAACTCTAAACACAAACATGTATTAATTGGTCATGTTATTGCTGTTCAATTCCTTCTTTTTTTACGCTTTATTTTATCTAAATAAAGTACATAAAATACTAAATAAAAGACAAATAAAGATAATTCTAATCAATTATATATAATAATAATGATGATGATGATGATTGTTGTTGTTGTTGTTGTTGTTGTTGTTGTTGTTGTTGTTGTTCTTCTTCTTCTTCTTCTTCTTCTTCTTCTTCTTCTTCTTCTTCTTCTTCGTCTAATATGTTGACCAACTATAAAATAAACACCGAGATGACGTATGTGTACCAGGTGACGTCGTTCTCATGGTTACTTTTCTGTATGTCAATAAAGTTCCGTCTTGAATTCAGCCAAGATGGCGGAGCCCGACCTGACCAGCAGGACAGCTCACTTCCTGGACCGGAACCTGGGTTCTCCTCAGCTGGAGCTCCACTCAGTGAAGGAGGTTAAACCCTATTCGCTTCTGACAACGAGTCCACACGATGTCGCTGTTTGTCAGCGGCGATTTACACCTGAAAACACGAGGAATCCCCTCAGCTGGTTAGCCACCGGCTAGCAGCCCCGTTAGCCACCGGCTAGCAGCCAGGCTAGTTAGCACCTGGAGTCTGTCATCACTGGACAACTTCAGAGAAGTTTGAATAAACCGCGAAAACAGACAAGTATTGATATTTCTATTTTAGTGTTTATAATAATAACCCTACACAAGGACCTAAATGCAAATAAAAGTGAGTTGAATATTGCACCTGCCCCTTAAAACACTTAAAAGATAAAACTCTTAAAGGATATGACGCATAAAATATGAAAACATAAATGGGCATTAAAACCTAAAAGTGTAAAAATGTCCTAGACAAAGTGAAAAGGTTATTGAGATGCACGGCCGAATATCCATATTTCTTTAATAAGTATTGTGATAGATGATAGATGTAATTTACAACAATAATATAAATAATAAAGTACTATATTTAGTTTGTACTTAATTTAGACAAATCTGAATTCATTTTTCAGAAAAATCGTCCTCAAAAAACCCAATCTATTATAAACTCATTAACTTTGTAAAATGTATTTCTCTTGTGTACATGTCTGTGTTGTCTTCATCCTAAACTTTACTTTTTCTAGCTCTATTCATTTACCTTCATGTCTCAAAGTTGAACATTGTATTTTGGGATTCTAACAGATCTACAATTAGAAGGAATTCCTTCAGGGAAAGCTGGACCTCCTCAGCGAGAGACAAACATGGTGGACTTCACCATGTTAGTCTACAAAACCTGAACCCGGTCAAGGAAATCCCACCCTGTGAGTAAGAAGTAGATCAACACCTGTTTCCTCGTTACAGCTTTTTAATTTGTACTGTGCAGACGTTCTAGACACTGAAATGAAAGAGTAGCAGCTTTCAGAGGCTGTAGGTCAGGACTCGTTATGACTCGGGTGATTGACTGTGTGGTGGAAAGGAATGTGTACATGGAAAGTGCCTTAACCTTTGCATAGTACTTTAAGTTAGAGATTTTACGTCATAGGGCTGAATCCTTGACTCAACTGATAAATTAAAGTGTTTTGATGTTCAATTAAACATTTGTAGGTTTAAGCTTCTTAAATATCACTGAATTTCCTCTGAGAAAAAACATGAATATCTGAGTTTGGGACTGATGGTCAGACTAACAAGCAATTTGAAGTCTTCATCTTGACATTAGACTGTTTCTCACTCTCTTCAGACGTCAGGGAGACCAATCAGTAAATCAATTAATTGTATACAGTGTACAGCCATACACATTTTACCATCTTTTCATTATAATTCTTAATTTTGCAACCAATACAAATTAAAAAGTAATTCGTTGGATAACCAGTTGTAGATTCTTGGGTCTGAGATTGTCTCTTTTTAACAACATATAACGGAAATGGAAAATGTGTGAAGTGAAAATGTCATGTTGCAGCCCTGAAGGAGAAGAGGAGCTCTGAGATGGATCAGCTGAAGCAGCTCCAGTCAGAGACAGAGCCCATTGTCCAGATGTTTGAAGATCCAGAGACAACACGGCAGATGGAGTCCACGAGGTCCAATCATCTGTTTCTCTCAAATATTTTAATACCAGTATTAAAAAGCCCTCTGACTGGTTTTTAAAGTCTGGACTGGTTTCCTCACCAGAGACGGGAGGATGCTGTTTGACTACCTGTCAGAGAAACATGATGTGAGTTTGAGGTGTTCACAGGGAGTGTTCCCAGTATTCGTCTTGTGGAGGAGAAGCTGGACTGGTTTTTAATCTTTGAGGTGGGAGGCACGATGTGTGTGTTTGTTTCCATGACAACAAGCTGCCACTGAGAGCGGGGGGGGGGGGATCTCAGAATCCTAAAAACGTCCAACTACTCCCACCGATGTGCTCATTACTCACTCATGGCAACTTTTCTACAAATAGTCACTTTATTTTATAGTTTTATTTTAGTCAGTTTATAAAAACATGATCCACACTGCGTGCTCTCTGATGAAGACAAGAATCTGTTGATGGCTTTATTATTTTTTCTTGGCGAACATGAAAGATGCTTCACATTCACTGATCCACCACGTCATCGCTGCAGCTTCTCTTCTGTGAGGGGAAGAGACACCAGCAGTTATAATAAACAGTGGATCAGAGGTTGTTTAAAGTCACATTCATTGAATCGACAAAAATGAATGTTTATTTGCTTTTCCCTTGTATTACTGTATATATATATATATATATGCATATTTATTTCATTCCTATTTTTTTTCTTTCAATGTATTAACTCTTCATTGTACCCTCGCACCATTGTAAATGAGGGTCTTATTCCTCAATGTGTTTTCCGAGGCTTAAATAATCAATCAATCAATCAATCAATCAACATTCATTTGAACACTGATATTTTGCTTTGCAGTAGTTAGATAACCCTGCTCTTTGACTGAATCTTTACTAACTTGGTAGAGGTGGAGAACATGTCAATCAAAGCAAGTTGTTTCTTCTGTGAAACTGGTCCCTGGTCAGATTTGAAACTTGGTCAATGTGTTTTAATTCAAGTTCTTGTCCCCCTTGTTGTTGTCTCTTAATTTCGTCAAGAGTACGGTAACTACTCCGATCACTGAGTACCTGTACTTCCTCCGTGTCTTGGTAAGAATAATCACATTTTAATAGAATAAGTAATATATATATATAAACAAATACTTTGTGATTTGTCTGCGTTGTTCACATATTGCTCTTTCCTCAGGTTCAGACAGGAACACCTTGAGCTCTCTGTGGGGAAACTGGCTTCTGGAATCCTGATGCAGAACTGGGAGGCAGCCATGGAAGACCTCACTCGTTGATAACAATGTAAGACAGTGACCAAGTGTGTTTGTTATTTGTTTTCGTCTTAATTTACTACATTGGATCTAAATAATTTAATCTGTAAATTGTTTACCGATATCTGGAAAAGATGACACAAACTGTGAGTGTGAATCAGGGTTAAAAGATGACACCCCACTCACGTATCATAAACCTGCTGCTGTGAGAGAACAAGGTTAAATTCCCAGAATGTGAGCATAGAAAAGACTCGAGGGCAAAATAAATCACTGAGCCAAGGTGGTGAGAGCAGAGGAAGATATCATGTAGTGAGTGAGTGAGCTCAGCAAGCGCGCGCACACACACACACACACACACACACACACACACACACACACACACACACACACACACCTACCTGCTTGCTTGCTTGCAGAGAATTTCATGCCTGTTGCAGTAACAAGCGCACCTAATGCCAGAGACGATGCTGTCAGCAGCCCGGAGCTGTGGTGGGATTTCAGAGCTGAGCCTGGACCGAGATGTCAAATCAGTGTCTGTGAAGAGAGACACCGAACACGTCCCTACACGGCTCTGCCACATCACAGGTTTCCCCCTAATCTTGTTTTCCATGTACAGGGACATTAAATGAAGACTGTGAGTCGTCTGCTTGATCACTGCAAGTTCACGACCTGCAGTCTCTGGTTAATTTCTGAGGCAGGAAGTTACCTGACGGTGACAGTGAGGTAGATTCAATTAAAGCGTTAAAGTCACATCGTGAATCCACTTTCTGATCGTTTCTCTAAAGACTGATGCATCATTTTCTAACCTCTTCTCTGTGCATCCTCTCTTCTTTTTTTTTTTCCAGTCGCTCCAGTAGAGGACACGGCTCATCCACTGGTCCCTCTTCGTCTTCTTCAACCATCAAAAGGCCGAGACGACATCATCGAGCTCTTCCTCTACCAGCCTCAGTGAGTTGACATTTTAACAACAGCAAAGTAACATGTTTTATTTAATTCTCTGTTGGACACAGACTGGGGGACAGTGTTCGTGTGACCTTCATGTAGCTGAGCCTTTTTAATAATGCTTCACACAAGCACCTTTTGATATTAATTTCCGTTTTTTTAACAAACTGAATGAATTCATTTATTTCACAGCACAGCTCCATTGTGAAAAACCTTTATAATTCTTTTGTTTTGGAGAAAAAACACAGACATCCAAGTCCGTTGTGATGGAAACTAGTGATGGCACCTGTTTTACTTCCCAGATACCTGAATGCCGTCCAGACAATGTGCCCACACATCCTGTGATTCCTTTCGCCTGCAGTCATCACCAACAAAGCCGGCAGGTCCTCAAGGACTTGGTGAAAGTCATTCAACAGGTGAGATCAATAAGCGTTAGAGGAATAATTCTTATCTCAAGGATTTAGCCGACCTCTGAATGATGATAACATGTTCAAGGACCCGATCTCAGAGTTCTTTGGGCTCCCAGAAGAAGCTCAGGGAGTGTGAGTCAGAGAGTTTCCTCCCCTTCAGTGTTACCGCTTGACAGTGTGCGTTTGTCACGGTGCACGGGCCTGAATCCCCCCCCCCCCCCATACAAGTTAGATACAACACAGGGTAATATGAGGCTCCCCTTAGCCGCGGTGCTCTGATCTCCTGAGGCCCAGACGTTTGACTCTGCAGCCATTCAGCCTCAGCAAATCCACGTCTGGCCTGATTTTACTGCCTCTTGCTTTTGTTCCAGTTTGATTTTCAAAGCAGAGGAGCTGTCAGCTCGTGAAGCTCTGTCGCCTCCTCTCTGGAAACCCCTCAGCTGCAGTTTGGTGCTCGGGGACCACTTTGCACATTCTCTAAACACACTCATCAATTGGCTTTTACTCGTCTTGTGTAATTTGTGCGGTGAGCGGCGGAGAAGGTTCATCAAGTCCTTCTGTTGTCATGGAATCTGATGGAATTTTATTGTGAAGGGAATTAAAGTGTACACACGTTTCCTCCAGAGATCAACAACTCGTTTTCATTTCTGTCCAAACACTCTGACATGATGTTTTGTTTCAGCACTCACTCGTTAAAGAGTCACATCACTGATGGATTGTCTCGATCTCAAGATGTGGAAAACAATTACAGATGGAGTATTTCTGGATTATTGTGGCACATTAATCTGTGTTTAACGGAGGGCAACATATCTCACACAATAACGTCTCCTTTTATAAAATAAACGGTGCCTGCATCGTATTTCAGATTCCCAGACACTAATGTATTCATACATTTAAGCTCCTCTGCAGATTTAAGGTGCCCACACATCCTATTTGATGCTCCAGTGTAAAAAACACAGGTAGAGACTTCACAGGATAATCTGCTGCAACACACTCACATGTGCTGGTTTCTTCAAAGTTCGTTTTGAGACTCCGGCTCCATATTTTCTTCAGTATGAGCTTAGTGACCGTGTTGTTAACGTTAGATTTGACAGTTCATATTAAAGCATGTATTACTTAGTGCGTCTTTTAAACGTTTTGTTTCCAAAGCAGACTCAAAAACTATGAGGAATATTTTGTCATAAAGCTTCATATTTATGGTAATCAAGTAATGATAGGTTCTTATTTACTCCACAGAGAAGATTTATGTTTTCTTCTTTGTTTTTCAGTTTGTCTGTGTGTTAGGTGGTGGAAGGATGTGGTATGAGTCGGGGAAGAACCCACTGAATCTGGGTGTGGATCCAAATGTGGCTTCCTAAGGGGACTGTTGGCCCCTGACAGAGGTTTGTGTTCTACTCGCTGCCGTTCTCATACAAGTTTTGTGGAAATCCACGTGTTAGATTTTGTGTTATCCTCCTGACAAACAAACAGACTTGGGTGAAACCATAACTTCCTTGTCCGGGGGGGTGAAAACCCTCCATTGTGAGGTTGTGTATTTTCGTCCAGGACATTTCAGTGTTTGGTGGATGAAGCAGCAGCTGAGGTTCTGTCTGATTGGTGAATGAAACCAACCGAACCACAGGGAACAGACACGTCACATGTGGTCGGCGTGTGGTGTTATTATGTCCTCAAGGAAACTTATAACAGACTTATCGTTCCAGTAAATCGTGGCTATGGTTAGAAATTATAGCGACTGTCTGAGTGATGGCAGAATTATAGAGAACGTCTGAAATAAAGATGTTTGTTTACTGGAAAATGTTCTTCAGAGGAACTGGACTCACTCTAACTGTGGGAACCTTTGACCTTTTCTTTAGTCCATCTACACGTTCTATATGTGAATGCTTTATGTGTTTGTGTGTTTGTGTGTGTGTGTGTGTGTGTGTGTGTGTGTGTGTGTGTGTGTGTGTGTGTGTGTGTGTGTGTGTGTGTGTGTGTGTGTGTGTGTGTGTGTATGTGTGTGTGTGTGTGTGTGTGTAGATGATCTTTTCCCCTCAGGCTTCAGGAACAACCTCTTTCTGGTCGCCGGCCTTGAGGACTTCATTGAAAACGCCCGTCTCTTCATCTTTGAGACCTTCAGTCGGATTCATCAGTGCCTCAGCATCAGGTGAAGGAAACAGACTCACGGGTCAGAGCCGCTGTGTGCCGGGCCTTTTTATTTGTGAATGCACCGATGAGAGAAAAAGGATGAAAAGAGGTTTTAACATCTGCACCCAGATGATTGATGTTGTGCAATAAGTTTACTTCTCTGTGTTTTTACTCATGTCCTCTTAAAGCTTTTCAAAGGCAGTCATCAACATTTTTTTTAATTCCCTCAAAGGAAATGTAGTGAACTGAATTGCGCTCTCCTCTCAGCGTGCTGCCAGACGAGCTCCACACGACGCCCGAGGAGGCGGAGCGGTGGATCCTCAACCTCATCCGAAACGCCAGGTTCGATGCCGAGATGGACTCCAAGCTGGTGAGGCGCTGCAGTCACTGATCCACCTTAAGTCAGACGAGCTTCAAGTCACTGATCCACACTTAATCTCACCAGACGACTGATTTGTGTAATGTATCACAGCTTTGTCAGTTTATTTATTAAGTTATTGTTAGACGCAGAAAAGACCTGTCAGGGATTAGTCGAGCAGTAGAGTCCTTTAACGTCATTCTTTCAGATGAATCATTTTTATACAATACATGTTTCCCAGGGTCACGTGGCGATGGGCACCAACAGCAGGTGATCGAGAAGAACAAAGAGTGACTCGTTCCTGAGCCAGATGTTTCCAAAGAACATCCAGAAGAACGAGGTAGAGTGAAAACCAAACACATGGAAGAGAACTGAACGCTTCTCACCAGCCTCTACTGTTGAGGATATTCATACTAAAAATGTATTTTGGTTTGTTTTTGGGTTGACAACTCAAGGTTTCATTAAAAACACGCCCACCAGCTGTCTGATATCGACCAAGGCTTGATTTATTTTAATTTCAGCCATTTTCCAGCATCAGTTCAGACTGTTCTCACTTATACTGGATCCATAGGCTTCATATTGGAACCATTTAAACCCACTCTCATCTCTCTTCCTCCTGTCACTCGCCCGTCTTGTTCACCACCGTCTCTATTCCTTCTGCCTCTGATAGATCTACGTGAGATACAACACTGAGATGAGGCTACATCCGGTCTTTAAAGTTATGTTTCAGAACTAAAATGATTTCTGAAGAAAGCTCCAGAAAAGCACATCACATGATCACTCACGTGCACTGGGCTTGCAGCAGGTGAACCGTAGCAACAGTGATGTGTTTTAAAAGTAAGCGTTGCCATGTGGATGTGGATGTCTAGATTAAACTCCTCCTCTTTCCCTGCGGCCGATTGCATTTTTTCACCACTCAACTTCAATTCATCCAATTTCCTTTTGGTGAAAAATAATCTTGTATTTAATTTGCTGGGCTGAAGACTTTTAGTTTTTTGCCAGTTTCCAATTGGAGGACGTTTATGAATTACACACGTCTCTGTTCATCTTCTTAATGAAGTAGTTTGAACTTTTCTTCTCACTCTTCTTCTAATGTTTGTTCCTCAGGACTCCGGCTTCTACTGGAAATGGAAATCGGCGTCAGGAGGATGCAGATGATTTTAGTACATTTTCAAGGCTTTTTATTCTATTGAAGAGTTTATTAGATTGTTTATTATAATTTGTTATTAATTATCCACTTATTATTATTATTTATCTTATGCAATTAAAGCACTGGAGAGAAAAGGCAGCTAGGCTTCATTATTAACTTATCATTGATACTTCATTCATATTTCGAGATGTTTACATTATTTTCCTCTTCTGAAGCAACAATAAATCATCTTTAAATTTAGCTTCTGAAGAGAAACTGATTCGACTCGTCTTTATTTGACCACTAGATGGCGAGGTTGGCTCATTTGTATTTTTCTCTCTGGTGCAGCAAGCTTTTCACAATATTTGACTTATTTCAGAACTTTGTATTATTTGTCATGAAAGGCGGAACAGACAGATTTATAACATCCATCCATCATTAGAGGGTCGTGGGGGCGCTGCAGCCGATCCCAGCTGACATTGAGTAAGAGGTGGGGCCCCACTCTTCATCCGGCAAATTAGAGTCTCCAGAAAACACACAGAGAAAACAAGTGAACTCCTCACAGACAGGATCCAGAAAGGCAGTGTCTGAATTTGATGAATGGTTCCCTGTTGCAAAAAACACCCCATCTCATAATTTTAAGTGAAAATATAATTCTGGACCCACACTCAAAGTTGATGGGTTCACTTCCCTGACCCAAACCACATCCTCCCACAAAGCTTCATCGAAATCCCTGTGATTGTGTAATTCTGCTGACAACGCACAGGGGACAAAACACAACCTCTTTTGTTCAGGTAAAAGAGAAGAAGAAGAAGAAGAAGAAGAAGAAGCAGATATTAAACTGATTCATACAGGAAATGAAAAACACTTTTGAAGTTCACTGTCCTCCGTCCTTGACCTGCTAGTTGAAAGAAAACACTTCTGCTGGTTTGTGAGATGAAATCGGATCAAACCTCACAAGACCCACATTTAACATCAGTCACACTTGGATCCTTATCAAGCTCCTGTCTCTCTTTTTGTTTTACTGCAGCCCGGTTCGTTGGAAATGTTGTTGTGCTGCTTGTACAGTTAATGTTCAACTACACTTTATTTCTGCAAAGTCAATGACGCTGCAGCGACGGCTGCATTCCTGCAAATATTTAACTTGCACTGTGAAAGCAGCGAGCAGGATGTGCATCTGAAAACCGGTTGGGTAAATAGTTCTGGTCAATTAGAGCTAAGTGGATTATCGTCTGAGTGTAGTTCTGAGCTGAAGGTGTAGTTGTGGGGAGGGGGGGGGGTTGTCATTGTAATATATGACAGCCAAATCCTCGACATAATGACAGGCGTGAACACACCTTTGGAATGCAGCTGTGATGACAGACATCTGAACTTTTTACACAAAACTACAGTAGGCATGTGTTTGAGTAAATACTGGGGGGGTGTGGTGGGGTGGGGTAGGGTGAGGTGGGGTGGGGGAAAGTGCCCCAGGTGCATTTCTGAGTTGCCCCTCATCGTGACAGCTCCTCCATGGGAGGACTCCTCCTGGTGCTCGGCCTGGGAGTGGCTGCTGGAGGTTTACACCAGCCGCTGTAACTCTGAGCCACTCCTCCAGACTGTTTCCGTACACACACACACACACACACACACATGCACACACATACACATGCACACATGCACACTTTTCCAGTAAAGTACAACATACACACATGCTTACACACACTCAGAGCTGACGTGGTCTGAGCAGCGCTGCGTCTGGAACAGCTGGTATCCATCTGTGGCTGCTGTTCCTCTGGCTGCTGCCTCTTCCTGCTGCTCTAGGCACCGTGGCTTCTCTCCCCCCCCCACACCCCCCCTCTGACAGGACACAAACCGACCCACTGCGACCCGTTCATGTGCTCCAGTCCCACTGTGGACGTCTGAGAACACACAGCCTTCAGCATGGACCTCCTGACAGCCTGGGCCGCCACCGACCCGGCTGTGGCCCGGCTCCTCTGGGTGCTGGCTCTGGTGCTGGCCACCCTCCTGGTCTGGCTCCTCTTCTTCTGCTGCTACGGCTGGAACCAGAGCTCCTCGTCCTCCCTGGAGAAGTACCTGGCAGGTAGGTGCCACCCACCCTGTCGCACCCCCCCCCCCCCTCTGCTCTGCCCTGTGATAAACTCACAGCTAATCTGATGCTTGTCTCTGCTCTGACTCAAAGTCAGGCTCTGTTTTTAGCAGCAGGAACACTTTTTTTTTTTTCCATCCCCGGTTGTTAAAGTTGTTGGTTTCCTTTCCAAGACTCGACTGCAGGATTCGACATTTTCCAGAAGCCGCCGCCTCGTGTTGGCCCTGCCTCCGTCCTGTGGTCGCAGCACTCACTGTGTGTTGCCCATGTGAGGGGGAAACAATGGCTCCTTCATTCTCCTGAGGACAATAAAACATTTAATTTGTTCAACAGGCTGCTGTCAGCCTACGTGCTAGTTCCTTTCCATCAAACTGCAAAAATGTGATTTCTAGACTTTCATGCTGCACCAGAGTCTGAGCTGAATGATGAGCTGTCAGCTGATGAGGGGACGTCAGGGCTCAAACTGCAGCGTCATGTTTAGCCTGCTGCTCGTCACAACATGTGCCTACAGGGAAACATGACTCAGGACTTCTCTGACGTCTCTGTGATTTAACACTTTGACAGTTGTTGTGCAGGACGACAGGGATTGATGACAACTTGACAACTAGGATTTTTCTAAATCTGAGCTCATTAGGGGGCCACAAGTTCCACAGAGGGGCCAGTTATATTTCAGATTCAGTAGTTTACTGTTAACTCTGTAACTTTGATTCAAAGCTGCACATCATCAAGTATATTTTTGGGGAAATAGTTTCTTGTTCAAGCACAATGTGTTGTTCACGAAAACCTTATGAATTCAAATTCTTAACAAGTTGTCGTATCTATTGTCAAACACAGCAGTGGGGCACTTCAGGGGCCAATCAGATTTCAGCACATCTTCCTTTGATCTTTGTTTAACAGTTTTTCCTCCTTGTTGATTAAAATGTGTTTGTTTCCCACAGTGACGACGAAACGCTCCAAATCCAAAGCTCCGACTCAGGTGAGATGAATCTGAACAACTGAGTTTTAACTAGATTCCTCAACCTAAAAAAACCCAAAGTGTAAAAAAGGTCTTAAATTCCAGTTTGCCCCTTTCGAAGTCTTCACAGTTCTTCTGTCTGCTTTCAATATCCCACTGGCAGCTGTCAGAGCAGTAATGCCCTCTTCTACCTTTAGAGGTCCTCCTTCACTTGCAATGACCTACATGTTGCAGAGTGAAGAAGAGGGAGCTGAACCAGGACTCTGCCTGGGTCTGGGAGGAAGATGGAGCTTTTCACTCTGTCACTGATCATATGAACCGATCATTGTTTAATTGAAACTCGGAGGGACTTAAAGTTGGTCCTTGAAACAAGACAGGATTTCAACATTTGATCAGTGAACAAAGTTTGATGCTTTAGATTAAACACTGAGACTTGAACCTCAAACCTCCTGCTCATCATGGTCACCCACTCTGATGTGTTTGAGACATTTCACTGAAAACCACAGATCTCAGCCTCATGGTGGCTCCAGCGCTGAAGTCCCTGTGATGGTCAGAGCAGCTTTTCAGCTCATGACAATCCAGCATGAGATATCCCATCCTGGACTGAGGAGGAGAACCCCCCCCCCCCCCCCCCCCCCCTTTAGCGTGACTTAAACATTTTGTAACTCGATGCTGCTGCTGCTGCACAAGTGACTCATCCTGCAGCATATCCTGTTTTTAACAGTAGATTTCGTTCCTCAGTCATATGAGGAAATGAATCATTCAATGTTTCCAGACTCTTTTGAACACAAGAGGAACTGAGTCGAGTGAAGCTGCAGAAAACCACACCAGTGAAATCGCAGTTTGCATAACATGCAAAATCAAACGCTGCATGAGATATTAATGCATCACACCAGCGTTACACTCTCTCTCTCCCGCCTCAGCCCCATGTTGTTTATATCATTCCTATATAATCTATGT
This sequence comes from Pleuronectes platessa, assembly GCF_947347685.1. Lineage (NCBI taxonomy): Eukaryota > Metazoa > Chordata > Actinopteri > Pleuronectiformes > Pleuronectidae > Pleuronectes > Pleuronectes platessa. The sequence goes on along the minus strand of NC_070643.1, from coordinate 20,236,700 downwards.
AACTCAAGAGCTCAGCAGCTGCAGCTTCATCATGTGGCCATTCCAGGACTAAGTATAGGCCTTCAGCGAGCGGGCTTGTGTTTTCCCGGGAACCCAGCGGCTGCACTGGGCCCGGCTCTCTCTGTGTGTGTGTTGGCACAGTCGGTATGAGTGTTGTCGCACGGCGGAGGAGCACTGTGCGCTCATTGTCAGAGATAAGTTGGAGGGGCTCCCTGAAATGAGTGGCGCTCTTTGTCCGGTTGGCACCGACACGCCGACGAGGTCCAGCTCCTTCTGCGGCGGCACAAAGAGACATGTGAGCGTCTCCGTCTGCAGAGCAGAGCGACACACACCAGAGCAGCAGTTATCAGGCTGTTTGAAAACCATCATGTACAAACACTGAAGTGGAAACACATAGAGTCGATCTGCTGGTGATAAAAAGCTGCAGTGTGTGTGTCTGCACCTCCGTCCTGTGAGCCAGCAGGTGTGTGAAGGATCAAACAGCATCAAGGGAAACGTTCCAACGCCTCCAGAGAAACAATGAGAGGCCGTGAGAACGAGCTCTAGAACATTCCCAGTGTGATGTGCGTCAGCCGGGGGGTCAGAGGTCAAACCAGAGCGTCTCTGCCCTTCGCTGTTCGTGCAAAATGTGAATGATTTCATCAGGATTGCATGAGATCTCCAGCTCGATGAAAGAGGCATGTGTGGTTTTTTTGACAATGAAAATGTCTCACAGCTCTTCAGCCTGTTTGAATCTATAGAACGGGCTGAGTAGTGAAAGAATCTGTGAGCTCCACTTATCACAACCTGCTGTTTTATCATATTTTACATGTGTGACTGGAGAGTGAACTTTTCCTGAAAGCAAACTTTAAAAAATGGAACTTCAGGTTGAGGTAAATAAAGATGTTAAAGATGCGGCTTTTCATTTCAGAGGAAGAAAAAGCCCAAAGTGAAGCCGGCAGCTTCTGTCCCCTTAGAGGAGAAGGTGGAGGAGGTGGTGGAGGTGGAGAAGGAGGAGGTGGTGGAGGTGGTGAAGGAGTCTGTGGTCGTTGGACATGAGCCTCCTCGTCCGGCGGTGAGGAAACGGAAGAGACGACCTCTCAAGGCCGGGATGGAAACTGTGACTGAGGAGAGACCAGAGCAGAAGGTGAGGAACATTTCTCCACTGAGTCTTTAAACGCATCATTTCCTGGTATAAAGTTCAAGTTGGGCCTTTTTTAAAGATTTAAATGATCGTTTCCAACAAGGCACCAAAGTGATGCTCTCTGTTTATTTGGGAAACAACTAATTTATAGTTCTATAGACAATAGTGACTTGCACTGGTGACTTGCACTGGTTCACTGTGGTTTGAGTGGATGCCTGTGAAAATACACAACATTGCACCTGAGGATTGTGGGTAGTGTAGTGCTTCTCCTTGGCTTTGGGATTAAAACAAGTTCTTCTCAAAATGCAGTTGATGTAATTCAGACTCGTGGATTTGACTGGAGCAAAAATCATAATTTCATAACCTCATATCTTGTGTTGAGTCTGAACCTTGGATGGTGACAGTAAATTATTCAAAAGCTCCATTCAGAAAATGATTGGATTCTTACAGCGTTGAGCTCCATTCAGCTGAAGGGACCTGAAGTTAAAGAGCGGAGTGATGGGCTGATCTACTGTGCATCTAAACATGATTTAGGTTTATTACCAGTGTGAGTAAACATGTCTGAACTGACCTGGAGTCACCTTCACCTTGCTGGCCGCTCCGCCCCTCTCTCATGAGGCACTTGAGCGATGAGATTGAACCTTCGGGACAATGTGAACAGAGCTGGCACGGCCGCTGGAGCTCGGGACCGAAGGCACGAATCCTTTATGAACACAAGAGGGGACTCAGTGTTGGACTGAGCACAGATTCATCCACCGAGTGGGAGACTAATCATGTCGCACAAACAGTCAATCTGTCATTCATGCTGCTCGGATGATGTAACCGCTCAGCAGGACACTTTTTAATTTGACTCGTTACAACTCGGAGTGAACACGAGTTCTGAAAAACACAAATCAGAACAGATCCGTCACAAGTGGAGAAGAGAACAAATCGATCGAGAACAGGACTGACTTTAAACTTTCATAATGTCGCTGTCAACACTTTTTACTTTTCTCTATGTTGAAGAATTGATTGTTCATTAGTAAATTGATCTGGTCAGAGGTCAATTGGAAACTATTCAGTTAGTTTCGTGTTTTTAGGCACAATTATGACAGTTTGGTAAATTTTTATGAAAAGATGCTTCACACAAAGTTAGCTTCACTTTTATCTGTTCATTTATTATGTTAACGTGGAGTTTAAAAGTTTGTATATGTTTAACATTTTTCAAAACCAGCTGGTATAATGATTAAGGATCATTTAAAACCTGTGAATCCAATACACCTGACTTCAGGGACATGAAGGTGTTAGAAATGTAAAATCCTTTTTGTCCCAAAATATAAAAGTATTTTGATTTCCTTCGTCCCGACATGACCCCTGAGGTGATGATGACAGATTAGTCCCAGCATCTGTTACAGCAGTTTAACTTATAGGCACCTTATGATACCTGATACATAGGAGAATATTTTTGGAACTAAAACTCAAATCAATGACCTCTGGGATAATTAAGGTCTGTTAGTCTCTGGGACTGTTAGTTTGGGCGTCAGGGGATGAAAAGTTTGTGAATCCTCTGATCTAAAGGACAATAAACTAACTGATGAAGTAAAAGAACAAGTAAAAGACAGAAATGTTGTCAAATATCAGGACAAGTATTCAAACTACAAGTTCTCACATTGTGACTAACGTTGGCCGCTGCATATTTAGTTGAACAGAAGAATAATGCAGACTCTGTCATATTAATAAAGAGTCTGCACATGATGCTACTGAACGCTTGTTTTCATATTAACTAATGAATCTGATTGGATCAGGGGACAAGTTCCCCTCTGGCTGCTGGGGACTTTCAAAGATATTAAAACTTTGTGAACATGTGGCGTAGAAGGTTTATATATTTACTGATATATGTATATTTAGTGAAGTTAAAGTGAAAATACCCCCAAATAAACAAGAAGTAAAGTAAATGCACATGAAAAAATACTAAATAACTGCAGTATCAAAGTACCCCTCACGCGCTGAACCATAAAAAGTGCAGCGTGCGTTTTCACATGCATGCGCGCCGCGAACACGCATATCGCTATCATCTCCATCCCGGTGCGTGTCGCTGGAGCAGAGGGAGCGCGCACATCCTGCAGCCCGGATCAGTCCAGTCCAGGTCGGACCGGATCAGCACGAGCGGGACACCGCAGCACGCAGGCGCGGCTGCTGCGGGTGAAGAGGAGGAGGAGGAAGAGGATGAAGAGGAGGAGGATGGTGTCTCTCTGAAGTTTGATCTGAATCTGGAGGATCAGCGCGCGGTGCAGGAAACGGACATTTGTTTTTCCTCGAACCAGAACTGCACCGGATCCCGGATCCTGCCGTCGTGAGTACTGAGGATTTCTAAAGCACGTTTCTGCCGCATCGCTGACGCTGTTAATCACATGACGTGAGTCCTTAAAAAAACCGCTGCAGACTGCAGGTGATGTGCAGAGGTGAGGGCATCGAACCTGTGACGGTGCAGGTGTGTCCTGACCGCAGCGGAGGTCAAACTCTGACTCAGAGCAGAGGGAGTTCCCTGCAGCTTTTTGTCTGTCAGCTCATGAACTGCACCTCCAGTGAAGAAGGAGTGCATCAGTTTGGATGAGGAAGAGGAGGAGGAGGAAGAGGAGGAGAGTCAGGGTCTTTTCATATGAACACACACACACACACACACACACACACACAGACACACACTTAACTTTCTCCCAGTTCCAGGTCCAGTGCCTCAGCAGCATTCTCTCTGAAGCCCCTCAGGGTTGCCCAGTAACAAGCAGCTTGTCCTGATGCTTTCAGCCACACACACACAACCTCTGCCTCTGCAGTACTAGGCTACACACACAAGTACACAAGTCAGTGATGCAATAATGATGATACACTTTATTACAAGAGGCTTTACAAGTGGAAAATGGCGGATTTGAAGGGGAACAAAAGAGCAAAAGAGCACAAATACAAAAATAGTTGTAAGATCAGTACTGTTTAAAATGTAGTATTTAAAAGAGGATGGTGTGGATCTCCTGACTCCTGTGGAAGGGTCGACCTCCACTGGGGACACACGTGTTGTCAGAAGATCTGAAATGTACTGAGGTGCGAGTCCGGAACTTGAAAGTCCAAATTAACAATCTGGAAATTGACTGGGAACCATTGAGCTAAACTCTTCTCCCTCTGAGCAGATTTGGTGAGAAGTGGTTTATAGAGCAGTAATGTGTTATCACCTCCTTCCTGTAGTGTAGTTGTGTTACTGAGCAGATCGGTGCAGGGATGATTCCTTCAGAGATGACGATGGACTCACACGTTGCAGCTTTCTAAAGGAGCCTCGGGGCAAACGTCTCTCCCTCCGCTGGGTGACGGCCTATTTTAGACGCTCTACATTTTCTACATGACTCCCGTTGTTGCACGTGGCTCAAACCTTTCATACAGCATTTATTATTTATACTGCGTCTTTTCATGCTCATGCACTCTGGAGGACAGATGCCGGCGTTTGCTGACCCGTCAAATCGTGTCCAAATGCCCACGACTCCATCCGGATCAGTCGATACTCTGATGTGTCGCTGCTCTACATTTAGAGGTAGAGGCTGTTATGAGTCGGACACACGGAGGTTCAGCTGAACTCAAACGGGCCAATCACAAGTTTCCCTGAAGAGAAAACTTCCACAACGTAATTATGTCTCATAACAACCGTCATGGGCCCATTCTTAGTTTCACCTTCACCTTTTTTAAGATTTTTATTTAATTGAACTGTTGCATCCAGAGCAGGTGACTTTACATCCTGAAGGAGCTTTAGTGTCAGAGGCAGTAGATGATCTGTGGATCAGGCTGCTTGGGTGTTATAGAGGTTTTAGTCACAGCAACAAAGAGAAATGGCTGCAAGCAGATCAATTATAACCTCAACGTGAACTGCAGCTGATGCTCTATCAGACTCCTCCTGGGACTTTGATCCTGTCGGCTGCCGTCCAATCAGGGAGGAGGTGGCGGTGCAGCCAGCGCCCCTGTGGAGGAGAGTGCACTGTGAGATGGATGGTGACTCAGCAGAAAAGGAGGCAGGAGCGTGGTGACGTAGTACAGATACATGCAGCATCTCCTCCTCCTCCTCCTGCTCCTCCTCCTCCTCCTCCTGCTCCTCCTGAACAAGTCAGGTTCTCTCCACGCAGCAGTCACAGCACTGAGCCTGGCAGAAAGTAACTAAGTACATTTACTGTAATCTGCTTCAGAGGAAAGTCTTTTTATTCCTCAGTGTCTCATCTGCTAACATGGAGGAGGAAGGGTTTTGACCTGTAAAACTACTACTTGTGGTTAAAGTTCCAATGGTTGTAGAGAATCTGTCAGTTTTGAGACCCATAACTTTATATTTTGGAATGTTTTGGAATAAAAAAATGACTTAACATGAAGTCGTCTTTCGAGATGCTGTGAGTTCATGTCGATGCTTTTCTTCTCCTCATGTCCTCCAGAAGATGGAGGAGGTGAAGCCCACCAGGAGGCAGACGATGGAGGAGGTGAAGCCCACCAGGAGGCCTCTGGTCAGGGCTGCGTCGGAGGAGAGCTCCAGCGACCTGAGCTCCGTCAGCTGGTCTCCGTCCCGCGGGGACACGCTGCCCTGGAACCTGCCCAAGCACCATCGCATGAAGAGGTCCAAGTCGGCGTCCGGCGAAGTGATGGACCCGGCGGAGCGGGCCGTCATCCGCATCGCAGGCAAGTTCCCACAATGCACTGCTGCTGCTCACAGAGCTTTTCAGAAGGAAGCTCATGTTGACACTGAATCACTGGTTTTGGGGACGTCTCTGTAAAATCCTGGTAATCGTGATGGTTTGGTCTGTGGCTGCTGCTGGTGGGAGAGTCCACATGGTTGTTTTCATGTGCTCAGCAGATCCATGTGTTTCACTGTTGTTTTGGCTTCGTGGACTTTCGTTACACACAAGTTTCCTCTGTGCACTTTGGGATTAAACTTTTATAATCTTAACTGTTGACCTCATGCTCTGCCGCCCTCACTGCCAAGATTCAATTTAGGAACATTATCTGCTGCTCAGCACATTTACTTGAATCAAATTGGGGATTTCTCTTGGTTTGATAATTGTTAGAAACAAATCAACAGAATATAAAACAAAAGTCCATTTTAACATATGTGTGTTGGGAACAATCTGTTCAGACGATCATCAGGTGGATTCAGATCTGAATTCATTCTTCAGTCTGCGATACCATCTCATTATCCTCAGAGCCGGGTGGGAATCGAACTTGCGAGCAGCTTTTTATTATTTTTTTTCCACCCGAGACCATCTCTTAGTTCTGCAGCCACTCCACCTCTGTTCACTGAGGTAGGGTTTGGACGATGCCTCCTGCTGACTCATCACTTCCTGTGGTGTCGGGTTCACATCGTCTCCTCGGAACCACAGACAGAAACACTGACCTCACCCCCCCCCCCACACCCACCCACCCTCCTCCTCCTTGCTGGTTGTCTCTATTGATCTGATGGGGTGGGGTACTGCAGTGGTGACTCTAGTGTTATTGTCTCCTCAGGCAGCAGAACTGTCTGACCCTTCAGGAGATATCTCAGTCTCTGATTCATTTATTCTAAATGTCTCTGACGCCGCCCGGCCTGATTCATTGTCCTTGTGAGACGCGTTCAAGGTTCGAGCTGCAGTTTAAACACCAGATGGAGACGAGACAGTTTGTTATCAAGCTGCTGATTGAGAGGCTCTGAATGAGACGTCACTGAAGGACCAGGGTGTAAGATTTCATTTAGAGGATCTAGTGGCAGGAATTGAGGGGTCCTCTCCTCGGAGGCAGCCATGTTTTTTTTTTTTTACAGTAGCCCAGACTGGACAAACCAAAACACCTTTTGAGTTTTTATGACAGCCGAAGGTTTCTAGTGTTCTCCTCCATGTTTGGAAGAGGAGAGTGAGGTGGGGGGTGTTTAGCTGCAACATGCAACTTCACCACTAGATGTCACTAAATTCTACACACTGAACCTTTAAGCAGTTTTTCTGAAAGCTGGAAAATTGGGTCTGGACATTTTCCGGTGTTTGTATTTCACATATGAAGAAGCAGGAGGAGAATGTATCTGCAACTCCCTTATTTTTCACCATAATTTAGATATTCTTTAAATTTTAATGTACATTTTTCAGGAAAGTGGTGTTTGAATTTTCCGCTGTATTCTTACTTTTCTTACGTTGAGCTGCTTCCAAGGAACATTTTTGAAAGCTGAAGAATATCACAGAATCTGAACCTGACTGATAAATAATTCATCGCTGCTTTCAACGTGTGCAGTTTCCGTCAGAATATTGATTTCTACATCCTACAGTCTTCGCTGTGGCTGCAGTGTTCAGACTGACAAGGATTTTACAGCTGTTTCCAAATTATGAATATTGTTTCCACAGTAAACAGATGATACGTGTCCAGCTGCAGGAAGACACAGTTTGTGTTAGTGATGATACTCATGAGGAGTCTGTGTAGTAATCACTGCTGGACACTAGAGGACAGTATCAAGATTAAGGTGCAGTGGAGCGTGACCTCTTTTGGATTGTGTTTCCATTCATTTGACTCCAGATTGAAGATTTGTGATTGTGTCCTCTGACTCATTAGCACTTTATCTGTTTTTCTTTGACTTGGATCCTTCCTACATTAAAATTACCTGATGCATTTAGTTATATGGAATATGGTTACAGGACTTTTATTTATTTTCAGTGTAATTTAGTTGGAATTCATACATGTTCTACCCAGATCTTTTATTTCCTCGATATAATTAATAGATTAATGGATTTAATTCAAATACAGCTTTTCTAAACATGTTTTATACTTTCACATGTATTCATACAGGGCCTAGAAACACAGTGTTTTGTGTCTATTATACACAGTTCAAACACAGCGACTCAGTGTTGGCCCAAGGACACTTAGGCATAAAGACTGGAACCACCAACCTTCTGGTTAGTGGACGACCTGCTCTTCCTCCTGAGTCCACTTTTACATTCGGTGGTTTTAATTATTGCACTTTAAACACTCTTATTTAAATTTTATATTACTTACAAATAATACAATTTTGCATTCTTTAAATAGACAAAGTCTTGTCATTTCATGGATTTGATAAAGCTGCAAGAGGCTAAAGAGTATTTATGCTCCTGCTTTGTCTTTCACCACAGTGACCACTGACACAGTAAACGTACTCGGTGATTAATGTGATATATAACTTTGCCTCACCTTGTCCCTGCACTGTTGAATATATATTAGTATTCAGGAAACCAACCTGTAAGGAAGTAACCAGGCAAGCTCACAAATCAGTGACGGCACATTAACAGTGAGTAAATAGTGAGAGGAGGGGGGGGGGGGGGGGGGGGGAACGTGTTGTTGTTTCCCTTCGTTACAGCAGAGAACATGAAGTGTCAGTGATGTGTGTGTGGGATGGTTGGGGGGGGGGGGGGCGGCACCACAGCCACAGCCACAGACCCTTGAGCCAAAGTCAGAGAAACCAAAGTGAGGCTGTAACTCTGACAGACACCATCTGGTGGTCGGCCCTGAGAAAACAGAGGGACGCTTGTTTTGTTTGAGAGACGGTGAAACTCTCTCTCCTCTGAGTTCATCAACGAGTCCGTCACTGTCACTGTGAGTTGTTTTCTCCATTAACAACAAGTAAACCATCAATGTGACTGTTACTGGAGCCAGACAACGTTTAGTTTTTATAAATAATCATTTCAGGGCCGAAATGAAATCATTATCATATTCTGCTAAATTACCAAAGTTAATAAGATGTGATAATAATGTTAAACTAGCGGGGGTGTGAGTGTGTATAGACATGTTTGTGTGTAGCAGTGTAAATATCACATGGACGTTTCCACCTGGAGGTGAACATGGAGGACTGAACCTTTTTAAGAGGACTGGGTTATGAACTAGATTTAAAATCCTCTCTGGTGAATAAGCACACGGACATACATGTATATAACATGTAGAAAAATGATGGAAATGTTGTATACTCGTAAATATTCAATTTTTCCAAAGATAAATAACATTATATAACTAACAAAAGTAGATGTGGTCGTGACCTAAATACACTTGTGACACGTGCTTGGATTTTTCCAGTAGAGGCCTCAGTGTTCAGGGTTCATTTGGTGTTATGAAATCATTTTATTGAATAATTTCAGTCTCTCAAAATCTTGTAGATTGATGGAGTTTTAGAATCTGATCACTTCCAGGTTGTAACTCCCTGATTGAGAAACTCAGCTCTTGAAGTTTCAACTCTGTGCTTAATTATTCCAAGTGACTCAGTGTTGAAACATTTTTTTCGCATTCTTGATGTTGAAGATTTATTATTTTAAATTTAGCAAGTTGCAGTTTTGGGCTGATGAGACATTCTCCCCTGATTGCTGAGTCAACACAAACTCCCTGTGGTATGAGAAAATGATAACACACACAAATGTGCTCCGGCTGTGACCTTTCCTGGCTTCAAGCTGTGAGCGGGTGCTGCTGTTGTGTCAGGCTTGAATTCATGGTATTCAAATATATAGTCTGCTCTGAAGAACTTTTATAGATACTGTATACTGCACAGTACACTTACTTCAAAACTGCGTTAACTAATGTGCACAAGTTACAACTCAGCTCTGTACATCTGCTCTGGAGAGAAACGTGAAGTAGCGATAAAGTTGATTCTATCAATCCTGACTTACTTTTGCCTTATTCTCGGGTGGCTGTGGCTCAGGAGGTAGAGCGTGTCGTCTACATACAGTAACTCAACACCGGTGGTTTGATCCCTGACGCTCTCAATGCTCAAGAAGACAAAGTGTCGGAGTCCAGGTAGAGAAATGCACTGTAAGATGATTTTTAATGGTGTTGAAGTTGTAGAAGGAGACAACATCAAGGAGCCACAGACAAAACATGAGAGATTTGAATCTGACTCTGTGCAGACTGACGGTTGCATCGACTTTCATTCTGCAGATTCCTGTAAATGTCTGGAATCTGATTTATTTTGAGTTTCCCTCAGCTAAATTTGAGCAGGCAGGGAAAGTTGATGGATAGCAATTAACTTTTGTACGTCCTGACAACTATTTATACATATAGCAATTAGAGGAAAATGTAAATAGATCCAAAAAACAACAACTTAAGAACTTTTTGGGGTATTTTTCTGAAATAAAAACTGCAGAAATCAAAGTTTCTCTATATAAGACGTCACTTTGATGTTGGATTTAGAGTTTCTGTCTTTCCTCTGTGTGACCCGGCTCTTATCCACTGCACTGGGAGGTGTGGTCCTCTGGCCTTAGAACCTAAAAGCCTGTCGTCATTCTGTTTTGGGAGAATAACTTGGATTGAGACGAGGAGGGAGCTGTGGATATCACAGGATCCACTCAGTCCTACCCCAGTTTCTCCAGCAGCAGGAACTCAAATGACCCCACACAGCTCTGTCATTTGTTTTTTCATGGAGGTGGCCATGTGTGTCTCTATCTGGGGGGAGTTGGCCTGAGCCAGTGTGTGTGTGTGTGTCTGTGTGTGTGTGTGTGTGATCTCTGCCTCCACTGGAATCTATCTTTGTGGTGTGTGTTGGCCTCTGTGCCTTTAAGAGGAGGGTCTGATATGTTTGTGTGTGTCTGTGGGTATTTCTCAAGCCGAAGAGGGGAGTGGTGGTGGTCGGGAATCAAACCCCCGGCTTTACAGGGAATACGTGGGTGAGGGCGAAGGTAGGGACGGACGGATATAGGGGGACAGACACCCAGCAGGGGTTCTATCAGACAGTCAGAGAGAGAGAGGGGGGGCGAGCACAGTGCTGCTGGAAAGTTAGAAAGAAAGTTTGCTGAGAGAGAGAGAGGAAGGTGATAACCCAGACCCTGACTCAGAATCAGCCATGTCCATGTTTGACCCCGGTGAGCGGCTGCCCGAGGAGCAGGACTATGTGAAGGCCTATGAGAGCGTCAGAGAGAAGTATAAAGGTAACCACCACCTCTGCTGTGTGACTGGAGCTGGGTGTGTTTGAATGGGAGGTGGGCGTGTGAGCTTCATGTGCTTTGGGAGATGTTGGACCAGGAAGTGAAGGGTGAGGAGAGAAGAAGACTCGGTGGTGAGGTCAGAGGTCAGAGGACATCATGAGATTCACCCTGAGGTCTTTGTTATTATTAAGATTTTCTTGGGGCCGATATTGGAGAGTTCTGATTCTGATTTATCGGCCGATATCTGTCCACAGATGTCTGTATGTGTCTCTCCTATTTCGAGAACCATTAATCACTTCTACTTCACACTTGGCATGTGTATCGTAACGGGCCGAAGGAAGTGCAGTGTTGAATTTGGTGCGACACTATGTATGTGAGTTGGTTCCAGCATCTGTTTAGGAGGCAACCTGGGCGCCTTTCTCTGGAGGTTTAACCGGGCACACCCCAACAGGGAGGAGACTGAACCCAGGGCCAGGGACCGCCTTGGGAAAGAGACATCCGGGATAAACTCCTTCTGTGACCTGATCCCAGATAAGCAGCCGACAATAGATGGATGGATTAACAGGTGCCCAGCAGCGCTCTGTGGCAGCAGCTGGGACTCGACAGCCTCAGTGACATTGACGATCATTGACAACTTCGAGGAAACGTGTGAACAGCTGTTTGTGCAGCAGCGGTGGCTTCAGGGTTTTGCAGATCTTTTCTACTTTGTTTATTCTATATAATATACATGTTCTTATCGGCAAATAAACGCTGACACCTGTGTGTCTGTGTCAGGCTCATATCGACTGATTTTGATCATCCAACTGATGAATTGCTCGGGGTCCAGTTGTTGTTGTGGTCGGAGCCGTTGGAAGTAATGAACCAGAAGAGGAGTTTTGTTTCCTCCTCAGTTTTCGACTTGAAAGACTTTTCTTCTCACGAGGGATTTGCTGGACAGCGTGGACTCAGAGCGCTGAGACATTTGGTCTTTGGTTGGACGGCACCGGTCCAACAGAGGAGCTGCCAGCCAACAAAGTGGCACACGAGAAGAACATGCACCTGACCGTGTCTGCACCAACACTAACATGAGGGGATGGTGTTTATCCATTTCAGAAAACACTGCTGGGTCGAATCAGGCTGCATGAGAAGCACCAGGGTTGAAATAACAAACCAGAACAGCATAATTTCCATTTCCAGTGAGGAAAACTGGGCTGAATCTTGGTCTCAGTGTGATGGGAACTGCTCTGTTCATCCAGTCCCACCAGTCGAAGTCATTTTCTTCCCATGTGGCTGCCCACTGGGCCTGTCACCGTGCAGGGCGGTGTTCCCGCTGGGGCCCTCTGGCACCGGCCCGATGCTCCACGCCCACCTCCACCTCTGCCAAGTTCTCACTTCCTGTTTCTCTTTGTTTTAATTGGTTTCTGACGAGAAGCTGTTTGTTCTAGACGCTTGTGCCTCCGGAGAAAAGTCTGGACATAATCTGGGCGAGGAGAGGAGATGAAAGCTTGTTTTTCATCTTCTGTTTCTCATGATGTGAAGCTGATGTATGAATATATGAATTCTGCAGACTTGAGGGTCATAATGGAAGAAGAGAATCAGGTCGACTACTACATGAATTAGAATTTCTCATTTAACGAGAATGGGACAATTTTCAATATATTTCAATAAAGTGTAAATAATAATTGAAATAATTATGGCCTCCGTCTGCAGTGATTGCTTCTCTTAGACACTTGACCAATATAATATAATATAATATAATTAATATATATTTGGCAACTACTCCATTAACTGTATCTCATTTAGAGTAAATCAAAGACACTTGTTATTCCTGTGATGACCAGTTGAGTAAGTTATAGCAGCCGCTGTGTGAATGATGTGGTGCATGTGTTAAGATCAGAGTTGAACAGATCTATTAGTGTGAAACACGCAGCTCTACTTTAAATACTCTCTGCAGAGTTTGTCTCTGGAGTCCTCAAGTTATTCTGGATGCAGGACTTGTGACATTTAGCTTGTTTATGATGCTGCTTGTGTTTGATGTCTCTCCGTGGGATCATCTCCTGAGGTTCTTCTGTTATTATTATAGATGTTAGACTGCAGCGTCTCAGGGTGGAGACTCCCACAGATACAGGAACTCAGATACTCACTAACAACTCATCTGACCTCGTCTCAGGCTCAGGTGAACTTGACCTCAGGTGATCTCAACCTCATACATGAATTCCATTAAGAAGTTTTGCTGTGAGAAAGATAAATGTCATCAGAAAATCCAGGAAGATCACCAGTGGGAACTAAAACTGAGAGAAAGCTTGTGATCAAAATAACTTTAATTATGAACTGAAGGAAAATAAATGGAACAGCGCAGGTGGAAAGAAGAAAATTGATTCATGAGGGGATTCCCAGCTTTGCTCATTCAAAGTAAACTCAAATAGAAACTAGTGCGTCACTCAGTTTCCCTCATGAAACCAAATCAGAATTCACTAGATCCTGATTTTTATTTGGATCTGCACCAAATAACACACACTCATAAATATCAGTTCCCTGAATATGAGTGATCCAGGAATTATTCAGAGAAATCAAATGAAAGTATTGAAAAACAAACTCAAAATCTCACAATGTTAAAGAAAAATCCCGGCTCCACATCACATCCTTCCACCAAAGTTGCGTGTTTATCCATCCTGAAGTTTTACAAACAGATAAACAAAAACAACTGATAAACTCCTCGGTGCAGATAATAAAGAATCCTGGCTCTCAGGTGAGTTTCTTTCAGGTTCCACAGGACAACGAGTCTTTGTTTGAGCTGATCTCATCTGTTTGCTCTTTGCAGTGGGCGTCTGTGATAACAGGTAGATTTGAGATGGATCCACCGTCCCACTCCCTTTCTTTAAAAACTCCCTTAAACAAGCAAACACATCAGGAATCCTGCAGCACTTGAACTCTGCTGTGTGTGTGTGTGTGTGTGTGTGTGGCACAGAACACATGTTGTGTAACATCTATTTACACACTCTTTTTATGGGGATTTGTTTTTCCAATGACGATGAAAAGCAAATCTTATTATATATATCCTTTTAAGAGTTTATGGGTTAAGTTTTGGAAAGTTGCCGTTCTGGTGGAGTGGTTAAAGTAAATATCGTTCCTCTGAAATCATGGAGACATGACTGTGTGTGTGTGTGTGTGTGTGTGTGTGTGTGTGTGTGTGTGTGTGTGTGTGTGTGTGTGTGTGTGTGTGTGTGTGTGTGTGTGTGTGTGTGTGTGAGCGTGAGCGTGTGTGTGTGCGTGCATGTGTGAATACCCACAGGCTTCACTTCCAAAAGAGAAGCGATAAGTTTGTCATGCGAATCGCTGCAGACACACAAACCCCCTCCACACTTCACTTCCAGTGCATCAGATCAGTTTCATGCAACTTGACCTCAATTTCAAAAATAGTAATAGTCCTGAACGTATGCACGCACCTTGTGCACACAGAAAGTCCCCCCCCCCTCCAAACACACACACAACTCTACTAGTTGTGAAAAGGGAAAAACAAGATTCCTCTTTGTGGTTTAATGGAAAAGGAAACGTTAGGTTTTCTTTTTGAGCGTCAGAATAAAATCAGGGCAGCTCAGTCGGCCATGGTTGTGTCCATACATAATTAATGAACACAAGCTTGTGTGTGATCTCCGGTATCTGTTTGTCTGCTTCACTGAACGCAGCTCGTGAAGTCAAACGGGTCAGAACTTCAATTCTGAATGTGCTGTCGTCTCGCTGTGAGCTGTCAATCATCGGGTTATTAGTAAACCTGCAGAACAATGATCATTTAATAAGAATCAGACAAATGAATCTGTTAAACTCAGAATGTGTGATTTGAAGTTGCAGTTTTCTCTTTTATTCATAAATTCTTGATCGTGTCTCTCTGAGCTGCAGTTGGATGGTAAACTGTGTGTGTGTGTGTTTGTGTGTGTTTTTGTGTCTTTTTGTGCGTGCGTGTCCAGAGGAAAGTTTCAGTCATGGAATATAATGAATAAATGACATGAATAGAGTGTTGTTATAGAGAAGAAACTTGTTCCCTGAAGGTGTCTCGTGTTTTCTGAATGAAGACAACATCTTCTTTTAATCACGAGGGTTTTCTTGGTTAATTTAAAACGACTAATGTCCACACAGGCCTTAATGTGGTTGAGGTAATTTACAGTCTGTTATTTGAGGTTATCTGTGTGTGTGTGAGGTTCTCTCGGTGTGTGTGAGGTTCTCTCGGTATATGTGAGGGTCTCTCGGTGCGTCTGAGAATCTCTCGGTGTCTCTGAGGTTCTCTCGGTGTGATGACCTCTCGGTGTGATGACCTCTCGGTGTGATGACCTCCACTGACAGAGGACACGCTCATTTATTATCTCCACATATGTTCACACCTTCCCTCTGTCCCACAGTTCACTGCCAACAGGACTGTTACTGAACATGATCCAATCCTCTCACCTGTCTGCTACTTCACACGAGTCTGTCAGACGACCTCTGTTTGTTCACATGTGCAGCTGAAACATACTGAGTGCATGCTGTGTGAGTCTGTGTGTGGGGGTGTGTGTGTAAAAATACAAATATATTTACCTTATTTGATATGAAAGAAAAACAAAGCAGCAAATGTGCCCGTTAGAGAAGTTGTGTCCGTGATTTCAAGTTTTTGAATTTCTTCAACATTCATCAGGATCTTAGTTTCTGTCAGATGAGTTGATGGACGTCACATGACTCGTCTCCTCCTGATGAAATCCTCTGACTTGGCTCAGACCTCCAGCTCCGTGACGCTGGTCAGACGAGTCCACATTCCTTCACTGAGTCCAAATCCCCTCTGATGGTAAACGATGGAGTCGGTGTCGTTCCTGTGTCTCAGGCGTCTTGTGAGAAACTGTTTCGACTCTACAGAGAACTTTGGAATTAATTAGAATTTCCCAGTGACTCTGCTGTGGTCTGAACTGGTCGGAGAAGGACCCAGTGGAGATGCTGTAACTGAGATGGGATTCGAGCTCGAGCGGAGGATTAGTGTCGAGAGCAGCTGACGTTAATTATGTCACTACACTTGAAAGTATTCACTCTACTGAGGGAATTTAATCTAAAGAAATTATTACCATTCGTTTGTCATTGTGTCAGACGTGTAAGTTATTTGACATCTGATAAAATCAATAGAGAGATTGATAACAAATACCCTAATGTAATAATAATAATAATATCATTCCCTCCTTGTCCTGATGCTCTTGATCCTCCAGCTTAAATAGTTTAAATATAGTTAAAAATATATATTTTTATTATATTAATCAACGTGAGTTGGTTTCACATCCTGATGTGAGTGTTTACTTTCCCACAGTGTCCAGAGATCACAGAGTTCACAGCTTGTCCAGCAGGATATTGACTGATTGCAGTGACACTATGTGTTTGTGATGAGTCTGTGAGGATGATGTCACCTGCAGAGAATTCAGTCTCCAGGATTCAGTCCAATAAAAAATGTCCCTTTATCCCACCTGACTTCGTCGACCTATCAACGAGCTGCAGACAGTTCTATATGTCCATGTGTGTGTATTTAATTATGCTCTTCGTCAAATCCTCACCTCCGGTCGGTGTTGGCGCCCTCGGGCCCGACCTGAGACCCCGGCCTGTCTCTGGTGCTAGCATGTGGGCTAACACCCGGGTCCTGGCACGCTGCAGTGAGCCACGCTAAATGCCAGGAATGTGAGCGGTGAGCCGATTGGCACAGTCTGGTTTCCAGGAGGGTTTGAGAAGTGACATTTTCCCCTTACCATTTGGTATTTATGATCAGGACTGTAAATATTAATTCCCGTTTTTGTCCCGCAACGTGTTGAGAGGAATCACGCAGTTCTAATACACAAATAAAACACAATTTTATTATCCGTGTAATAAGTACTCAAGCATGCAAGTATTCATAATAACCAGAGATTCAATCTCTAGTTGTAAATCCTCATTTCCCATTCAGAGTCAACTAGACCATAAAGAACTGTAAATGCATTGGGGGCGTGGTTTTCCATGTGATTGGCAGCTACTACCAACCAATGGGAGCAGGTGACAGGTGTAAGTGGGCGTACAGTGTCTTGCAGTGGCTCCACCCCTCGCTCGTTCAAATATGGTGACTTCTGTTTTGCAGCTGATAAACTAACTTGTGAGAGCCGGCTGCTTGAAGCTGTGAGGCTCAGTTTTCTGATGATTCTCCAACAGGGTGGTTTGGTAACAGGTTATTTTTATCTCTGAACAGCTGAGGTTTGTTGTTTATGTGCAGATGAGCTTGAACAACTGCACATGGAGTTTGATATCACTTTAATGAATATAGACGGCAGGGGATGTTCCTTACCGCTATCACCCTCCTCCAGGGGCAATGTGTGAGAGCCCCCCCCCCTCCCCATCAGCCTCGTTCCTGGTCCCAGTCCAACTTCTGAATGTCTGAGCTCCACCGGTGGGACGAGCCACATCCCAGAGAGGGGTGGAGCGGGGGTGTATCAGGTCCTCCACCTCCGATTGAGAGGGACATGAGACATTGGCCGTGTCTCAGACCGGGTGTTGACACTGTTGCTCCGAGGGGGGGGGGGGGGGGGGGGGGAGGAGTCAGGTGGCTCCTGACGCCACGTGATGACATTTAACAAGAAAACCTAATTTTCTACATTTCTGAAACGCTTGTGGCTTTGGGAGGAACGTGTGTATTTCTGGAGTCGATTCCTGTGTGAAAACATCTGAACGTTAAATTTAATTTAGCAGCTTCTCTGGTTGTGTAACAGTGAGACTGAAACATGAATCATTTCTTGCAGTGTAACTCGTATATTTCTCACTTGTGTATCAGGGCGAGCCGGGAATTCTTCAGGTGTTATGTAAGAGTTGGTTTTTGCACAGAGACTGAGGTTCTTCTCTTCTATCATGAAATTAGAAACACTGAAAGGTTGGTTTGTGCATTTTAAACTAATTAAAGATGCATTTATAACAGAGCTGTCCATGTGCTGTTGTTATGTCTTCTTATAGACGGTGATGTCTTTATTAAGGTGACGTGTTGATCTCCTGTCGTCACCACAGGATTCATTTCTCCTCTCTCTACTGCTGAGTGCTGATGAGGCGGCTGGATCCTCACAAGCCGAGTTTAATGAACGGATCTTTCATAAAGTGATAACCTTAAGTTTATAATACAGGTGTTTACTTTTGTGAAGTGAGGGTTTGCAGCACTTGAATAAAACATGGACGTTGCCTCCAGGTCTGGAAAGTGAAGCCAATCCAGAGGGGCCTGTAGCCTTCATTCTTTTGCGTGACCAGCAGAGGGCGACTATTTCTCCCTTGATTTGTAACGTCAGTAAACTTTTTCCTGAGAAGTTTACGGTTCCCTGTAGTTTCAAATCTTCTTCAACCTTCATGATGGCGGAGAAGTCTGCTTCGTACAGTTCTCAGTCAGCGCACGTTTGTTACGTTATGCAGGTTGTAGTTTTGACAAGAGGCCTGGTGGGAGGGGGAGGGGTTTATCCAGGATCACCAACCCCCAACCCCAGCTTTAATGAGGCTGCGAGTTCCAGGGCTGTGGGATAATGTGATGTTATTGATCCACGGCTCAAACACACAGATTCATCACTAGTGACACATGTCCGATTGTCAGATGTGAGAATGTCTCATTATGCAACCTGCAATCTGAGAATTACATGCGTTACCCACATTTGTTTATTGCTGAAGCAGCGTTCAGTGATGTTGAGTGCCCACAAATAAAATACTCTGAACTCACAGTCTCTATATTTGGACCATTATTGGATTTAGAACCAGTTGATCTGAGGAGAAAGGATTTGATCAGCGTCCGAGAGGAAGCACGTCTCCTCTTTGAGACAAAACAACGAGAAATATTAGATTAAGATGAAAAGAAATCTAATTTAATAGACTTTGATCAAATGTTACATTTAGTTTTTGTGTGTCAAGTTTGAAATCTTCGCCCTTCCCCCGTTTACTCCACCTCCATGTTTATATCCTCACTGCTGCTGTGGCTGAAACTGGATCTGATTCCTACAAGAATCCATTGATTACATATTGATTGGCAGAGAAGGGTCGATACAGCCGTCCTGAATCACTTACTGCCCCCCCCCCCCGCGTCATTACGATGCTGTTCCTTATGTTCTCCGCTTCTGTTTTCTCACTCTTGACCTGATTATTCCGCAGCTCAGCCACAGGAACCAGGCGGAGGTTCTGTGTGTGAGCGAGTTGAAGGTCGGAGGTGTTGAATTCAACGTCTCTGTGTGAGGAGACACAGGAGAGCTGACGTTTCCCTTTTTGGATTTTTACACGATCTGCTCATCCCTGAATAATTTCCCTGATTTCTTTCTTAACCTCAGTTGTTTAGCGTAATTTATTTCTCGTGTTTTTCTGATCTGCGTCACAAAGGGAGCTTGTTTTGTCTCGGAACATTTCTAAATTCTGTTATCGTGATTAAGCGCCTGTGCCGGGTTTGAAGGCAACGTGAAATAGTTCAGCCGTTTGTATCACGTTATAAAAAGCAGCTGTCAAAAATGTGCTCTTTGGATCAGTGGAGCGTTTCAGACCTGCAGCAAAGAGAAGGTTTTACACAGGATTGAACTGTAATAGGTTCTTTTAACCATTGAACACTTGATATTATGCCTGTTTCAGTGTATTCTGACCGTAGTCTCATTATGTAAACATGTATACGTCTTAATCTATGTCGATTTGAAGCTTTTGCATTTAACTATTTCAGATTCGGGTTTTAAATTCCAGGTTGTAACATCCGACGTGGAGTTGACATGAGTCATAATCAGACAAGTAAAAGCCGATTAGCAAAACAATGGCTTCACTGACTCAGTGCATTGTGAGGTGGATGATCTGTGCCGTGGAGTTTCAGACACGCTTCTTGTATTGTGTGCGTTTCGGTGAGTCGTGGATTTCACCTGTAGCTGATCCAGCTTTTCTCGTAATCTTTCCCAGACTCTTGTCACCTCGCGTCAGCTTCAACGAGCCGAGCAGAAAGAAACTATAACACAATGAAGATGTTAAAATGTTACTCTTTGTTAAACTCGATTGTTTTCGTCTGTTGATATTTTCCCATCTTTGCAAAAACTCATTTTCATTCTCATTTCAAAAAGATTCATTTTGAATCTTGTGAAAATATCAATTTGCAAAATCTGCTACTACAGTGATCCAGAAAACTGAGACAAGATAAAACAATGTGTGCACAATAATCATTATGTGAACAATGCTTTAAATAACCACAATTATTTTGTATGTGTAAATCAGAGCAGACAAAATACAAATTTGACCCATTCTGGTTGGAAAAGTTCCATTTCTGCTCAGAGTGGAATCGATGGATTCAAATCTCCCATCACTTTGCTCATACTTAGGAAAACTAGCTTTGTCTTTTCTGCTGACTTCAGCCACGACAGAGCAGAGAAGCATCAGACAGCCACTGGAGGCTCGAGGAAACTGCTGAGTCAGAGTCAGGACAACCTTGACTGTGATCTAATATAAAACAGTCCAGGCTCTAACAGTATAAACCGTTTATGAGACTTGTTTTATTTACAATATTCACTTAGAGGTAAATGGATCGGGCTCTTTTCTTAATATCTTATATGCAGCGTCTCATCCTGTCTGATGTTTAAATATTCATCTGAGCTGCAGCATATTTAAAGAGTGAAGCACAGTGTTGTTCACAGCAGACTCCATTGTCCCTTCTGAGGGAGAACCATAACCACAGTACGGTGGTTATGGTTAAAGAAAGACTGAGGTTTTGGGTAAATATAAATAAACATGTTGTGTCTTCACTGTGGACCGAACCACGATCTGTCCCAACACCAAACTTAATGTGAGAGACTGAACACACAAACGTTTGATATCCCAGGTTCAGCTGCCTGCAGAGGTCGGTAAAAACGTTATGGATGTTTTAAAGTGACACCGACACAGACTGCTGATTCACAGTCTGACTGTGATAGACAGGTCCGTGTGTGTGTGTGTGTGTGCATCATTCTCTTCATTTTCATCAAACTGTCATATATGTAAATGAACTAAAAATAATATTCAAATAATATTTTCTTTTGATGCTCGGTTTTCTGGGGATCAGGTTTGTCTGCAGCTCCTCTGAATAAAAATGGTGGCTCCTCTTGTGCAGCGGCAGTTTAGGACATAATGCTGAGTCACTCTTGTCCTGATGGAGTTTTACTTAGCCTCCCACCATCAGAGCATGTAAACCTTTATTTAGATGAAACGTGTGGGACTTCACGCTCCCGGTGTCGGCTGCTTGAATCCAGTGTTGTGCTGTGTTGTGATGTGACGGTGGAGCGTGACTGTTACGGGTCCGGGCGCCTCCCTGTGAATCACCAGGAGGAAGAGACGGGTCGACATCAGGGAGGGGACGGAGGTGGAAGGGGAGGGAGGGGAGGGAGGTGGGTTTTTCTTTCCTTTTACTTCCTTTGCTGACGGATTGTGTGTGCAAGCGGGCAGCGGAAAGAAAGAGAGAGAGAGAGAAGGAGAGAGAGAGGGAGGGAGTGAACAAAACACTGAGCTGCCAACTCCTGTGGCTGAGCAGAGAGAGAGGGAGGGATAGACAGAGGCTGCTGTTAGAGAGAGAGAGAGAGAGAGAGAGACGTTTGCATCCTCCAGCGTTGTGGTGCTGAGCTGAACTGACCTTGCAGAGCTCTGACTCGACCGGAGCCTCGGGCAGGACAGCAGACTGTGAGCATGGATCCTGGGAGGTCTATCCAGCATGAGATCAGCTCCCTCAAAGGTACTCCTCTCCTCTTTTCTCTGATTCTGCCTCCTCACGCTCTGGTCATCATCACCATCATCATCATGTGCTGTTCAGGACCGCCCTTGTTTTCCCACAATGCCTCCCTGGCGAGGACTTCCTCATCGTATCGCTGCAGGCAGGGAGAGAAAGTTCAGCTGTGAAGGCTTCGGGGCTCTTGAGGAATTGTAATCCTGTGTTTCTGTGGATAAGAGGGATGAAAAGCTTTTGTTTCCCTTTGTGTCCGGAGGGGGACACGGGTCAGTCCAGGGGTCGGGGGTGAGGGTTGTGCTGAGATGCTCTGTTTTTATGAGGTGCAGTGGGGGGGGCTGCTGCTGCTGCTGCTGCTGCTGCTGCTGCATGCGGCACGGTTAAATGCGTCTGCGCCGGTGGATGCAGAGCGGCTGCTGCATCGTGGTGATACAGCCAAGTGTAGCCCTGCCCTTCAGTCAGGGGTGGGATGGGATGGGACTGCTGAAAGCCTGAGTATCTGTGTGTGACGTGAAAACACGTCTCTGTGTGGTCTGTGTAGTTTGTGCGGCTGCAGCGTGGTTTCATGTTTGCTTACATTAGTGTTTACATCAGCAAAGTTTGTCCCCCCCCCCCCCCCCCGTCTTCACTTAAAGGAATCTCGCCACTTTGCTTCAGCGTCACAGAAACGCAACGACTCTTTTCCTGCAGTTTTAATTCTCTATACAGATCTCAGGGCGGTTTTCACTGATTCATTCATTTAATCTTTATAATGACATTTTATTGCACAAATGCTTAATTTCTTCACCTGGAAAAAGCCTTATCCTTTAATTTTAGGATAACAGTTTTTATTTCTGAGGTTGTAAAAAGATTAATGAATAACATAAGCTTCTCTTCTGTCAAACCAAAGAAGTGATGGTGCAAGTTTGTCACGTTGGTGCTGTAACTAAACTTTACTCAGTTCTAGGTGAGTGTCCTACCTCGTTAAAGAAAGTGACAGATTCCCCTTGTTTATCCAGATCTGCTCCAAAGGTTAACAAGGTCGTCTTCATCCTAACAGACAAATAGCAATAATTCCAGCTTCCCTACCCGAGGTAAACTGAATTATACTTTTATTCAAAGCTCCACTTGCAAATTCAAACATCCTTTAGGCTTCTTATGGACACTTTAGTTAAACAAACTAAGTTGGGTGCATTTGCATTCCCTTAATTAGTCTGTATCCAACCGGCATCTTCAGTTATTCCACTGTGCCACCTGCAGGTATCCCAGTCTGCATGGGGGGTGTAGATTCATGTCTTCAGGCCATGGAGAGAAGCTGCTTTCACACTCATCTTCTCTGTATCAATGTTCTCCATCTGAACTGCAAAGGAAAGGATTAAAGCGGCCTGAGGACATCTATACGGACAGAAAGCTTTAAATCTGCAGAGAGCAATGAAATTGACTCAGAGCCCTTTTTTAAAAAAAGCACCTCTGATTTGTCTGGAGGATTCTGGCCGGGACAGAAAGTGGTCACAGGTCGGAACAGCGTCTGACTGATCCTGGATCTGAAGGAGTCCTGCCCACTCGGAGAGGCTGAGAATGTTTTCCTCTGGGCTGCAGAGACAAAAGCTCCCTCGCTTCACTGAACGCTCCCAATGGAGTCACTTAATACATCGGGCCTCAGTTCATTTGTAAGCCCGTCGTCACCTCGACACCACTGATCCCATTGTCCCACTCGTCAGCCATGTTCAGGCACTCGGTGCAGAATCAGCTCTGGAGCAGGGGGGCCTCCTCCTGTACGTGTTGAGACATGTGAAGCCTCCGTTGATCTGTGACATGTCGCTGACTGACGTGAACTTCATGTTCCTGCTCAGGGACCTGACCCAGATAGACTGAGCTCCTTTCAGGCTGCTGCACTTTTCTGAAAAAGCTTTTAGGAAGAATTGGGAAAACCTCCAAGAAGCTGCATTTGGCTGCGGAACATTTGGATCAGAAGTATTTTCACTGGCAGAGGATGATGAAACTCTGCTTCTGGTTCTGTGTGCTCCCCTGTTTGTTTGTTTGTTTGTTTGTTTTCTTGCTTGTCAGCAGGATTATGCAAAAAATACTCAACCTGTTTCTTCAAAACTTTGTGGAAGGAGGGAACATGAGCCAATAAAGAACCATTTACACTTTGGTTTCTTTAACATAGTGAGATCAGGCTTTTCCAAGGATTTCTCAGATATTACTTCTTGGATGTTGATGAAAGAACTCGTGCAAATTAAGGAGATTAATATCTGAGAATGTGTAATTTAGTGCGACTGGTCAAAGCTCTGGTGTTTTCAAGATGCCACAGTGATGTGTCTCTTGCTGTAACTGTGGATCTCAGATGCTGGATTGTTCTATTTTGGACCCGGATATGAATATTTCATCACCACGTGCGACATTACACTCAACAAGCAGATGGGAAAAGTTACACTTCACTGCTGCCGGTCAGATTCTTCATTTAGTTTCCTTTGTATCGGCCTTTTGCTTCGATTCGGTTTCACTGACACTTCTTCTGCTGCTGATGAACTCAGGTCTCCATCGTAAACAAATAAAAGTTACACAAACAGCAGAACAACATGAAAACAAAGTCGAACCCCGTTAACCTTCAGCCTTTGTGTAAATCTGTTATTAATTGTGTGTTTGGAGTTCTCCTCCCCCCCCCACTCCAGGGTTTTTCTGTTTAGCCCTCATCAGACTGTTTACACCAAAACACTGGCTGCTGTCTGAAGGTTGTGTGCTGGTGAGATGAAACGTGTCGTGACCTTTTCAGCTGAGTTCTAAAGCAGCTGAGGTCTAAGGTCGGTGCACTTGACACCTCAGAGGTTTTTCATTAAGCAGAGAAGCAAAGCAGCTTCACCTCTTATTTCATATTGTAGGAAAAAAAACTTTATTTTTAAGTATATTTTACTTTTAATGTAAAGACACTGCAAAACATATTCACATTATAAGTGATCAGTGAGACACGTGTAAACCAGGAGTCTGTAATGGATGCCAATGCAGATACTGATAAAGCAAATAAATGAATGAATGAATGTATTATAAACTGTAGGTTTGTGAAATCTACATGTTTGTGGGTTGTTTTTCTCTTCAGTAAAGTATCAAGTGTCGTCATTCATCTGGTGTGTGTGTCTGTCTGTCTGTGTGTGTGTGTATGTGTGTGTCTGATGCACACATCCTGTGTCTATATTTCCTGCTGGGAGATGAACGGCTCATGTGTCGCTCTCCCAGTCTGAGCAGCAGCAGCAGCAGATCATATCCAGTAGCTCTCAGATGCTTCAGCTGCTATTTGAGCTGCAGGAGTCGGTCGATGACTGAGCTTCACATTCCTCACCTGCTGCTTCCCACTCCCTCCAGATGGGACCAGTCAAAGTGGGTTCAACCCCCCATGCAGAGACACAAACGTCCCCCTGATACTGATTGAGTCTTTATTTCTAAATTAGCTCTGGATCACGTGGCTGCTTGTGTGAAATGAATGTGTGTAAGTCATTGTTTTGGTGGAATTTGAATGTTTTGGTTCACTTGTGTTATCAGTGTTGTTTTCAGCCCCAGCAGACGACCTCATGTCCTCATGTCATCACGTCCTCATGTCCTCATGTCCTCATGTCATCATGTCCTCATGTCCTCATGTCCTCACGTCCTCATGTCCTCACGTCCTCACGTCCTCATGTCCTCACGTCCTCATGTCCTCACGTCCTGCAGGATTACGTTAGCAAGTAGCATTTAGCAGATTAAGAGCCACTTATAAGCACCCAGGAGTTAATTAAGACCAAAATCACAACAAACACAGAGTGAACAGACGTATGTGCAGCAGGAGGCAGGAAATATATTTACAGAACAAAAGATGATTAGCTGATAACCACCACAGTTCCTCCTGATTGATGTGTGATGAGGAGTTTTTAATGTGATGAAGAGTTCAGTCTGTGAACGTCTGTTTGGCTTCGGGTGTGTGTTTGTCAGTCGGTGTAATCCTGTCAGGGAGGCTGTCACTCAGGCTGCTGGATGAGTCCCTCGCCTCCGGACTGATGTGATCACATGATGTCATTAACCTCAGGTTTCCTGTAATAAAGGAGGGTGAGCGTCTCCCTAATTCGACACATCCTCGGTAATCGTCGTCCTGCTGAGATGTGATCACACGTTGGTTTGGTCAGGAGGAATCAGGGGATTCTTAAATCACCTGAAAGTTTAAAACCAGCTTCAGTTGGAGCTCTCCCTGAAGTGACCAGTAGGTGGCACTGGTAGTGAAGTGTTAGAAAAGAGCAGAATTGAGTCTTGATGAGATCGACTGAGCAGAAAAGTTATTTCCACAGTTTTTATCATTAAACTGGACTTTTTTTTTAACTTTATTAAATTCTTTAAAAGGTCCTGCGGTCGACAAATTAAATAAAATTAGAGGAATTTTCTCAAATGACTCCTGTTCTGTTCAATCCATTAACAATAGCTGCTGTTCTTGTTTGTGCATTAACTTTGCTCCAGGTTTTTAAATGTTGTTCTCTCCATTTTTACTGCCAATTAAATTGTAAAGCCTGTTTTTTAAATGTTTTTGGAACAAACTACATCTTCACTAACTGTTATTTCTTTTCTCTTGTGCTTTTTCCTTCCAGGTAAGTGGCTGTTGGTGACGTCAGTTCTGTTTGTGGGTTTGAGTCGATGAGGTCCAGCTGAGGCCGTCAGGTGCCACAAGAGAGGGTGAGCTTCCCCTGAGGGTTCAGACCCGGTTCAGACCTGGTTGTAACCTCCGTCCTGAGGTGGTCTAGCCTGAGTTCAGAGTCCTGAGATCCGAGCACACTTTCAGAGGTGGTGGGAACTCACATGTGTCCTGGGCTTCATGTGACGGACCAGTGACCTGCTGCAGTTTCACAAACTGGTCAAATTCATTTTCTTTACGGCCACAATATCAAGACTGAGCCAAACATAATGATTCATACTCTTCTTGCACATGGGATTCATATAGCTCATCCTGACACACACACACACACACATACGCACACCTCCAAAAGTTTATCATCTGGACAATTAACTAAATATAATCGAATCATATTTCTATAAATTAGTATTCATAGTTATTTTGTTCACAAACACAATCATCCTCATTCTGTCTTCATGAACAGAAATGACGCACAGGATCATTTGCATGTAGAGCGGCAGAGTGAGATCCGATCACATGTGGTCACAGGACACGTTCTGTGTTTTTAAAACCGGGTCTGAACAGAGCGGCCGCCTGCTGCTCTTCCTCTCTTTGTTTTATTGTTGAGTCGTGTGCTTCCAGTGAATCCAGTGGTTCCAGTGGTTTTCCTCCACAGCCGTGTCCCCGTTTGATCCCAATCCATTCTGATGACACACACCACTCCTCGGCTTTGTGTTTGACCTGAATTGAAATGAATGCCGCCTCTTATCTGACACAGTAATGATATCAACTGGTGATACTGGGCTACTGTTGTCTGTGGCATCAGCGGCTGTGGGATGTTTGTCGTCCTAATCGGTCTTTGCTCTGAAGCAACAACAAGTGAATCAAAGGGATGTGATCTGGAGCTCGAGGCTGCGTCTGGGCTTCTGGAGGTCGGGAGCAGAAATCCTTCCGAGGCTGCATTTGAAGACCGATTGTGTCCTAGTGGTTTGATGAGACCGTCCCAATTCAAAGGGTTCTTCCTAACCTATCCCATGATGCACTGTGTTTCAGTGATGAGGTGTTTGTCAGCATGCAGGGCTCAAAACGTAGGAAGAAATTGTTGTTAAGTCTAAGAACACACATATACACACAAACACAAACATATTTTCAGAGTTTCTAAATTAACCGAAGAACGTCCTCATCTGTAGCTCTGTCTTTACATTGTATTCTATACTTTTCCAATCTAACCAGTGGTTATATTCCAGCAGCATACTCTTATACTGGTTTTAAACCCTCCCAGTGACATTTAGGTTTGTCAGTAATTGTAAGTTCCTAAGCCCTCGCTCGCCCCTTGTGCCGTTTCCAGAGTTTCCTCAGCCTGAAGTTATATGAAGTTATAAAAGCTGTAGGAGCAGTTTGTTCCTCGGGCCTCGCCGCAAACAGAAGAGACGCCGTGTGGGAAAAAAGACAGAAACTGCTCGGGACACTTGGTCGTTGTCCTTGTGCATTTTTCTCTCACGGTGGTAAAAAGTGTGATGTGGAAGAGGCCGGAGGAGATTCACGACCGGTCGTCAGAGGGTTTATTTTAAAGCTCTTTCACAGTGTGAGCGTCGGGTTGACGAGGAGGGCAAAGTGATTTACAGGACCCTGCTCACGGCCCCCGACGTCCATCACTCTGACAAAGTGGCCCCGGGGTCTTTCCTGAACCCGGCTTTCATCCAGGACTTTCTCCAAAGTGCCTCTAACTGTTGTTCTCTGGCAGAGGAACACTCTGTTGTTGCACCACGCTGGAGAAACGACCTCACACTGGACTGAGTTTCCTATTCATCTGGTAGATAGTGAGTGAGTGTGAGGACAGTGAGTTAGGTCTGACAGTTAGGAAACTTTAATGAGCCGTCACTGACTCACTGACTCACTGACTCCCCCACAGAGGAGCTGGCTCACTGAAGGAGGAGAAGTCACTCCGGTGTGATTATGTGAGCTGCTGTCAGACACTGGGGCCGATGGAAGCTCAGACGAGGACGTTCATCTGGGTTCCTACGAGAGGAGCGAGGGGATCTCAGCCGTTTGAGAGGAGCCGGAGAAAAGAAGAGTTCATACACTCGTTTCTCTTTTACCTCCGGGGGCGGGAGGATAATGATATGATGGAGTAAAGATTTGGATCAGAGTCAAACTTTGACATCCCACTAATATCTCTGTGCACGTGTGGATTGGATAAAACGGCACGAATTACTTTTTATTGCAAGACTTAATTGTATCTTTAGACATAATCTCTATAATATCTGCAGCATAAGATTGTAGTTTACAGATAATTATAACAATTATAAAAATAATGATAGTAAAACTTTATTTCTATAGCACTTATCTAAAAGGATTCCAAGGGCTTTACAAAATAAATGTATTATTATTTATAAGAGGATGTTGAAAACGTGTCTTAACCACAACACGGGTTTAAACACTCGGAGCTGCAGGGCCTCGGGGTCCTGAAGGCAAAAACCTGGACACCTCTTAGTTATCAGCCAGTAAAGATTTGTTTTGTGTAAAAAGTGCATTACAGTAGTCCAGGCTTAAATAGATGAGGCTAAGAAATAGCTGATTTGATTTGTGTTGTATTTCTTAGAGGAAAATAAAGATTTAATAAGGTTTCAGCCGTGAATCTGATGTGATACAGAGTTTTTTGGGGTGTGGATTTAAGCGTATTAAAACCAAAACATTCATATAAATTCCTCACACCACTCCCGCAGCATATTCCCCTTTATCTGCTGTGGACTGGAATGTTCAGTATGTTGTCAACAATCCTTCCTTTGCCAAGAAATCACAAAACAAGGTGAATGCAGAAGTCGTTTGTTTTCATACAGATCAGCAGCAGATTCTTTGGGATTTATCTTTTTAACTGTGCAGGTTGAAGTTCTCACGCTCAGTGATGGGTTCAGAAAAAATGTTAAAATCCGCCTGTCATCTCTTCATCATGCTTTTACTGTCTGAGAGGCTCTGAAGGTCAGTCCGGGTCACGTTGCTTCTTCACCATAAATATGAAAAATTATATAATCACTGTGATAAAAATGCTTTTCGGAGTTTTGGAGGTCGGTTGTGTTTGTGTGGTGATGAACCGCAGAGTGACTCTCACTTCCTGGAAGCTTCTCTGTGTTTAGTGTGTTGCCAGGAGAGAGGATAGGATCCTCTGACCACTGATCTTAATACTCATATTTCTATGATGTGTCATGTGACGATGGTTACAGGGCATTCCGGGCCGGCCCCACCCTGCCGCTGGTTTTCTGATGAGTCACTCTCAAACAATAACCATCATCTTCCTCTTCCTCTTCTGTTGCCAAGGCGTGGTTCCTCTTTATCACATGATGATGCCCCTCTGATCTGATTTGGCCAAACCGGCAAATAGCAAAGTGGAGGGAGACAGCAGCCATTTTAGATCCCGGAACCTTTCGGGACCAAAATAGGTTCTATTGCATTTTAATCCGAGCAGCATTTTAGAACTCTTGTTCTATTGGATGCTGCGGCTGCTTTTCTCATATAACAGCTTTTATATTTGGTTTTTCCGAATCATGGTGAGCAGCCTCGGGGGAGGGGGAGGGGGGGGGGGGATCCATTAGAGTGTCGGCCATTTCATCTCAGGACAGCTCAGGGATTTTATATTGAACCTTTTTGTCGGCTGAGTGGTTTGTGCAACTGGAACTTTTGTCCCTTTGTGCTGCTTTACTTCATCAGGTCCAACTTTAATACTTTAAATATTGAGTTTGTGACAAATCTCCCTAAAGCCCAAAGTTAAAATCATCTCATTAGTGTTGCAGATTAAAATTAGAATGTGTCTGTCAGTTGAGTCCAGACTGCACCTCTGTCCTCGGCCCTGTGTGGCACGGTTAAAGAAAGAGACAAAATAATCCTCATTGCAGATCAATGCTTAGTCTTCTCTCCTGGCCGAAGTTTCATGGATTCCATTCAGTAGTTCTTGCGTAATTCTGCTATAAAAGAAAATATGGCCTTCAGTAAAATGCATGTGTCCATGCACTCAGAGGAGTTCCCACCACAGAGCCAGAGCTGCATTGAATCCTGGCTTCAGTTGTGTATTGAGCCACATTTTGGATGTTTGCGTGTGAGAGTTTATCACCATGTGTGTGTTTGTGCTAAAGCAATACCCCCCCCCGACGCCTTGTTTCCAAAAACGCAGAGTTGCGTTTAACAGTTTGGAAGACGACCATTTAGCTTAAATTACGTTCTATAAAAGTAGGTCCTGGAATTCAGGGAACACTTCATCTGCCAGCAGAGTTGAATGGGTTTGTGTAACAGCAGCCACCATCACCTTGGGTTGTGCACATTCCCTCAGCCTCTGTCACCTCCACCGTGGAGATGAGCTTTCATCGCGGCTCACAGAGGGACACACACACACACACACAAACACACAACTCATTTTGTTTATATCCGGGCAAAGGCTGAGGAAGCAGGCTGTGATTCATGGAGACTCACGGTCACAGGGGAGATGATCAGAATAACTAAGGCTGATTCGAGGCCCCGGACTCTTTGTAGAAATGTTTCTCTGCAGGTTCACGTTGTTTCACATCTCGTTGTGTTTTGGAGAAAGCCTCTAACAATCGTCTGTTGCTGCGGCTGCTCCTGGTTTGATGAGGAGCCACAGGACAGGTAATGGAGAGCACATGCTGATAACTTCTCTGCAGCCAGAGAACCAGCGCAACACAGACATCAAGGTTTCACATGAATATATAAAAATAATAAAAACACTGGATTCTTTTGTTGCGAGAGAAGTTCTGTTCTCCCACATGTGATTTCATCTGGAGTCAAACATCAAGACGTTATTGCTACACAGGCAGGAGTTCAGCCATGTTGATGATTTGTGATTCCCAGATAATCTCCTCTCACCGCTGCAGTTGATCATTTCCACTGCTATCATGACAGGTCGTGAACATACCAGGGAACTGGCAGCACATTGTTGTGCTGGTGAGATCTGCCACCGAGCCTCGCCCGGTGCAGAAGTGATTTTCCGGGCCGCAGGAGGGTGGGGCGATCCGACAGGCTGTCAATCACAGAGAGAAAGTTAAAGCACTTTCAAATACATCCTATTTATAACCTGATAAAAACAAGATGGACTTTCTATGACGACCAAGAAATTTAGCTAAAATACCTCAGATACAAACCATCTTGTGCTGCTTGGAGCCTTGAAGGAGGCGGGGTTTATGACCTATATGCTGGCCAGCTAGCAGGTGGCGATAAAGACGTTTTGGCTTCACTTTTGGAGACCTAGCATGTCGTCCATCTTTATATACACACTATGATCTGACTGTATTGGTACACGGGTGTGATGCAGTCGAAAGAACAAATTAAACTATGAATTATTTACTTGAATCCCCTTTAACCCAGACACGCAGGAGTTGTACCCAACCTCTGGCCTCCTCTGGGTGCTGCTCCTCCTCCTCCTCATCCTCCTCCTCCTCTTCCTCTTCCTCCTATCTCTTATAAAATACTGCTCCCACCAGAGAAGGAATCTGCTTCACACATTCATCCTGTTGACAAAGGGAGCGACGAGTAAACAGGCCAGAGGTGATTTTAGTTTGGAGGATTTAAAAATGTGATGTGGGATGAATTACTGCAGCCGTGTCAGATAGAAACAGACGAGCGACACCAGATGTTTTTCCCACATTTGAGAAACACATGTTGGATTTAATCCTGATATTAAAGTTAAAGGGTGCAGCTGTCAGCGCAACCGTCCCCTGCAAACAGATTCCAGATCTCCTGGTTGTAGTTTCACCCCCCCCCCCCCCCCCCCGATGGGCGTGGCCCTCCCAGACTCCTCTAGCTTTCCAGTGTCGCTCGGTTTCAGCGGAGGTTGAGCAACAGAGACTCGAACACAGAAACAGTTGTCTCCTCTCAGAGGAAAGAAATGACTCGATGGCTTTTCCATTGAAGGATTGCTGAGTTGGCTGGTTGAAGATTTTTGGACTCGTCGGTTCTCTCCCAGTCGCCAAACCAAATATACACCAGCACTCAGGCATCCCAGTCGTGACTTTGACAGTTTCTGACGACTTCAGTAGCTTAACATACAGATCATTATGTTACACACGCTATGAACACGTGGTCGGTTCAGCCAGATCATGTCTGTTTGGACGATCTGCTTCATCTCAGTCCAGATACAGAGATCTGTTCAATGTGCAGCCTCTGGAATCCATCAGCTCGTTTACAGCTGGCTCTGTTTTCTGTAGTGTAGCAAAATATGTTGTGATTTATTTTGCATTATATTTCAGTGAAGCTAAATTTATATTAATATGGTCGACTGGTCGTGAGGTCTTTGTTGAATTTGGCTTTTTTTTACTGCATATTTTATATTTTTTGATCGATCCATACATAAACTTTTTAAGGAAATAAAAAAGTTGAAATTTATCTACATTACTGCTGCCTACCCAAATGGAATCAATCATTCCTTTAGCATTGTGCGGCTCTTCCAGTGAAAAAACTATTGTTGCACATGTTTGTCGTACTTGTGGCCTCCCTGGATTTAGACTGTGTTTCCCCTTAATGTTTGTGCATTGTCTTTAGAGGACACTCTAGTTAAATTTGTGAATGTTTTAATCTTTTGAAATACCGTACAGGGCAAATACAAATAGATGTATTTATATTTGCATTTAAATGGGAGATGGAGATAATTCTGCCATCTGCTGGGTGAAATATACGTTATTTAAATGCACGTCCTGCTTGTTGGATGCAGAACCTTGTTTTGTCCGTGTTACAGAACATGCAGCACATTTATAATATGAGCTGTCAGCTCGGTGAAGATCCGTGCGTCTGTCCTCATATTAAACTGTCAGGTTTGAACCTTCATTCAGATCCTGACTGAGAACTTTTCCGTCTTCGGGGCTGAGATGTGACTAAGCAGCGGCCGGGAAATGTGAGTCCAATTAAGCCACACTCAGCTTTTCCTGCCCGTGCCTCCATGAGGGCGAAGCTCCGAGCCGTCCAGACCAGAGCCCGGTGCCACCTTTCATCTGCCCTCCAGTGTTTCAGCCCAGCCTGCAGGGAGCATAAAGACCACACTTCTGTTTGAATGGAAAAGCCTCAGCAGCACACAGAGCAAACCAACCTGCTGCCTCACAGCTCAGTCGGACATTTAACACGAGACACACAAGATCAAAAACCCAGTTGAGCTGCGATGGAAGTGAGTTATTCTAAAGACTTCATGGAGGCTCTGATCCAGCACGGCCAAGGTAGGAAGCTCTGGTTGAGGGAACAGTTCTGTCTTCTTACCATGAGGTGTCAGCACAGAAGAGCTCTGGGCTCAGGCTCCTCTCGGGTGGGGGGGCGAGGAGGATGAGAAGGTTTGGGTGTGTCTCGCTGGCTGAGCCTCAGATAACGGTCCAGGACAGAGCTCTGTGTTCCTGATGTGTTGGAGGCTCTAAATATTTTTTTTATATTTTTAGTTTTGTCTGATTAACTCCAGATGCACAGACGTGTTTATCTAGAGATTAAAGCAGTGAAGCAGATTATTGTGTGTAACTTTCCTGCTAATGACCTTGTGTCAGATCCCACCCACGCTGCCCGGCTGGGTTAGGGATCAAGTTCCCTGCTGGTAAATCATGGGGGGGCTGGGGGGTGTGAGCTGGAGGAAGGATCCTGACTGGCTCCCCCACGTCCCCGTCCCCCCCCCCCCCTCCCCCCCACTAGAAAAGTTATGAAACAAACCGAAGCATCACAGTGAAATTATCTTTAAAAAACAGTTATTTCCTTAAGAATTTAACTTGTCCTCTTTGGCAGTAATTCAATAACAGTCTCCTTATTTATAAAGCATCTTTATCAAGGTCCTAATGGGGAGACGGTCCAACTGAGGAATTTACAAACAACCAAGGACATTCAACTCTGCTGTGAGACAATTCAGAACATGTGAAAAGTCCTGTTTGATAAGCTGCTACCAGGGAGTGCCTCGGGTTTTCATGATAAATGAGTCAAGTAATCAAAGACACATTTATCAGAGTTTGTTCTAACTCATCACAAGGGTTTGAAAGTTCATAGTTTTGAGACATTTAAGTCATGAAAAGAGTTTGAAAGAAGCCAGAAAAGAAGCACATTCCATTTATTTAAAGCTGCTCCTGTGCAGATTGTGTTGATGTGACTAACGTGTCAGATAATATCACGGAGTTGTGTTATTATTTGAGCTGATTGTTCCTCTTGTGTTGGGTGTAAACCAGTCACAGTGTGGTGGTCGTACGTTATGATCCATATCCTGTGGACACGGGGACGCTGCCCAGTCTCCAGCCTATTTCTTTTTCATTGGCCTCCACAGAGAAAGTCTTTGTTATGGTAGCTCTTTGGCAGAAAGTCCTGTTTTCCTCTCTTTGTCTGAATCCTGCCCCTCAGAAGTGAGTGTGTCCCGGGGAGTTTCTGCAGCGCCGCACATGGACGTGGTCCAGTGGCGCTCGTCAGAACCCACCAGGCATGAGAGGCTGTTTCCACAGAGGAAAAGCAAATTAAATCAAACTCTCTCCGCCGTGCTTTCGCTCCCCAGCCGAGCCTCCGCTTCCCTCTCTCTCTCTCTCTCTCTCTCTTTCTGTTTTTTCCCCTGCTTTTCTCTTCAACACGCCCCTCCGCTTTTTGATGCGAACACAATGTCGTGGGGTCAGATCTGACTCCCTGGCAGTTCAGTGCTTCCTCTTAAAGTTGTGAAGACACTGAGGGGAGATGGACTTGTGCTGCTGTCTCTGTCCGGGTCGACCACACGGTAGGTTTTGATTTTTTCATTTTAGACTTCCCATCTGTCTCGGGGGCAGATTATTGATGCCTCAGCAGGATGTGGGTTTTTGAGATTGGTGCATTTTGCATGCCCTGTGAGGACAGTGCCACTCCCAGCCTCTGCAGCGTGGTGGAGGACTGCGGATTCAAAACATTCCTCCTCTCACCTCAGATCACCTCAGCTCTAGGGGGGGGGGGGGGGGGGATTAGTATTAATTATTCAGGCTCTATCTGAGACCCAAAGAGGTTTTTTAACCCAACGACTGGACTGTGCGTGTGAATCCTGATTGTATACGTGTGGGTATGTGG
The DNA here is from genome assembly GCF_947347685.1 of Pleuronectes platessa. Classification (NCBI taxonomy): domain Eukaryota; kingdom Metazoa; phylum Chordata; class Actinopteri; order Pleuronectiformes; family Pleuronectidae; genus Pleuronectes; species Pleuronectes platessa. The sequence continues at coordinate 20,201,367 of NC_070643.1, read as the reverse complement.
AGCATGCATCACAATATGGGAATCATTGAGCACACACATGTGAGTGGGAGTGGGAGGGGGCCGACTCCTCCCCCGAGCTTGCTCCAGACATCTGCCCGGCTCCTCTGGATTTGTTCTCCTCGCTCCGTCTCCTCCAGAACTGGTTTGCCAGTTGGAGCTGCCAGCCGCTGAGACTTCTGGGATTGGTTTGACATTTTCAGACCAAGATGATTTAAGTTTTTTTTTGCCCAGAAAACGAGCTGCCAACACTTCAGAGCAGCAGGAGCCAGACACAACGAGGCTTTCTCCTCTGCTGCCAGTGGACTTCTGCTTCTCGGTCCAGACACCGGCTCTGAGGAGGCACTTAGACGTTTTCTTCCATTACACTAAACCATGAAATTGTTGAATAGTCATGTGACTCGGCCAAAGATGATATCAAGATAAAAAAGTTCCACATTAGTCAAAGAGATGAAATAGTTTGAAAAATGTGTCTCGTGATTATAATGACCGAGTATGACTCATTTCTACAAGTTTTTTATTCAAGCAGCATCTTTATTCACAAAACAACCTAAGACTGAATCAGATGAAAACTTCCCATGATGCAGATTTTAAATAAATAAACTTTAAATAGGTAAGTTAATTGTGCATTTAAAAAAACTACACAACCATTAAGAACAAAGTATGTGCACGTGAGAACAAAACAGCCCCAGGTCAACAAACAACACAACTGAGTAAAAAAGGTTTTCACAGAAGTGTGTCAAAGGTAAAATCAGAGTTACTTCATACAAATGTAAAAACACACACACACATGTACACACAGTAGAGTCAAGTAAGTACAGCCCATAGAGAGACAGACCTGGTTCACATGTTAAACAAACTCTTTATGTTTAAATATCTGAGAGTTTACACAAAATATCAGTTTGTTTAAATAATATTTGTCGACAGTTGTTAGCTCCGGCCACATTGTGTTGTTCTAGTCTCAACCAAATCAACCCGTCAGGGATTTGAACCACGGTTTTCCGTTAGTCCGTTAACAGTTTAACCCCCAGTGGCTCGATATCGATAATTATCACGATAGGTATCACATTATTATTTCTTTTCGGTTCCACGACTTATTCTTATCTCCTGAGTGAAGTTTTAAACTCTTCTGTTATGGACACAGATAACAGACAAACACCTGATTGGAGTTTCTTCTCTTAGAGGATGTCGCACCTCATCAAACCTTAAGAGATAAATATCATATATTGGTCTTGTGTTGTATTATGTTGCTTTTGATGAAAGCTATATAAAGATAATTGACATTGTTTTATGACTCAGGCCTGGTCTGTCTCCGGCCTGCAGGCCCCAGGCTCTGAATTCTCCTCCGTATATAACATGACCCTCGTGTGGGCCGTGTCTTGAGGTCGAGGTTGTGTCTATTTCTGTGGTTTTATTATGGAGCCGGGTTGTCGACTGGCATCACGTTGCCGTCGTTGTGCGATCGTGACACCGGTCCTGGTGTTGGGTTCCTGCACCGCTACACGTCTGAAAGTGACACCGGCCCCCCCCCCCCCCCCCCCGGAACAATGTCCTGACGACACAGACACTGGCGGCAGCGGGCGGCGTTTTGCCTGCGGCGACGCGGGTTTGATGCCTCAACAGTGATGTTAACAGGTGTTGTGTGTGTCTGTGTGTGTGTGTGTGTGTGTTTTTTGCAGTTACAAAAGTCAAATTGTTTTTAACCACGTTACAAACAGAGACATTTCCCCTCAGGGCTCCTTAATAACAGGGCCCGTGCAGAGGGAGAATGCCCCCCCCCCCCCTTGTGACTTAAGGGTTAAATAAGGACTTGGTATTTTGTAGATTATGAAACAGTAGGTTGTAAAAGAATACTTGTGTCTCGTTAAATACGTTTCTGGGAAGCTTATAGACTCCGGTGGAGCTGTCCAAGAGTATGGAAGCAATTAGCTCTTAGGGAAACATACCGAAGTTGCATTATGGGAAAGAATTGATAGCGAGTGGGTGGATTTTTTTTTTTTGATGAGCGGAAAAATAAAATGGGGAGTTGTGGCTTCAGTTTAAAACTTTTGGAACAAGGAGGACGGGGGGAATCGTCCTTGGATGATCTCAAAACCACCATGGAAAATAACTGCACTGGGATTCAGTGGGTAAAAGAAACTCATACTGGGTGAACGAGCTGGAAAGTTCCAGGAGTTTTGCTTCTTATCAGGGCTGAGCCGAGTGTGTGTTTGTGTGTGTGTGTGTGTGTGTGTGTTTGTGTGTGTGTGAGAGACACAAACTGTCCTCATATATTATTAACTCCTGCAGATAGGCAGCAGCAGGAGTGCGGAGGCAAAACCAGTAGAATGACTGGAGCCCCGGGGGGGAGGACTCAACTTCTGTTTCACCACCGCAGAGTAGTGTGTGTGGGGGGGGGGGGGGGAATTAGACCCCATTTAAATAATAAGTGCAAAGTTAAACAGTGGAGAAATGAGCAGAAGAAAGAGAGTTATTGTAAAAGTACAGGAGGAAAAAGGGGAGGGAGGGAGGGAGGGAGTGAGGGAGGGAGGGAGGGAGGGAGAGTGAGTGGCCACCTCTGCCAGAGCACTGAGTCACAGGGAAGGGAGGCGGAGAGGGAGGGAGGGGGGGGGGGGTGCGCCTTCCTTCTTCTCTCTCTGTCGTTAAAGTCGCGGACAACTTTGGCTCCAGCTCCTCTGAAAGTCCGAGATGGCACCACACCCCTAGGCGCTGCCCGCCCCCCCCCCCTAGCCAAGCCCCCCCCAGCCCAGCCCTCCCACGTCCACTCCCCCTTTCACCTTTCACCCCTCCCCTCCCCGGCCCGGCCCACCTGTCTGCACAGCCCTGGGACTCTCCACTTTGTAACCAGGCCCGATGCCGGCTAGCCCCCCTGGAAGTGCGTTCCCGGCCCTGGTGGTCGTGGGCCACATCGTCACCCTGGTCGTGGCGTGGCGCTGGAGAGTGCGCCGGAAGCAAGGTAAGAGCAGGAGGCTCCAGGAGGAGGTGACAGGGGGGGGGGGAGACGTGGAGGAGAAGGAAGTTTCTCTCTCTCCGGCCGTCCTCATGCGTCGTCTCTCTTGTCCTGTGTGTGTGTGTCTGTGGTGAACACTCCTCCTCCTCCTCTTCCCCCTCGCTGGTCTCAGTTTCCTGTGGAATGGAGAGGTTGGAGTTAACCCTGTAGATGCTGACTGTGGAGTGGAGCTCTGTGAGAAGTCCTCACTTCTGCTCCTCTGCTGGTTTCTGTCCTCCAGGTTGTGTGTCTGCACAGACCTGACTTGTGTCCTCGGGCTCTTTAAGGTCCCTGCTCCGGGTGTGTTATCTCGGGCTTTGGTTAATCCTGTGTTGTTAATGGGCTTGTTCTGCCGGTTTCCTCTTCAGTCTTTAAAAAGGTTACAAACCCTTCAAGTGCTGCCAGTGGAAAAAGCATTACAGCGTCCGACCCTGTGACGAGGCTACAGGGAAGCTTCAGGCATGTGTGGCTCTTTAATGTCAGCAGACACACCTTCCCCGGGTTAGGGTTAGGGTTAGGGCTCTGTTGTGTGTTGACACAGCTCGTCACGTGGCGGCCGGCGGCCACACGCCTTCAGGCAAATGATCGGTGACTGTCAGCCTGCAGGTGCCGATAAAGGAAACTTGTTTTTCCTCCGAGGAACCGGTTTGTCTCGGTGAATCCACAATAGACAATGAAGCTTCCATGTAACTATGAATTACCCTGGAGCCACATTTAAACCAGCATGGAGCCGGTAGTTAGAATGTTGTTAAGGCTTCAGTATTATATCCATATTAACTCGCCTGAAAACAATAATAATAGCTTATAGAGGCTGCTCGTTTAGGTCTTGACCGGCTCCCGAGGCTAAAGCTGGTTGATTGACAGGAATCTGACAAATCAGTGAAGGCTTTGTTACGACTGAAAAGACCCGAAGAGCAAGAAGTCGTTTCTACGCCATTGTTCCCAAACGTCTCAGTTTCTGCTCGTCCAGACTAAAACACAGCCCCGGAGTTTTCAAATTGAAACGGGACCAGCAGCGTTTCCAACATTCTCAGTCTCAGACCTCAGACGTCTCTGTCACCGAGTTGATAAATGAAAACGTATTAATGTGGAAGTAGCCAGAATGAAGAAACTCCATCTATCAATGTGTTGTTTTGCTGAAGGTAAATCCGGAGCTGCACTTTAACGTTATCTCTCCCAGTCGTCTACCTGGTGTTATGAAGTCTCCAGGGAGTGGAGGGGGGGGGGGGGGGGGGAGACACACCCTGAGCAGATAAGAGCTTTTCACAGCAGTGACATGTCTGAGTTTGTTATGACAGGTTGTGTGACTTTCAAAGTCAGGTCAGCAGAAGAAGAAACTTTCTCCAGCTGAAAAACAGAGAACCAATGAAACAAAGAGATTTCACTCAGACGTCCACCTGGTCACCCTGACTCTGTGTGTGTTGTGTAAACGTTTCCTCTGGGACTTGTTTGACTGGCAAATCGAGGGCAAACAGTGCAAACCTCGTGTCAGCTCTACTGTCAATAATCAGCCCTTTAGCATCTGAGGAGTTCTGCTTCCTGCTGTGTTGGTGCCGCAGTGCGGACACAGAGTCCACCCTCCTCTTCATCAGCAGCGCTCGGGTTCCCTCTCCTCTTCAGAAAGTGATTCTAAACACAGGAAGGAGGCGTCGCCATATTTTGTGTTGAAGTGCGGTCATTGTTTACATTCCAGGTCCATTTCCAACCTCACATCTGCCGAGTCACATGCTGGACGGGTGGTGTGGAGGTGGAGGTGGAGGTCTGGTGGAGCAAGGTGCCTTTCACACACTGGGAAGGTGGAGGCAGGTTTAAAAAGAGACTTTAACCCAGAGCCAGGTTTATAAAAAGCTCCGGAGCGCCACACATGTGGTCGGGCTGATGGTCGTGAACTCGACACTGGGGACGATGGGACTGTGTCTCCTGGATACGCTCACAACAAACTGGGGGAGGAGGTTGGCGTGTGGGGGGGGATTAACGCAGATCCTTTGGACCTTTTAAAAGGAATCTGATCTGTGTGTGGGCGCACTGATAAAGAGCCATTTACACAAAGTGATTATAAACCACAAACAGCTCCGACTTCCGGCTGTGGACCCCGAGCGCTGGGGGACGTGGTCCCGCTTCGTGTCCCTGGCAGATCCCCGTCCTGCTCTTGTCTTCCGTGAAGACTCAGACTTCACAGCAGAGGCATTAACGCTGATTATCTCCGATCCGTCTCAGAAGCCGCGCCCCAGTCTGCACCAGTCTGCACCAGTCTGCACCAGTCTGCACCAGTCTGCACCAGTGTCCGTGCTCCTCCAGTTTGAATGTAAACCACACATGCCTCAAACAACGCGCTGCAGGACTGGGTTTCAGCTGTGACTCACTTTCCTGACTACTTTCCCTGTGGCCGTAATGACAGACTGGAGGAGGGAGGGCCGCACACCCCCCCCCCCCCCTGGCTTTAAGTGAAAAGTGGAAAAAGAACATGCCAGTGTCGAAGGACTCGTCAAATAGTGAGAACAATGCCGAACGCCCACCCTGTCCCCACATGCCCTGCAGAATAATGAGTGTAACATGAAACACATCAGTGGTGAGCGCCTCTCTTTGTCTGGCTTGTCATCCGGCGCAGTACAGACACAGTACAGTACAGACACCAAGGTCATCGGATAATTACACAGATCAGATATCACTGCTCCTCATGTACAAGGCAACAACTTCCAATATATATATATATATCAACTTTAGCTCAAACTGCTTGAACCAGTTTTCTCGATTCTTTTCTCTTCTGCGGAGGAGTCGAGCTAAAGCAAATATTTGAGGCTCTGACTCTTTGTGTGGATGAATTGATGAATTGGTTTTTCAGTTTGAAGAACAGAGCAGTTCTTTCTCTTTCAGCACATGAACAGTAAGATGATCACATTGAGGTCTATGAAGAGATTCTGCTCAGAAGAGACTTTATTCTCCTGCTTCTCAGTTTTTGGCCCAAATACTTTTCCACAATTTAGTTTGCTAAATATTTAAAGGCAAACAACTGAGACGATAATGAAAAACATGTGCTGGTATTGTACGTGTGTGCAGATATGATGAACTGGCAACTTTACTCTCACTAAACCAATTCTAAAACAGCTTTTTGTGCTTTTGTGAAATCGACAGCCATCAATGTATGTTTTAAGTTTTGGATCTGGTTCTTCTGACTGGAAATGTACAGACACTTGATCTGTTCAGTCACCGAACACATTACCTGTGTGTTCCCACTCTGTGGGAGCAGGTATGTATATAAAAACCACTCCCTCGCTATAAATGACATTTTACTGCCATGACATCAAACCTTCTTTGCTGTCAAGTTGTTGATCTTTGTCTTGACTTGAGAATGAGCCAACACCTGCTCATGAATGTGAAACATGCAGACAGAGAGAATGTGGGAGGAAGGTGATGACTTATGGAGCTTTCTCTCTGGGAACTTTCACTTCTCGACTCTGGGACGGTTTGAAAACCAGTTGGATAATAACCACATCTCCAACTGGAGTGGTTCTGCTTTGCGTTAAGGGGCCTGGGGCGTTGTGTAATCCTGGGAGAGGCACAGCAGAAATAGAGACATGGCGTGCACCGTTAAGTTGTGCTCCCCCCGCGGTGTGAGTATTTCGGGGACGTCCCTCCCTTGTGCGCTGTAATGGCACAAATCATTTTTACGCACGGAGCGAACAGCGGTGGAGGACGACACAGGAGCAGATCCACACAACAACACAAAAGGGGGTTGGGCTTGTGACAACGTTTCTGCAATCGGACACGACCCCGTGTTTTCTTCTTCTGCTCCATGTGGCTCGGATAGAGGAGAGGGGGAAGTTCTGAGGGCTGGTTCCTCTCAGGAGAAACACGCGAGTCCAGGGGGCGGTTTTCGAGTCGAGTCTGGCGCGCGGTGGCTTTTACGCGCGGCACAGACGCACACCGGGATGGCCGGAGTGGGGGAGAGGACGCACGCTGGTGCCGACCCGGTAACGTCCTGGGTCGGGCGACCGGAGTGGGAGATGCAGTACCGACGGTTTAACTACATCCACGAAATGAGCTGTGGCGAAGTGGGCGCGCATCTGTACAGCCGCATGTGCTGCGCAGGTAGGTTCGAGCGCTCGGCCGCCGTCTCCATCTCCCAGTAACTGGACGAGGCTGTGGTGGGGAGGGGAGGGGCAGCTGCTGGTGACGGTGTTAACCCTTTCCTCTCCTCCGTCAGGGGACGGAAAGCCCCGAGACGGGGGGGAGGGCACCAGCCAAGTTTATTATGATCTGTTTTCAGACTTTTATAGAGTTCAAAACAAAGGACATATTGTTTATTAACAGTGAGAATAATATGTGAAAATTAATAATGTACAGAATAGATGATGAATTGTGTGTCTGAAAATTATGAAGCATTATTTTGATGATTACATTTTTAGACCAAGATTCTGCTTCTCAGACAATAATGAAAATAAGTTTGGCCAAAATTAAAAAATTTGTCAAGTTTGAGGGCATGAACTTTATTTAAGTTTTTTTCTCCATTATTTCTGACATTTATTAATAAGAATAATAACTGTCCAGACTGACCCTCCCATTGTAGAGCAAGGGTGATGTCCATGAGCAAAGTTCTATCATTGTTTTGTTATTTCTATGATTAGACTTTTGAAGCAAAAAATTATATAATTATAATAATGTAGAAAAGAGATTATTAAATAAAAAAAATGTGTGAAAATCTTTTTTCCTGATCATTAAATAAAAAATTCAGTTTCTCTGATGTCAAATTTTATTAATTTATGGTCCAAAACAATTAATTTAAAGTTGTCACCTTTGGGTATGGGGACTTTTATTCACAAGTATTTTCGTCATTTTCTGACTTTAACTAAAAGATGAATAGATTAAGCCAAAATGTATAATTGTCAGATTAGTCGAGAATGAAAAGTCACATAAATGTTATGAGTGCACATTCTGACATCTGGAGATGATCCTGTGACGTGAGTGACTCAGTGTTTCACCGATGACTCATCATGAACACGCAAATGAAAAGTAAACATCTCTCTCTGTTTACCCTCCTGAGGATTCGATTAGAGATTCTCTGACTTCTCTCAGATCCGGCTCTAAGTGCTGTGAGAACTCGTGTGTTCCTCCTTCTCAGAGTTGTAGATTCCTCCAGAGGTTTGAGGCCAGAGCTGCTGGTCTGCAAACCAGAGCTGCTGGTCTGGAAACCAGAGCTGCTGGTCTGGAAACTGGCAGCCTCTGTGTGTTATTGCTGCTTTGTCATAGCAACCACTCTCCCAGTAGTGACTGGTCTGTAAACACGAGTCGGCTCTGCAGGGCCCAGACTGACCCTGCACTTTCCTCACAGTAGCCCTGGCCTCTGATTACAGACAAGAGTTTGTTGGCTCCTCGTTAAACTTTCAAGTGGATCATGTACTGAAGAGCTTTCTCCTGTACTGACGCCTTTCCAACAGTAGAGGGAGACAAACGAGGGATTTGCAATTAGCTCGTCTTCTCTTTAATTGCTCTCGGTGATTCCACATCTGCAGAACAAAAATCCAGCAAATATCCAGTCTCATATTCTCACAAGCAGAAGACTGTAAACACCATGAGGGGCTGATTGTGTGTTGGGGTGTGAAGATGATTTTCATATTGGGAAAGAAAGATGGAGTCATCAGTTCTCTTTAATTACGGGAGGGAGGATCTGATGTGGGCAACTTAAAGGAAAACTTTAAAAAGCGACACTGCCCCATGAATCCCTCTGTGCAGCTGGAGGTCACTTGGGTTTGTTGTCCACGTGCATCTCCCTTGTTCTCCTCCTCCTATCACTTCTTGTTTTTGGAGTAAATTCCTCACAGTGATAACAGCAGGCGGATCTTTGTCTTCTCCGGGAGCAGTGCATGCCTTCCTGCCCTCTCTGCTGCCAGCTTCGGGCTGGATCTGCCCCACAATGCCCTGCAGGGGCCTCCATTCCTCACCGTTGGCAGAGTTCCCTCTCTGAATCTGAAACCCATCCATCGTTCATCCCTCCGTCGTAAATCCCGTCAGGAGCTGGGAGCCAGATGGCGTCCCGTGCTCCTGTCAGCTCCTCATTCCTGTCGTCGGGGGGGCTGACGCTGCATGTTGTCACTTGTGCAGATATTAGGTGTACGGTGCAGATGAGCACTGGGAGTTCTGGGGCCCGGGTGGAGTTATCGCAGAAAGGCGGCTCCCCCTGTCTGCGAGCTGGTTGGGGGGGGGGGGGGGGGGCGCACCCTCTGCAGGAATGTGTAGACCTGCTTCGCTGTCATTGTAAAAAGCTGCTATCAGCTCCCTCGGGTTTATCTCTGTGTGTGTTATCAGCAGCAGGCAGAAGAGAAACAACCACACAGTACTCCTCTGTCTGTGGTTCTGATAACAGACTTGTTTTAATAACGTCATTATATCATCAAAGAGCTTGTTCCTCTTTGTGCAGCTGACTCCATGTTAATGTTTGACGGCATCATGGGACAAATTTAGTTTTTTTTTTTTTTTAGATCTGCACAAAATCAAAGCAAAACTAGAAATGCTCCGAGGCAAGAATATTAATATTTGCGATTTGCCGTCAGTAAACATTTGCACAAATCCTCTCAATCGTAGAAATGTCTCCAGCTGGGATTTTAGAGACTCAAACTAATCACTGCAGTATTAGTCCTTCTTCAGTCACACACATATATATATATTTTAAATTCTAGGGTTTCATGTTTATGTGCAGCCTGCAGGGTTGAGGTCTGCAGGGAAGGTGCAACATCGGCAGCTTCCATTTCTCAAGCCCTGACAAGCCCCCTCCCTCTGCTGGCATCCCAAACATCTCTGCTTTACAGCCTGATGTCTGGAGAATTGATGCTCCCACGGGTGAAAGGTGCTCCAGGTGCTCAGGAGCTCCAGGACTTGTTAGCATGGAGGTGTGAGTTCAGAGCCCCCTGGACATCTGGAGCTGGCTGCAGAGATGTTGTTGTTGTTTTTTAGATCATCTTGTACAAATCCAGTACTTTTCTTCTCATGCACACAGACACACACTGTTGTCTACGTCCACTCTGAGACACAACAGCTGCTTTGTGTCGGGGATCGTTCTCTGCAGCAGTGTGGTTGCTCCATTAAGAGTCTTTTTGAAAGCTGTTCCTTTTGTCTTTGTTTGTGCGTCTGTGGAGAGGAACCGGACAAACAGAAGCTTTTATTCTGGAGAGCAAAACGTATCTGGAGAAGAAAAATCCAAACCCCATGCTTCACTTTGAGCCTGGCAGGTTGTTCTCATTAGAAAACTTCACTTCTATTCCTCCTGCTGCTGGATTCTCTCCTGTTCAAAACTCCGACATGAAAACAGAAAAACCTTTTGTTTGTCTTTAACTTTGTCCTGATGTGAAGTTTTCTTGTGGTTCCTGAAAGTCAAGGTCGTTGTTTCCTCTCCTCTGCTCTGGTGCCTCCTCGCAGGGTCTCTGTGTTCAGGCTCATCACTGAGATTCTTCCACAGATGTGGATTTGAGTCGGGGGGGGGGACAGGCTCCAGTGACTGTTCTGCAGCTTCGTCTGTATGAGTCTCCTTTTCCTGGATTAGTGCTCTTTATAAGAATTAAACATCATGTAAAAGTTAATTGGGGTTCCAGCACTGTCGTAAGCCGTCAGTGCCTCTGACCCTTCTTCTGATGATTCATCCCCAATGGAGCTCCATGAACTTGCTGCCGCTTTTTATTATGAAATGCAGGATGTCGATTTGTTCCATTAAAAACGCTGAAATCATGGATATCAGAGAATCTTTGCACATATCAAGCTTTAAACTTAATTATCCTGCAGCAATTACTAGGAGAATAAGAGCGTAAAATGTTTGCTGTGATGGATTAAATGTCTGAAACCATTTGCAATGAAAATAAAAAACAACAAGAAACTAAAAGAAACAATTGAAAATGTAGATTATATGTGTTTTGTGAGCAAATTAAAGATACAGAAATTCTACAAAAATAAATATAATGATAATAACAGACTTAGAGACAGGTGAATGTAAGTTAAGCTCTTTACAGTTGGATCAGTGCAGAGGTGTGTTGGCTCTGAGGGTCTTTACTGTTTCATCTCATAACAGTTTGAGTCCTCCTCTCGCTCGGTGGTGAGTGACAGCCACTGTAACTGACATGGCCCGAAGGCAGGCATGTTGCAAGAGCTGCTGAAGAAGAATAAGTGACTGTCAGAGAGAGGGAGCGAATGAAGACAGGGTGGAAAAGAGGGAGGACGACTGAGGGACACACCCACGTTAAGGACAGGCTCCTCCACTGGAGCTCAGGAGACCACAGCAGTCTCTGACAGGAGACGACGTGGCCCCAGGATCTGCACAGGCCGGCTTCAGGTTTGAATTGAGATCACTGGGTTGACTGCAGCGTGAGGATGGAGCCGAGGTTCAGGAACTACTCCTCTGACAGTGTGGGCAGTGACGGGGTCTTCATAGAGGAGACGTACTGCCAGGGCCGGCTCAGAGCCATGGATCACAGGAAAGGTAGAGTTGGTCTCAGTGTTCACTTTGTGTCCGAGCGTCTGAAGCTGGGTTTCTTCCTGCTGGAGGCTTCAGATCAGGAAGAACATCAAGGATCAGCTTGTGGATCAGTTCATCCTCTGAAATACTTTCTTTCTTATTCCTTTGACTGTTTTTTTATTCAGGGGAAAAACGTGTGTAAAGGAAATTTAACGTTTAAATTTGCACGGAGTATATTTCTGTCTGTGGTCGTCTGCTGCCTCCCTTTAATCAAATGGGCCGCGCCCCTCTATGTGTCACACATGTTCCTCTTTTTATTGGTTGAATCTGCTGACGCCCATCGAAAAGGGAAGAGCAGCAGGAATCTGTTAGAGTTTAATGTGAGGACTTCCATGAAAGAGACAGAGGAACTGAAACAATGCAAAATGAAATTAAACATTTATACATGGACACCAGTATTCAGAGTGTTAGAGCATCATTTAAACATCATATTTAAAATCAACTTTTAAATATATACCATTGCCTTTTTTATGTAGTTGAATAAAACCTAGAAAATCGTATAAAAGGGCAAGCGAACACATGATACTTGTCACCTCATCTGAAAAACCTTCTTTGACTCAGAGGATGAAAGGAAACCAACCCTCTGTGGCTCCAGGCCACAAAAAAACTCCATTTGCAGGAGGAACAGTGAAGTTTGTTTTTCAGCCTCTGACCTCGATTCCTTCTCCTGGTTTTTCAGAAGCAGCTGTTTCCTGATATAATAGTTAATGAGAGAACAGGCTGTTTTTATCATTTGAGTTTTATTTCCCACTTTTTGTGAGTCATCGACACGATGCCACCCTGAGATTGGCGCCGGCGTCTTCTTCTTCTTCTTCTTCTTCTTCTTCTTCTTCTTCGGTTTCTCTGTTCCCTTCTCCATCTGATCGCTTGTGTAAAACAAACTTTGATGCTGAAATGTGGTTGATAACATTTCTGGTAAACATGGCAGAGCCGAGACAATAATCAGGCTGTGAAATCAAAACCACTGCAGCAGATTTCCTGCAGGAGAGGACATGTTCCTGTGGAGGTGTGAACCTGTCGGAGGTTATTTACTCGTTTCCTCCGACATGTACGACACCTCTCTGTTTTGGTTTTGATGGACAGGTTCCCTCCCGAGTCATGGGAGCATCTTTAATATCAGACTGTGTGAAATCTGGTGGAGCCGAAGCTCTTCTTCTGTTTTTAAGTGAAGAGATTTGTTTCCCTGTTGGGTCTCGAACCAAAGCTGTGGTTTTGAATGTTTCATAACTGTCTAGTGAAACAGCTGTTTGGGCTCAGGACCCTTCTGAAGCCTCGGAAAATACATCTTAATGGAAAGACTGTGGCTAATAAACAGAAACAATAAACTGAACAAAAGCAAAGTCATCTTAAAAGCACAAATTTGTGGCTTTTTTTCCACATGAATTATCTTTTCTGCTCTCGTCCCTTTAAAACTGTTCAAATAAATCAATAAACTTCCATCAATGGAAACATGGGGGGTGGGGGGGGGGGGGTCTGGAGCTGTGAGACAAAATGTTCAGCAGGAACACAAAGAAGGAATTAGCTTCTATTTAACCACAAAATTAATGTTTCTTGTTTTTCTGTCTTTCTCCAGATGAACGGGACCGAGTTCAGAAGAAGACCTTCACAAAATGGGTCAACAAACACCTGATGAAGGTCAGAACCAACTTCCTCTACACTCAACCACACAAATACTTTCACATTTGGCTCGATTGTAAAATCCAGAAACGATCATAAAACCTTTTCTTGACTTAATTTTGGGGCATATTTAAAAGTAGAAACTCCAGATGTCCTAAAACGACCCCGAAGCTTTTTTCCGTTCCAGTCGAATTCCAGCGGTTTCACATCTGGTTCCAATAGATTAAATTACTCCAGAGTTTCTCTGGAGGTTCTCAAACGTCTGACGTCTGCTCGACCTGCAAGATAATCTGCAAACAGACGACACAACAAAATCAGATTGTAGTTCCCTGCAGCTCGAGGAAAGTGAAGTCCACACATGCTGTTTGTATTTCACCGTCGGGGGGGGGGGGGACGTGAGTCACAAACACCTGGTCTCACTTTCACCGCGGTGCCGTCGGCCCGGCCTCACTCAGGTTTCACATCTGGACTCCAGAGCGTCAGGGGAACACGAAGCTTCCGGAGCTGAACTCCTGCATCGAAACACGTCAGCTGTCGTGAATAATGTAAAGAAATAACCGTGAAGCTTTCTGACCCGTGAAACTTTAGAAGGGGAAAGAATTCCACTGTGTGATATGAGGAGTAAAGACCCTCAGAGAGAAACTCTGTTGACAAGGGAAAAAGTTAGTTTCAGCTTCTAAAACGAGAGGAGAGGACTTTTTTAAGTCACAATAAAGTTAATAAGTGAACGTTTTATACTGTTGATTCAAATCAGGGACAAATCAAGCTATTTGAAGACATCACCCTGATCTGAGAAGCTGTGAGTGGTATTGATTTTACTTCAATTGCTAATCAATCAACTCAATCAACAGATGGATTATTCACTGTTTGTCTAATCTGTGTTTTCAAATCAAATAACGTCGTCACAGATAAAGACAAAGACAAAGAGGTTCAAGACAATCTGAAGTCACCTGGAGCGTGTCAGCGTCTCCTCGGAGGCAGAGTCCAGGTCTTTGTTTTCACACGGGAACTGACTCGTGTTTAAAAACCTGAGGAATGTCGTCTGCGTGCGTCCTGCAAGACGGACGCTCTGTCCCTGATGACTCACGATTTTTGTCTCCGTCTTTGTCGGGAAAACTTCCTCAGATTTGGGTCCAAAAGACTCGATCCCCCCCCCGAGGGTTTTTGGACTCGTGGTCACAACAGTCCCGGGATTAAAATGCGAGGCCTTGAACGCTTCATGGTCAACTCGCTCTGTCGTGTCCTCGTCAATGAAAACCAGACGTTAATCTGTGTTTTAATGTTCATAGTGTTTTTCTTTAGTTTCAAACATGAATTGAATCGAACTGTCTTTGTGTGACGTCTGTAAACCAGCTTGTTCTCCTCCTGTCTGTCCCTCTGTTCTGTCCCTCTGTCCTGTCCCTCTGTCCTGTCCCTCTGTCCTGTCCCCGGCTCTTTCCCTTCGTCTCACATGATTCTGTTCTCTTCTTTCCATCCTCCATCCGTCCACCAGCACTGGAAGGGACAGGTAGGTGTCTGTCTGTGAGCAGAGTGCTGAGTGGACACCGGTTCAGTTCCTCCTGCATGTTTGACCTTTACACCTTCTTTTTGTTTTTAACACCGATTTGTTTTTTTCTAACTGCTTTAAGAGACTCATCTGCAGTGCAGTGGTTTTTTAATGTTGTGTAACTTCGACAGTTAAACAATGGATAGCGCAACAAATACTACACAAATGACAAATGACACCAAAACACAATATTAACGACCTGTGAGAATAAGAACCAACTTTCATCAAGTCCCTCCATGTTCCGTGTTTTCATCCATCCCTTTAAAGTCCTTTTAAAGTTTCAGATTTAAGTTATTAAGTCAGACCTGGTTGTGCCGGCTGTGGTGAGATCAGCAGCCGTTTGTATTGTGTCCCAATACAAAAGCAGCGATTTGACAATGACTCTGATTGATTATAAATAATTTACCTCCGTGAATCATGTTCCTCCCTTCTCGTCCGTCCAGGCCCAGAGACACATCACCGACCTGTACGAGGACCTCCGAGATGGACACAACCTCATCTCCCTGCTGGAGGTGCTCTCCGGAGAGACACTGGTGAGCCTCACTGACCTTTGACCTTCACACCTGAGGACGCGACCCTGTGTCTTTTTTCTGCCGGCTCTCCAGCGCGACCCCCTCTATGTCCCTGTCCTCTTTGTCCCAGTGTGTTTGTCCCAACTGTTCGGTGTCCGGTCAGATATGTCCCCGCTGGTCCTCTCCACTCTTGCATGTGTGGAACTCCTCGGGACACGCTGAGGCCTTAAAAACACTAATTTTCATGATTTGCTTCCATCTCGTAACCTTTCTGCACTGACCTGTCTGACCCCTGTTTTTTTTCCTTTCTCTAATTCCTGTTTGCTGACCTCTGCCCCCCCCCCCCCCCCTTTTGCCTCTGCCTTCCTCTCTTGCGATGCTCGTGCTGTGGTAGCCGAGGGAACGTGACGTTGTGAGGAACGTGCGGTTGGTGAGTGGCGCCTGGACCGTGGCCGGCCGCCTCCTCGGGCGTGGCATGTGTCACCCCCCCCCCAGGTGGCTGCTGGGTTGTGCATGATGACTGTCGCACCCCCCGTTTACTGTCCCCTGTGTCATTGTCCGTCCATTCGATCTGAGACAAACTTTCTCAGGTGTCTTGAAGGAGTTTGAGCTGGTTTGAGGAGCTGGTGGTTACAGGTGCATGTAGATTCTACTAGAAGCAGTAGAAGTGGGTAAAGGACCATGTTGCACATCCATGTAAAATTCAGTGTCGTCTGCATAATGACAAACTTTTCAAGGCAAATTTCAGTTTTCATATCCCGTTATTTGTTTTGTGGGTTTAAATCATCAACAACATGATACTGTTAATGTCTAGGAAGCACAAAAGCAAAAGTCTGTGGGACCAGAAGTTGACAATCATTCGAGAAACTCTCCCGAAGAATAAGTAGTGAATTGAAAAATGCTCGTCCTAGATCACACTGCAAGACACGAGATTCAGACACAGCTAAGATCCCAGTCTGCAAACCAGTCAGAATACAGGAGGACACTGAATTCACCAGTTTAAAACACTGGGTGTAGTCCTGTAGTCAAGACTAGGACTATTCCAACAGATGTAAAAGGTTAAAGAGCTTTGACAGTAAACAAGTTATCGTCACTGCAAGCTGATAAATGTTTAACCTAAAACACAAAGCGGCTGAAAGCTTAACACGTGGAGCACTTGATGCATGTCACAGCCATCACTGCTCGACTTCACTGTCACAGGTCAAATCTGAGACACTCCAGATGTTTCTGAAGTTGTTAGTCGGCCCCAGAGAAGAGATCTGAGACTGATGACCCCTGAGTTTATCATTCATCCTCATGCTTTCACCTGCAGACATCATGGCTGCATCTCTAATGCATCTCCGGGTCACTGAGGGCTCACGTCTGACCCTGAACGCTTAGATCACAAACACGTAGAATTTGAATCACACTTCAAATTTGGTTTAGGTTTGGAAGCCCATTGGCTGTGAAGCTTCTAGATCCAGTAGAATAGATTCCTGTCGGTGCTGCTGGGCCCTGACACACCTGCTCCCTCGGTCGGGGGGGGGGGGGGGGGGGGGTGTTGCTGTTTGTTGGTCTGTCTCCGACCTCGTGTGTCGTCTCCTGCTCATGTTTGGTCTCGTCTCTCGTAGCCGCGGGAGAAAGGACGGATGCGTTTCCACAAGCTGCAGAACGTCCAGATCGCTCTGGACTTCCTGAAACACAGACAGGTCGGTGGAGGAGAACAGAGCTGCTATTTGATCTGTTTGATTCTACATGTATAAGTACAAATACACTAACAACCCTGTGACCTAAGTAACTGTATTTGTATTCACACACCTCCAGGTGAAACTAGTCAACATCAGGAACGATGACATCGCAGATGGAAACCCCAAACTGACCCTGGGTCTGATATGGACCATCATCCTTCACTTCCAGGTAACACACACGATTCCCGTCACCAGAACCGGACCAACCAATCGGTTAAAACAACCGATGTGAGCCGACATGAAAACTTTTATATATTACAGAATAAACACATATTTTGAGAGGAATATGTCGAAGTATTTCCACCTTAAAACTGCAGAACACTAATTCCACTCGATTCAAACAGCCCCGGGTTTGTGATGTCACGAACCTAATAAACCAATCCTGTCAATCCTGGCCTATTCACTCCTAAACTGCAGGGGGCGCTGTGAGGGGGCGATGGTATACTCTCCATTGAGGAAGGTGTACAGCTACATTCAAACCATTTTTCATGACAAACTTTTTAAATATGTATTTACACAGAAAGGTTTTCGGCCTGTAATAAGCTGCTGGAGAAAGACTTTAATTCAAGTTTTAAAGTTATATAGTTTTGGTTCAATATGTTTTAGTTGTCTTGATAGTATAACTTATAATTGTATGTTAGTGGTCAGTAATTGTTGCCAAATTGTCTTTTTTATATATTCATCATCCAATAAATCAACATTATTTTTAATCCTATGATTGAAATCGATCAGGCTCAACTTTCTCTGTAAAGCCTTTTAATTATGTCTTTGAACCTAAACTGGGAAACTAGACAAATTTAAATTAGACCTATTATTTAAATGGGTTTTACTTTTGTTTTGCCTGGATTCAAGTCGAACAGACGGAGCCTTGTTGTAAACGGCTGAATCATATTTCTCTTTCTCGTGTTTATGTTTCAAACTTCTCGTTGGCACTGAATTCAGATTATTTGACTGACGTGCGTTTTTTCTCTTTATGGTTAATGTTGAGTGATTAGTTTAGTTTCTGCAGCGGTGATGAAAATCAAAGTGCTTTTCCCTGCGAGGACTTTAATCATCGGCCTGGTGTTGACACAGCAGTTTCTGAACAGTGGAGTTCGGCTGCCAATCGTTTCCAAACGGGCGATATTGGACATTTGGCTGCGATTATCCTCTTATACACAAATACCTGCTCTGCTGCACCGAGACTAAACACTGAAGAAAGACTTTCATTCAGTTTTTTTTTGTTGAGGATTTTCTTTCGTTTCTCCTGTGAAGCTCGATTGGTTTGAATTGAATCTAAATGTAGAGACGTGAATCCTCTTCCTCAAACGTAAACAAGTTGAAATCTGGTCTGTGGGGGGGGGGGGGGGGGGGGGGGGGCGAGCTGCTTCAGTGGGGGTTTCTGATGAGAGGGATTTCCGCTCGGCAGATGGTTCTGTAGATTTTGGAAAAGAAGGCGTGGGAGGACACGATGCTTCTTTGAGGCCATAATGATTATGATGGTTATGTTGGGATGTGGGATGGTTTGACTCATCCCTCAGTGTGACTCAGTGGTTCCCACGGGACAGCTGGCACCGAGTCAGACTCTGTAGAGAACTCTTTCTTTGTGTGTTAAAAGTCGCTGCAGCTTTCCAACCTGGAAATACGTGTTTTTCTGTCGCCGTCAAAGTAATAAAACCCAAAACGTCCCTGTAGATCTGACCCAGAATCTCTTTGTGTTGGCACGAACAATGGTTCATTTCCTCCGGGCTCCTGCAGGTGCAGCTCCCAGTTCTGCTCGTACTCAGGTGACCGCTGGGAATGATGGGCCGCTCGGAGCTGGGATTCTCTCAGCGCTGTAAAAACAGAGTCTCTGGGCGGAGGTCCTGTTTCCATTCGGCTCCTGACTCACAAGTTGCCCACGTCCACAGTGAGGCACCGGGGTTTCCCTTCGACAGGGAAAATAGCAGAAGGAAGAAATGTGGCATTTTTTCCCTCCTCCACCCTTTCCTGCAGAAATGATTAGTTCTGCTGTGACTCATCAACGCAGCCGCACGGAAAAGAGTGAATAGTTTACTTCTTCCAGTAAAAGAAACTTGAAGTATCAAGCTTCATTTAATAATTCATCAGCAGCAGCTAATGTGCTGTAGATGTACCGATGCATGGACGTTTAAAAATCACATTATGCAGACGTTGAAAACTCTAAAAAGAGGTTGAAGATGTTTATTGTTATTTAGTCTAAGATGGTTTGAGACACTAGGTGGCGCTATGAGCTATATTGAACCTATAAAAGCAGATTTTCTTTATTAAATTTGACAATAAATGAGCTTTTTAAAACAAGCGTTTAGTTTTCAGCTCAAAAACACATAAAATCTGCAGAATCACTTGTGAGGTTTCCTGTGATTGTTGCTTGTTCTTACATCGTGTGCCTCGCTCAGAGAGCTCCACCCTGCTGGTGCACCAGGTCGACCAAAACAAACACCCACCTCCTCTCATCCAGGTCATCTGATTATAGATTGGACACACACAGAGACTCCTCGGTGGTGGATTCACGCAAAAAAAACTAAACTCAGTGTCACTCAGCTGCAAAATCAAACCAGACTTTACCTTGAAGACATTTGTATTGATTAGAATCTGCTGTTGGTTTTGTGGTCACACTCGAGAGTTTCACTTCTGTGTTCTAGTGAATTCGCCCGTAGACTTTTTATTGCACGGTCCAACTTTCATTCACAGCAGCCGAGGTTTATCCTCAGAGCTTCAGTGTAATTTAGTGACTCACAGGCTGATTCCTGTTTGTGCTTCTCTGAAGTTAATGGATCTCATGTGGCCTTCAGGAAAACAAGTGGTGGTTTGGTATTTGGAGGTTTTGATTGTGACTCATAGTCCAGAAAAGAATCTGTGGGCAAAGCGGAAAAAAAGCTTTTTTTGAGCCCTTCAACCAAACACTTCAATTATATTCAACATACACAGAAAAAAGTCATGTGGCACTGTGAGCAAATATAACATTTATATAAACGTACAGCTTTATATTTGAGGTTTAGGAAGAATTCAGTGATGTTGATACGACCCTGATGTACATCTCCTGCTCTCGTCCTCTCGCTCAGATCTCAGACATCCAGGTGAACGGTCAGTCGGACGACATGACGGCCAAGGAGAAGCTGCTGCTGTGGTCCCAGAGGATGGTGGAGGGATACCAGGGCCTGCGCTGCGACAACTTCACCGGCAGCTGGAGGGACGGCAAGCTCTTCAACGCCATCATTCACAAACACAGGTGAGACACACATCCAGGTCAGAGCCCGGGAAACCTGCTGATTAAAGAGGAAACACAACTGGGTAGAAATGGAAAGATGGGAAAACGTGGAAGGATTTTGTTTCAAGGGGTTTTCTGACTTTGATATTACTTTAGCAAAGACTATTTATACCCATAGTGTTTCCAGCACTCTTCCTCCACCTGATCTTCAGTTATGGGGAAGTGTAAATATCCTCTGGACTCTAATGTTCCCTCAGACCTGTCGTAGTTGACACAGGAATTAAATTTCATCCATTAGAGTCTTAAAAAGGTCTTAACTTGAACTTGTTGAAACCTGCAGAAACGGTTTAATTCATGTTTGCAGGTTTTCACTGCAGATAAAGAGTTTATAGAAGCTTCATAAACTTCTCCACCTTTACAATTTAAATCTGCATCCTAATCAGAATAATAGTCGGTGGTATTTTTAGCCAGATTTGGGTTAAAAAGATATTCACGTGTACAGAAGTGGTCTGAAAGGCACTGACATGAATCCAGGCCGTCAGTCGTTCACACTGAGAGGAGGCGGTTGTTTCAAAGCCCTGATGTTTTGGGTGGAGTGCCACTTGCAGTCTGTGTGTGTGTGTGTATGTTTGTGTGTGTGCACAGACACACAAACCACCCCTGCAGCAGCGCTCACCACACGGCACAGACTCCATGTCGAGCTGCTGCAGCTGGCCTCGCTCCCTGTGAGGAGACGGGGCGTTGTCTCTGTGGGGGGGGTGGATCTCACTGGTTAGAGAAAAGGTCGCCCTGGAGGCGTGCTCTCTCTGGAGGCTCGGCGGGTCGCAGCAGAACGCAGGTGCGCCATCCACAGATTCTTTGTCGGTGGAGGAGGAAGAACGATATGCTGAGTTCCTGCAGGACGCACTCGGACATTTGGCTGAAGAGGATTTTAATTTCACTTCAAGGATGAGATCGTTATCGCCGTCGGAGCCTCAAACGATTTTATAACTTCAGTTTTTGCCTGGAAAACCTTTTTAGAGCTTTTCATCGTGACCACTTGCAGCCATGTTGAAGCTGAAGCGCAGGTTCAGCTCGAAGCGGCGCCTGAACAGCACGTCCAGCAGCACCCAGGGCTCCGTCAGCGACCTGGACGACAGGGTGGTCATGCTGTGCGAGGACATCCCGACCGAGAGCTCCTTCGACTCGGGCCAGGGCTCCCACAGCCCCGGGGCCCGCTCCAGTCGGGGGTCCCACAGCGAGGAGCAGGAAGCGGGACAGGAGCCTCACGTCTTCCCCCTGAGACGGGACAGGCCGTCCTACAGGCAGGCGTCCTACCTGGGGAGGGAACCAGCTCGGCCCTACAAAGACTACTACGTCCAGAGGGTGGTGGAAGTGTACGCCGACTTCTGAACTCTGCAGAACATTCTGTGAAATCTTCTTAATGACATGTGCTCACACGTTATTTAACTGCTCTCATCCTTCCAGCAAAGATTCTGTTTGGTTTAATCCTCCTTGCGAGTGAGGACTCTTGTTTTTTCTTGCCCTCTCTGGTATTAGTGGAGAACAACCTGCCTCCGGCAACATAAAATATTAAATATGTGAGATAGCGTTTGAAACCTGTCAGCTGTCAACGTGCAATTATGGCTGGCAGGTCGTAAAAAATGAGCGAAATGTTCAGGGGCTAAAGTTAAAAATATATAATTAAGGAGTCATTCCTTCTCAAAGGTCACGACCTGTTTCTAGTCTGACTGCTCTGGTTTGCGTCCGCAGGCCCGCGCTCATCGACATGGATCAGGTTTACCGACAGAGCAACCAGGAGAACCTGGAGCAGGCCTTCAGCGTGGCGGAGCGGGAGCTGGGCGTCACCAGGCTGCTGGACCCCGAGGGTGAGACCAGCTGACCTCAGACAAGAGGGAAACACCTCAGGGATATTTGCCTCTTGAGAAATTAAAAACTGTCTTGGCCTCTGATGATCACTGTGCAAGTTATGACAGATCAGGATTAACTGGTACAAACTTTATTTCCATTATCAGCTTGAACCAAGACCTCAGCCTTCCACTTTCCAGAAAACACCCGATTCCAGTTCCATCAAATGACCTTTTCCTCTCTTTCCAGATGTGGACGTGCCTCATCCAGATGAGAAGTCCCTCATCACGTATGTCTCCTCCATGTATGACGTCATGCCCAGGGTGCCGGACGTGCAGGACGGTGTTAAAGCCAACGTGAGTCGTCCTCTTCCACGGCATCGAACC
Organism: Pleuronectes platessa; assembly: GCF_947347685.1. Lineage (NCBI taxonomy): Eukaryota > Metazoa > Chordata > Actinopteri > Pleuronectiformes > Pleuronectidae > Pleuronectes > Pleuronectes platessa. The sequence goes on along the minus strand of NC_070643.1, from coordinate 20,179,040 downwards.
ATCGTCACATCGTGATGAAGCAACAGAGACACATAGAGACTTTAGCATTTAGAATTTGTAGTATTTATCTCTCTGTTCCTGTAGTAAAACTTGGTCCTCCAGGTGTGAACGTGTGTGTTTGTCTCCCCAGGAGCTGGAGCTGCGCTGGCAGGAGTACTACGAGGTGGTCACCGTGCTGCTGCAGTGGATCCGACACCACATCCTGGTGTTCGAGGAGAGGAAGTTCCCCAACAGCTACGAGGAGATCGAGGTGAGCGGCTCGAACACCTGAGAACTCACTGAATAAACAGAAGAAGGACATCATCGGTGAAGAAGCTGACTCGTCTCTTTCCTGATCTGCAGGTTCTTTGGCGTCAGTTTCTGAAGTTCAAGGAGACCGAGCTTCCTGCGAAGGAGGCGGACAAGAACCGCTCCAAGTACATCTTCAAGTCCTTCGAGGTGAGCTCTCATGGATCTGCTCACAGGATGTGTGGAAGCAATTTGTACCGAGGATCCTCAAAGCTGCTGTAATTAAATGTACCCGAGAGCAATTACACTTCCACACTGATAGTTTACACAGAGTAGAAGAGATTAACTTTCTGTTGGGATTCAAACCGTCGGTATAAACGTCTCACCACGTGTCCAGGGCTCGTTTAACTGGAGGAGACTCAATCAAGGTTCCTCAAGTAACAGATGGTTTTTATTTTGTGTGTTTTACGTCAACTCTCAGGAGACACACGGCCTCAGACACACAACCAGGCGTTTAACACATAGTCTGTTCCATATCTATGCATTTGTTAGATTCTTGTTTTTCTTGTCACTGTGGTCATTTAAAAAGTTGCAGATCCAGGTGCAGTGCAAAGTAGAATTTACTGCTTTCAAAGTCTGGGAATCTAAACATCACAATCCAGAAGTGCAGCTGTTTTCCTCTCAGGTGGAACACGCCCACATGTTTGAATGACTGAGATGATTCTACTGTTGTTGTGATAGTCAGAGTTATTTATACAGATCGTTAAAAACAGGAGTTGAGCCAAAGTTCTTCAGTGCGGATGAAACAAAAGTAAAAACGTGTGAGATGAAGATGCAGTACAAGACACACGAGATAAAAGTAAATGAGATTTTGAAAAAAGTCAAGAATCACGAGACAAAATCTGAATCAGAAGCTTTAAAGATTAAAAGAAATTAGATTTAAAATAAGTAGAAACAGAGAAAAGCTCTTTAGTTTCAAGACGAGATCGGGGATTAGAAGAAGTTTGGAGGAACAACTCAAGAGCCACAATTGACTAACTCAAGTGGATGAACTTTCCTCTGCTTCAGGCTGCAGTCCAGGCCGGTCACGTCAAGGTGCCCCCGGGCTACCACCCCCTGGACGTGGAGAAGGAGTGGGGTCGTCTGCACGTGGCCATCCTGGAGCGAGAGCGCCTCCTACGGACCGAGTTCGAGAGGTGAGTCGACCAGGAAACTTAAAAAAAAACCATCACACGCTCAACCGCTCCCACCAGACATGAAGGAAGTGTCCATGACGGTGACTCATCCCCGAATGGTCGGGTCCACTTTTGTAACACAACCACACTGAGTTGGCTTTGTCGAGTGGAAAGTAAAAAAACACCACAAAAAAAACTCACATCAGGGCGAACCCATGACAAACGTGTCATCGCCTGGTAACAGCAACACAACAACATGGTCATCTGATCGACTTTTTTTCATCACATGGTGGGTGGGGCGATTTATTTAGCTTCTCAGGTCAGTTAAGGAAGTTTAGTTTTTAAAAAAAGTCATCGTGTGTAGTTGAGTTCGACACAGAGCTCCGTCATGGCTTTCATGACTCAGGGATACGACTTCAGCTTCTCCCTCCGCCGGAGGACGGAGTGAGTGTTTCACTTGAATCCATTAATGTTGCTCTAATTACGTGTGTCTGACCTTTGACCTCTCTCTCTCTCTCTCTCTCTGCAGGCTGGAGCGGCTGCAGAGGGTCGTCAGTAAGGTCCAGATGGAGTCGGGGGTGTGTGAGGAGCAGCTCAACCAGGTGGAGACGCTGCTGCAGACGGTGAGACACCGATAAAGTTTCATTTCACCCAAAACAAAGAAATCTGTCAGAGAAATGATGGTGGCCACACGCAGCGCTGTAATTCATGTGTGTGTCTGTTTGTGTGTGTGTGTGTGTGTGTGTCTGTGTGTGTGTGTTTGTTTTGCAGGACGTGAGGATGATGAGCTCGGGGAAACCCCCTCAGCACGCAGCAGAGATGGAGGCAGATCTGGAGAAAGCCGAGGGGATGATCCGCTTCCTCTTCAACGACGTGCAGCTGCTCAAAGACGGGCGCCACCTGCAGGCGGAACAGATGTATCGCAGGTGCAAATGAAGCAAACAACACACATATTTGAAAAGACTAAAGATGAAGAGTTTCTGGAATTATCAGATGAATTAATGGTTGGAGCTCCCGCTGCTGATCTGTGCTTTATGAATTTGATCAATTTTTAATCCCTAAAGTTGTTTTGTCCATTAAACAGTAACTAAACAACCTTAAATCTGTGAAGTAGGAACAACAAATTACGTGAAACCTTTGATTGATAAGATTTAAATTACTAAAAACATATAATAATTGTTGTTAATTAATGTTCAACTCCTCAGCACTAACTGAACGTCTTTATTCTAGAGTGTATCGTCTCCACGAGCGTCTGGTGAACCTCCGCAGCGAGTACAACCTGCGGCTGAAGTCCGGCGTGACCGTCACCCAGGTCCCCATGACCCAGATCCCCATGACCCAGATCCCCATGACGCAGACCCGGATGGCCCAGGTCCAGGTCCTGCAGCAGGCCCCCATGAGGGTGCGGCCCGAGCTGGATGAAGTCACCCTCCGCTACACCCAGGACCTGCTGGGCTGGGTGGAGGAGAACCAGCGGCGCGTGGACAACGGAGAGTGGGGATCCGACCTGCCCACGGTGGAGTCACAGCTGGGAAGCCACCGCGGCCTCCACCAGTCTGTGGAGGAGTTCCGCTCCAAGATCGAGAGGGCGAAGGCTGACGAGGTACGAGGGAAACCAGGAGGACATGTTGGGAAATGGAGGACAGAGATTTTCTACTGGGTTGATTCATGATCATCTGACCTATGACCTCTTATCTCCTCCAGAGTCAGATCTCTCCTGCCAGTAAGGCTGCGTACCGCGAGTATCTGGGAAAACTGGAGCTTCAGTACGGAAAACTCCTGGTAAGTCACAGCAGACGAAGAGGAACCTTCACATTAGAGATATAAGGATTCTGATCTCTGTGATTCCTGACCTGTGTTTTCCTGCAGAACGCCTCGAAGGCCCGGCTGCGCTACCTGGACCAGCTCCACGCCTTCGTCAGCGCCGCCACCAAAGAGCTGATGTGGCTGAACGAGAAGGAGGAGGAGGAGGTCAACTACGACTGGAGCGACCGCAACCCCAACATGGCGTCAAAGAAGGAGAACTACTCGGTACAGTGACAGGGAGACGATGTGCTACACACAGCCACGTGATTCTGGATTCTGCTGTAAACACTGGATGATGTTGTTGTTGTTGATGTTGTTGTTGTTGTGATCAGGGCTTGATGAGAGAGCTGGAGCTCCGGGAGAAGAGGGTGAACACGGTCCAGGCCACAGGAGACAAGCTGCTGAGGGACGGACACCCTGCCAAGCAGACTGTGGAGGTAGAAGTCCACTGATATCACACTGAACACTTTTAGAAACATACAAATAAAACAACACACAAACGTCCCAATGCACAACAAACATCCTCTATTTATCCTTGCACCTCTTAACTATGATATAAAGTGAAAAAAATGTGAAACCATCATAATTTAAGCCGCTTAGATACGTGATATGAAACAAATAGAAATATGAAGAACTTACTGAAATAAGACAAGATTCAAACCAGGTGTGTGTCAAACAGAAGACCTTTACCTTGTTGTCCTCTTCATCAGTTTGTCTCCTCCTCTTCCCTCCTCAGGCGTTCACTGGAGCTCTGCAGACTCAGTGGAGTTGGCTCCTCCAGCTGTGCTGCTGCATCGAAACCCACCTGAAAGAAAACACCTCCCATTTCCAGGTGTGTTCCCCGACTTTGTTTCTCATCAACTCTCTTAAGACCAGATTCATGTGACTGGTGTATCTGTAATGAGTTAAAAAAAGCTCATCTGGAACAGATACAGTAAAACTTAATTTCCTCACGTTCCTTTCTCCCAGTTCTTCTCGGACGTGAAGGAGGCAGAGGAGCGGATCAAGAAGATGCAGGACACGATGAAGAGGAAGTACACGTGTGAGCGGAACATCACGGTCACGCGGCTAGAAGACCTGCTGCAGGACGCGGCCGTGAGTTCATTCATCACTTTAAACAGAATTAATATATTTCAACTGTTGATTTAAATCATCACGAGAAGCTAAAATTGACGATGAAATAGATCTACAGATTTTAAATCCTAACTTTAGACCAGCTTCACAGCAGCTTATGAGTTTGTGTTTTTATTGATTTTAATCTGACGCACGTTCCTTTTCAACAGGATGAGAAAGAGCAACTGGCAGAGTTCAAAACTCACCTGGAGGGTTTGAAGAGAAGAGCCAAGACCATCGTCCAGCTGAAGCCACGGAACCCCACCACTCCGCTGAAGGGCAAGCTGCCCATCCAGGCTGTTTGTGACTTCAAGCAGATGGAGGTGAGGATCACACACTGAGGTTCTCTCCTCTCTCCTGTAGCATCAGCTGGTCGGTTTAAAAAGCAGGATTATCCAAAAACAACCAAACAGATTTTCACAGAACTTGTTGGAAGGATGTGAGATGGGTCAGGAGAGAATCCAGTGAATTTTGATTTGTCAGGTTCCATCATTGTGTTGATTAATTTCTAATAAAGAAGTCACACACATGACTTTCCAGTTTAAAATGAGCTCAGACACTTGACAGGACTCGGTTGGACGTCAGCGTGTGTTTGATTCCCTCCAGATCACCGTCCACCGGGGAGATGAGTGTGCTCTGCTGAACAACTCGCAGCCTCACAAGTGGAAGGTGCTGAACGACAAAGGCTGCGAGTCGTCCGTCCCGTCCATCTGCTTCCTGGTCCCGCCCACCAACAAGGAGGCGGTGAACAGCGTGGCCGGGTGAGCTCAGTTAGATCCGTCACCGAATTCACCACCTGTCACCGACGCCTGCGTTTTCTAACGTCCACGTTTCGTCCCTCAGCCTGGACGGAAACCTCCAGCGGCTGCAGACCATGTGGCAGACCATGTTCGTGGACATGAAGAGTCTCTTGTCCTGGCAGTACCTGATGAGAGACATCCACATCATCAAGACCTGGAACATCAGCATGGTAACGTCCAGAAGCTAATATGAAATCCCTGGAGACATTGGCTTTTTGTTTCCTAAGAAATCACTAGTTAATAAACTATAAATCATTTATATAACTTTATCATTCCTGCATTTCTAAGTCGCGGCACGGTGGTAAAGTGGTTAGCACTGTGGCCTCACACAAAACAGATTGGTGCAAATCCCGGTTCATCCAGGTGACTGTATCCTGCCTCTTGTGTGTTATTCTTAATGAATGGATATATTGATATCTTAACATAGATTATAGATAATATATAAATACCTGAGTTTGGTATAAATACCGTTTGTATTCACTTCATATTTGATTATCTTGAATAAATGGATCTTGCTGTTTTCCTCAGTGGAGCAATTTCCTTATTTATATATATATATATAGTTATAAAAGCTTTTATTTGATCTATCATAACATTATACTTGTTCATCCATATATGAATGAGCGAACTCTCTTTATGTCCTATAACAACTGTTTCTACACTATATTCATTTCGAAACCACTTTGCTTAAGCTTGATAAGTGCTGTATGAAAAAGTCTATTTTATTAATATTACATATGAAGGCACAGCTTTGAGTAACTGGTGTTTTCCTGATGTTTGCCCCCCCCCCCCCCCCTCCCCCCCTGCAGTTTAAGACCCTGAGGGTGGAGGAGTACCGCCTGGCTCTGAGGAACCTGGAGCAGCACTACCAGGACTTCCTGCGCGACTCCCAGGACTCTCAGATGTTTGGGGCCGAGGACCGAATGCAAGTGGAGTCCAACTACAACACGGCCAACACACACTACAACACAATGGTCAGCACCGCAGAGCAAGGTGTGTACCGCTGGGTTGTTAAAAAGCTCATTGAGGCAGGAAACAGTTTTTTATTTGACATTTGTGTTGACATCCATTCATCTGTGTGAAAGTTGACTGTCGGGTTCATGTTGCAGGATACGTGGCACCCAGGACAGGTAAGGGGCTTCGGAGGAGTAACAGGAGCGTCTGATTGGCTGATTGTGTGTGTCTGTGTGTGTGTGTGTGTGTGTGTAACGAGGGCTGTGGTGCTGTTGTGTCTCACTTCATTCATTAACTCAATCAGCTTCTTCACTTCCTCCCTAACTTCTCTCAGTGTTTCTCTTCTTGTGTCTCAGTGAATGATTCAATAAATTAACCACGATAACAAATAATCAAAGATGTAGATTTGTACAGTAGCACAGATTGTAGGAGTAGTTTTATCAGATTAAAGTTGTGAAGTTAAAACAACACAGTATGAATAATAATAACAATTCTTTGTCACTTTAACTAATTCTCTTTTCAGACTTTTCATGCAGTGGTTTGATTGTTGGCTACATTTAATCCTGACTTGAACTAATAACCAGCTCCTCTTCTTTGCAAACAGCGTAAATATGTTATTAAATATATGAATATATCTTCTATCCACGTTATTCTGAATCAACCAGGTGAGCAGGATGAGTCCGTGTGCAAGACCTACCTGACAAAGATCAAGGAGCTGCGTCTGATGCTGGAGGGATGCGAGAATCGAACGGTGACACGTCTCCGGCAGCCCGTGGACAAGGAGCCGCTGAAGGCCTGTGCCCAGAAGACCGCTGAGCAAATGGTACGGTCCAGAAGAATATGAACAATATCACAATCAGAATCAGAAAGTATTTATTGTCAAGTAGGTTTACACCTACAAGGAATTTGCTCTGGTTATTGGTGCATACAATGAACATAGAAACATAAAAACATAAAAACACAATAAATACAACACACATAAGAAAAGCAATAAAAAGAAACAATATATATTTACTCACTATTTACTTCTTATTTACTCCCTTTTTCTAATATTTATACAAAGTAACGTTTATTTATACTTAAACATATCTAAATAAAATATATATAATAGATCAAAGATATAAAAAGTGAAGTAAAAAGTGAAATGCAAGACAGTGAACAGTGTCAGATTGCAATATGCAATGTAATGTAGTATAATATAATATAATATAATATAATGTGTTATATAATTGAAGCTGTATCACACTTTTAAACTTGTGTACGTTTAAACCAATGGGCTGTTTATTAAGACATGACAGGCCAAAGAGTCTTGATCGCCCCCTGGTGGCTGGCTGTAGTATAGATCATAACATGGACATGGACCAAAATATAGAGACTTGACTTGATTCTATGACCAGTAATATGTGCATGATATTGGCTGAAATACTGAATCTTTCCCTCTGTGCTCGGTGGCAGAAAGTTCAGTCTGAGCTGGAGGGCCTGAAGAAGGACTTGAGCTCCATCGCTGAGAAGACGGAGGAGGTTCTGGTGTCTCCTCAGCAGTCCAGCTCGGCCCCCATGCTGCGCTCGGAGCTGGACGTCACCCTGAGGAAGATGGAGCACGTCTACAGCCTCTCGTCCGTCTACCTGGACAAGTGAGGCTCCGGGACTCTCTCTCTCTCTCTCTCCCTGTGGACTTACAGCTGTAATATCTTTCTTTTCTTTAACACGACGTGCACTGTTTCGATTTCAGGCTGAAGACCATCGACGTCGTGATCAGGAACACCAAAGACGCTGAGGACACGCTGAGGAGTTATGAGACTCGTCTGCGTGACGTCAGTAAGGTGCCGGCGGAGGAGAAGGAGGTGGAGGAGCATCGCACCCAGCTGAAGGTCTGTCTTCTTCTATCTACAACCACATTTAGATGTTTGCTCTGAAGGAACCTGTTGTGACTCTGTTCTTCTCCGGGACAGTCCATGCGTGACGAGGCGGAGAAGGACCAGGTGGCGTTCGACCGCCTGCAGGACGAGCTGAGGAGAGCCACGACCATCAACGACAAGATGACCAGGATCCACAGCGAGCGGGACGGCGAGCTGGAGCACTACCGCCTGCTGGTCAGTGGCCTCCTGGAGCGCTGGCAGGCCGTGTTCGCCCAGATGGAGCTGAGGCTCAGGGAGCTGGACCTCCTCGGGCGTCACATGACCTCCTACCGCCGGAGCTACGAGTGGCTCATCCGATGGCTCGGGGAGGCGAGGCAGAGGCAGGAGAAGATCCAGGCGCTGCCGGTCGGGGACAGCAAGGCTCTCAAGGAGCAGCTGGCAGAGGAGAAGGTACTGGAGGAGAGAAGGTGTTACTGCCCCCTGGTGGTCACACTGGCAGCACAGATTCTGAATTAGTTCTCCTTCTGAACATCGATTCCTCTCTGGCTGTCGTAAATTTGAGTTCTTGTGTTTTTGATAATAAAAATAAGCCTTGTGGCTGTAGCTTTCTCTTTTTCGCTGGAAAAAATAATTCAACTATGATTTAAAAGTAAATAATTGTCATACTCACTATGACATTTATTCATTTTTACTCAAAGAAACTCCTGGAAGAGATCGAGACCAACAAGGACAAGATTGAAAACTGCCACAAAGATGCCAAAGCATACATCGACTCCGTGAAGGTTCGTGCTAATACCTTCAGCTTTGCAAAGAATTTTATTTCCTGGGGCTCTTCTTCATTTTGTTTTTGTTCCTCTTTAGGATTATGAATTCCAGGTTTTGACCTACAAAGCTCTGCAAGATCCAATCGCTTCTCCCCTGAAGAAGCCCAAAATAGAGTGTGCGTCTGACAACATCATCCAGGAGGTGGGTTTCACACACACAACTGCAGCTGGTGGTCGTCTGACCTTTTAAATACGTTAACAATAGTTTGACCTTTTGGGAAATAGGTTAATTTGCTCTTTTTCTGAGTCAGCCGGTTTTTAGCTTAGCTTAGCACAAAGGCTGGAAACAAGGGGGGATGTTAGCCTTGGTTGGTCCAAAGATTAAATAATGAACATTTCTGAGCAGTAACTGGGATCTTATTTGTCATCACTTTGATAAAAACACATCTACAAATGCCTTTAACAGTTATAGACACAATCCTGGTAACTAAATCTATTGTAAAGAACAATATCATATCATGTTTTTTAAAGTTGAATAACGATTCTGTTGATTTCTTTCAGTACGTCACCCTGAGAACACGCTACAGTGAACTCACCACTCTCAACAGCCAGTACATTAAGTTCATCATGGAAACACAGCGCCGCCTGGAGAGCGATGAGGTAACTACACTCACTAACGACAAGCTGCAGCTTCACTCACACAAACCACCGCTGCCTGTTAACAGAGTCATGAATCCTTTGTGATTAAATACGTTCTGAATATTGACTCTTAAAAGAACGATTGTGAGGCGGACGAGAGCAAAGAGTGGTGAAGCAAACTGTCTCATGTTGCATCACATCCCCTCTCTGAAATCTCTCTCATTCCCCCGACTCTGTGTAATTAATCAAATCATGTCACGTAGATCGTCCACGTCAGATTCAGTCACGTTTCTTTCTAACCTCTCAGCTGCTTGTCCGACTTCTTTCTTTTTATATCTGCTTCTTTATCTCCTCTTGAAATCACTCGTGATTTGAAGTTTTTTTTTTATTTCTGGCTCGGCTCCTTTTCTTTCAATCTGCATCTTCAACCGTTCTTTTCTCCCTTTTCCTCTTTTCTAACTTTGTGTTGTGTTTGATCCTTTTGATCCCGGCTCGCCAGTGCTTTGTCATGACGAATGTTAATCACGAGCTTAAGAGATGAAGCACCAGGTATTTAACAGAAGAACCCTCTCAGCTATGTTACATCACCCGTCTCCACTTCAGACCCTTGTTACTGTCATCGAAGAGGAAGGTTCAGGATCTTTGGGAAATGTTTTGTAACCGAGACCATTTTCAGTTTATTAAAAATACTTTACAATGCACTTTTTGATGGAGTCCTTAGTCTGCAGAGCCTGTTTTCTGAGGAGCTGGAAAATGAAAATGTCAAATTTTTTAAACAGTTGCTGATGAACAACGATGTCCCAAACAAAAGCTAAATTTGAAGTCAACATGGGCTTTGAAAATGCTGAACCTTCCTCATAAATATCAGTCACCTGAACTTCAACATTCTTGATAAACAGTCAAACTCATCTCTTGCTGTTTATCTGTCGTCACAGTTGATGTGTCTTGATCCTGGATTAGTGTCTCATCACAGACACTGAGTCCAGCCTTCCTTTGTGTCGTGTGTTGACATCCGGTTGTGTTTGCTGCATCACTAAGCTCATCTTCATCATGTGGCTATTGCTGATTCCTACACCTCGAATTCTGACTTGATGTGATGTAAATCCATAAACAACTGTTTTGTGGGTTCTTTGTTCAGTCGTTGTGTATTTCACACTGCGCTTTATACTTTTTGCATGCTCACTATTATCTATCCTCTTAATCCCCCTTGGTTATTTTACTCACTGAAAGATGCTGACTCAACACATTTTATGCACCAGAAATATGAATATACAATATTACTCAATACATACAATTATTTGAACAATACTCTTTGTGGAAAATATGATAAAGCCTAATTTGCAGCGTAACTGTATAGATTATTGATCAATTAAATTGCCTGAACAGCATGATGTCACAGTGTCACGCTGTGTTGTGAAGTAAAGTGTTGTTCTTTGTGTCACACACTGATTAAACATGACAGACATTTCCCAATACTGTATTTACCCCTAGTTTAAAATAACTGTATATTTTCTGTTGCTGTAACATATCCTCATGTATTTACATTTTGATGTACCTACATGTATTATTAACGCAGACGATCTACTTAATAGATAGCACCTCTAACATGCTCTCAATTCTCTTTGCTCCCTCTTTGCTTCTACTAATACAGAAAGCTTCTGAGAAACTAAAAGAAGAGGAGAGGAGAAGGCTGGCCGAAATACAGGCCGAGTTAGAGAAGCAGAAACAGTTGGCCGAGGCTCACGCTAAATCTGTGGCCAAAGCAGAGCAGGAGGCGCAGGAGCTGAAGCTGAGGATGAAGGAGGAGGCCGGCAAGAGGCAGGACGTGGCTGTGGACGCTGAGAAGCAGAAGCAAAACATACAGCAAGAGCTGCATCACCTGAAGAGTCTGTCCGATCAGGAGATCAAGTCCAAGAATCAGCAGCTGGAGGAGGCGCTGGTCAGCCGCAGGAGGATTGAGGAGGAAATCCACATAATCAGACTCCAGTTAGAGACGACCATTACACAGAAGACGACATCAGAGTCTGAGTTACAGAAGCTCAGAGACAAGGCTGCGGAGGCTGAGAAGCTCAGGAAAGCTGCACAGGACGAGGCAGAGCGGCTTCGCAAGCAGGTAACCGAAGAGACTCAGAAGAAGAAAAATGCTGAAGATGAGCTGAAGATTAAATCTGACGCAGAAAAAGAAGCTGCCAAGCAGAAGCAGAGGGCGCTGGATGACCTGCAGAAATTCAAGATGCAAGCCGAGGAGGCCGAGAGGCGTATGAAGCAGGCCGAGGAGGAGAAGATCAGGCAGATTAAGGTCGTGGAGGAGGTGGCACAGAAGAGCGCGGCCACACATCTGCAAACCACGTCCATGTCATTCAATGAAAAGGCAACAAAGCTCGAGGAGTCCCTCAAGAAAGAGCAGGGCACCGTTCTGAAGTTGCAGGAAGAAGCTGAAAGACTTCGGAAACAACAGGAGGAGGCAAACAAAGCCAGGGAGCAAGCAGAGAAGGAGCTTGAAACATGGAGGCAGAAAGCCAATGAGGCTCTCCGCTTGAGGCTACAAGCCGAGGAGGAAGCCCAGAAGAAGAGTCAGGCTCAGGAGGAGGCCGAGAAGCAGAAGCTTGAGGCCGAGCGAGATGCCAAGAAACGAGGCAAAGCTGAGGAAGCTGCTCTTAAACAGAAGGAGAACGCAGAGAAAGAGTTGGAAAAACAGAGGAAATTTGCAGAACAAATAGCTCAGCACAAGCTGTCTGCAGAACAAGAGTGCATCCGCTTGAAGGCCGACTTTGAACATGCAGAGCAGCAGAGGGGCCTGTTGGATAACGAGCTCCAGCGTCTGAAAAACGAGGTGAACGCTGCTGAGAAGCAGAGGAAACAACTGGAGGAGGAGCTGGCTAAAGTCCGGAGTGAAATGGACGGCCTCCTGCACATGAAGATTCAAGCGGAGAAGGAGACGCTGTCAAAAACCGAGAAGAGCAAACAGCTTCTGGAGTCTGAGGCGCTGAAAATGAAACAGCTGGCTGAGGAAGCCACCCGGCTGAGATCGGTTGCCGAAGAAGCCAAGAAGCAGAGGCAGGTCGCGGAGGATGAGGCGGCGCGGCAAAGAGCAGAGGCTGAAAAGATACTCAAGGAAAAACTGGCTGCCATCAACGAGGCGACACGTCTGAAGACTGAGGCAGAGATGGCTCTGAAAGCCAAAGAGGCCGAGAATGAAAGACTGAAAAGAAAAGCCGAGGATGAAGCTTATCAGAGGAAGATGCTGGAGGACCAAGCTGCTCTGCACAAACAAGACATCGCGGAGAAAATCACACATCTGCAGAGCTCGTCTGTTTCTGAGTTGGGGCGACAGAAGACTATCGTGGAGGAGACGCTGAGGCAGAAGAGGGTGGTCGAAGAGGAAATCCACTTCATAAAGATCAACTTCGAGAAGGCTTCAAAAGAGAAGTCCGATTTAGAGTCGGAGTTGAAGAAACTGAAGGGTATCGCAGATGAAACGCAGAAAAGCAAACTCAAAGCTGAGGCGGAGGCAGAGAAACTGAAAAAGCTTGCAGCAGAGGAGGAGAAGAAAAGGAAAGAAGCCGAGGAGAAGGTGAAAAGGATTACTGCAGCAGAAGAGGAGGCGGCAAGACAATGCAAAGCTGCTCAGGAGGAAGTCCAGCGCCTCAAAAAGAAAGCTGCCGACGCGAATAAACAGAAAGACAAGGCAGAGAAGGATGCAGAGCAGCAGGTGATTCTGGCCAAAGAGGCCGCACAGAAATGCACGGCTGCAGAACAGAAAGCTCAAGATGTTCTCAGCAAGAACAAAGAAGACACTCTTGCTCAGGAAAAGCTGAAAGACGAGTATGAAAACTCCAAGAAACTTGCACAAGCGGCTGAGAAGGCCAAGGAGAAAGCAGAGAAGGAGGCGGCCCTGCTGCGTCAAAAAGCCGAGGAGGCTGAAAAACTGAAAAAAGCAGCGGAGGACGAAGCTGCTAAACAGGCCAAAGCTCAGAAAGACACCGAGAAACTGAGGAAAGAGGCCGAGGACGAGGCCTCGAAGAGAGCAGCAGCCGAGGCAGCAGCTCTGAAGCAGAAGAAGCAGGCGGATGCAGAGATGGCCAAGCACAAAAAAGAAGCAGAACAAGCACTTAAACAGAAGTCTCAGGTGGAGAAGGAACTGACAGGGGTCAAACTGCAACTGGACGAGACGGATAAGCAGAAAGCTTTGTTGGACAAGGAGCTTCAGAGAGTTAAAGGTGAAGTGAACGATGCCGTCAACCAAAAGGCGCAGGTGGAGGATGAACTCGCCAAAGTCAAGATCCAGATGGACGAGCTCCTGAAGCTCAAGCTGAAAATCGAGGAGGAGAACCGCCGCCTCATGAAGAAGGACAAAGATAAAACCCAGAAAGTTCTCGCAGAGGAAGCAGAGAAAATGAAGAGCTTGGCCGAGGACGCTGCGAAACTCACCGTGGTGGCTGAAGAAACGGCCAGACAGAGGAAGATGGCTGAGTCTGACCTGGCTGAGCAGAGGGCACTTGCAGAGAAGATACTGAAGGAGAAGATGCAGGCCATCCAAGAGGCCACCAAACTGAAAGCCGAGGCAGAGGAGCTCAATAAACAAAAGAACCAGGCCCAGGAAAAGGCTAAAAAACTCCAGGAGGACAAACAGCAGATCCAGCAGCGTCTCGATAAGGAGACGGAGGGTTTCCAGAAATCCTTGGAGGCTGAGCGAAAGAGGCAGCTGGAAGCTTCAGCCGAGGCAGAGAAGCTGAGATTGAAGGTGAAGGAGCTCAGTGACGCTCAGGCCAAGGCTGACGCGGATGCAAAGAAATTCAAGAAACAAGCCGACGAGGCAAAAGCTCAGCTTCAAGCGACGGAGAAGCAAACTACAGAGACTGTTGTGCAGAAGCTGGAGACCCAGAGGCTCCAGAGCACCAGAGAGGTGGATGACCTGACGAAGAAAATCGCTGACCTGGAAAAGGAGCGAGAGAAACTGAAAAAAGAGGCGGAGGCGGTTCAGAAAAAATCTAAAGAGGTATTGTGCCATGATGTTATCAGTTTGTAGAACCTCTGCTAAACACACTAACCACAGAACAGGAACATCTCATGTAAATTGCAGTGTCTATAATTAACAGCCAGCAATTTATATGAATGTCATTCAAAACACAATAGTACAGAAGTAAAATGTTTATTCAATCTCTCGCTCAGATGAAATGATTGATGCATTTCTCATTTCTGTTTGATAAAAGCTAGACCCAGGGAACGGTTAGCTTAGCATAAATACTGGAAACTGGAGGAAACACTTACTTTCCAGTATTTATGTTTTTTTGCTGAAAATAAATGATGCCAATTAAGTTAGAATTTGAAGGTGTTACCGTCGGACAGAGCCAGGCTAGCTGTTTCCTCCTGTTTACAGTCGTTATGCTAAGCTAAGCTAACCCTCTCCTGGGTCCAGCTTCATATTTACTGTGCAGTCATGTGAGTCATCGATCAAAGCTATTTCTAAGATTGTTGCACTATTTTAATGTTTCTTTAAGATGATGGGTCAATTTGTGTTTTATGTCGATTAATTAATGTTATTTCTTAATTTTTCCCAAACAGATGGCAAGTGCCCAACAAGAGCAAATTGAGCAACAGAAGGTCGAACTTCAGCAGACGTTCCTCACGGAAAAGGACGTACTGCTGAAGAGAGAAAAGGCGGTGGAAGACGAGAAGAAGAAGTTAGAGAAACAGCTCGAGGATGAAATGAACAAAGCCAAAGCTCTGAAAGATGAACAAGAACGTCAGCGGAAGCTAATGGAAGAAGAGAAGAAGAAACTCCAGGCCATAAGGGACGAAGCTGTAAAGAAACAGAAGGACGCTGAAGCGGAGATGAAAAACAAGCAGAAGGAAATGGAAGTGCTTGAAAAGAAAAGGCTCGACCAAGAGAAGCTCCTTGGAGAAGAAAACAAAAAGCTCAGAGAGAAACTTCAGAATCTGGCAGTTGCCTCTAAACCGGTTGAATCCCAAACCAAGAATATCGAAGTCCAGACTGATGAAGTCCCAGAGGACCAGTTAGTTGCCATGACCATGGTGGGGACAACGAAGAGTGTTTTCAATGGTTCTGTTGATGTGGACGGAGCGAAGAAAGATGGACAATCACCTTTATCATTTGAGGGAATAAGAGAGAGGGTTCCTGCCGAGAGGCTCCATGACATTGGGGTTTTAACCAAAAAGGAGTTTGACAAATTGAAAAAGGGCAAAGTTTCTGTGCAAGATCTGGAAAAGACTGATAAAGTCAAATCATGTCTCAAGGGTCAGAACTGTGTTGGAGGTGTCTTGACTCCATCCAAAGAGAAAATGAGTGTCTATCAGGCCATGACAGAGAACAGGATCACTCCCAACACTGCCACCATGCTGCTGGAGGCTCAGGCAGCTTCTGGTTACATCGTGGATCCAGTGAGAAATAAACTCCTCTCTGTGGACGATGCTGTTAAGGACAAGGTCATTGGACCTGAGCTCCATGACAGGATGCTCTCTGCAGAGAGGGCAGCCACTGGCTTCAAAGATCCATACACCGGAGCCAAAATCTCTCTCTTTGAGGCCATGAAAAAGGGACTAATCGAGAAGGAGCAGGCCACCAAGTACCTAGATGTGCAGCTCGCAACTGGTGGCGTCATTGACCCTATCAATAGTCACAGGGTACCCCTCCAGACGGCCTACAAGCAAGGTCAGTTTGACGCAGACATGAATAAGAAACTGGCCGATCCCAGTGATGATAGCAAGTTATTCATAGACCCCAGCACTCAGGAGCAACTCACTTACAAACAGCTGCTGGACAGATGTACCAAAGATGCAGAGACAGGCCTGCTGATATTACCGGTAACCGACACAGCTGCTCATAGTGAAAGATACACAGATGTGGAGGCCAAAGAGGTGCTCAGCAAGGCTCACGTCGATGTGCCTTTTGGACGATTCAAGGGAAAAACTGTCACCATTTGGGAAGTCATCAACTCAGAATATTTCACTGAAGAGCAAAGACGTCAACTGATTCGCCAGTACAAGACGGGCAAGATCACGGTGGAGAAGATTATTAAAATAGTTCTCACTGTTGTGGAAGACAAGGAGAAAAACAATGAAAATGTGTTTAATGGTCTGAGGGCTCCAGTGTCTGCCAATGAATTGTTAGAGTCTAAGGTTATAAACAAAGACTTGTTCAACAAGTTGAGTAACGGCAAGATAACAGTTAAAGAGATCTCTGAGATGGACTCTGTAAAGAAAGCACTTCAGGGAACAGCGAGCATCGCCGGGGTGCTGAATGAAAAAACCAAGGAGAAAATGCCTTTCTATCAAGCTATGAAGAAAGAGTTGCTGTCACCGGAAACTGCTCTGAACCTCCTTGAAGCTCAAGCAGCGACAGGGTTTGTACTCGATCCCGTCAAAAATGAGAGGCTCCCTGTAGATGAAGCGGTCAAATCTGGTCTTGTGGGTCCAGAACTGCATGAACGACTTCTGTCTGCTGAGAGAGCTGTCAACGGCTACAAAGATCCATATACAGGAAAGAAGGTGTCTCTGTTTGAGGCGATGAACAAAGGCCTTATTAAGAAAGACCACGGCATGCGTCTGCTCCAGGCACAGCTGTCCACCGGTGGAATTATTGACCCCGTTAAAAGCTATCGCATCCCACATGAGGTCGCCTGCAAGCGTGGGTATTTGGATGAGGAAATCTCCAAGACCCTAAACAAGAGCACTGAAGAAACAAAGGTCTTTTATGATCCTAACTCACAAGAGGATGCGACCTACACCCAGCTCATGAACAAATGTGTCACTGATAAAGAAACTGGACTCCCATTGCTTTCCCTCTCAAAGAAGGCTGCAAGGCCAAAAGAAGAACAACAGATTACACAGGCTAAGATTACTGAGGCTAAAATACCTGATGCTAAGATTACAGAGGCTAAAACAAAAGAGGCGCTTAATCTGTCAACTATGGAGCTGGAGTATGGACCATTCAAAGGTAGAAAGGTCACCATTTGGGAGATCATCCACTCTGAGTACATCACTGAGGAGCAAAGAATACAGCTTATTCAACAGTACAGAATGGGACAGGTGACAATTGAAAGGTTGATAACGATTGTTATAACGATGGTTGGTGAAAAGGAGGACAAAACCAAGCAAGGCGTCTGTTTCGAAGGCCTCAGGGCGCCGGTCGCTGCCAGCTCATTACTGGATTCCAACATCATTGACAAGGCGACATTTGATCAACTGGAACAGGGTAAAAAGACGCCTAAAGCAGTCGGTGAAACTGACAAGGTCAAAAAGTACCTGCAGGGCACAGACCGCATTGATGGTGTCACTATGGAAGACTCAAATGAGAAGCTAAGCATTTATCAAGCAATGAAAAAGAACGCTTTACAGCAAAACACTGGGCTTGCACTACTAGAGGCCCAAGCTGGAACTGGTTTCATAACTGATCCAGTCAAGAATTTGAAATACTCTGTGGATGATGCTGTGAAGGCTGGAGTTGTTGGCCCAGAGCTTCATGAGAAACTTCTCGCAGCTGAAAAGGCAGTGACAGGATACAAAGATCCATATACAGGCAACAAGATTTCTCTATTCCAGGCCATGAAGAAAGAACTTGTTCTCAGGGAGCATGCTATTCCTCTCCTGGAAGCTCAGATAACTACCGGAGGGATCATTGATCCAGTCAGCAGCCACCGTGTTCCCAGTGACGTGGCCATTCAGCGTGGCTACTTCAGTAAACAAATGGCCAAGTCCTTCAATGAACCTTCAGGTGACATTAAAGGCTTCACCGATCCCAACACCAACGAAAGTGTCACTTACAAGCAGTTGCTGGAGAAATGTGCAAGAGATCCCACCTCTGGGTTGTGCTACCTGCCTCTGTCTAAAGTCGAGGCCCCTGCTCCCGTCGAGAAATCCTATCAGTACACAGAAGAACAAGCCCAGACAGATCTAGCCAACACTCAAATCGAGATCCCTCACAAGAGCTTTGCAGGACAGAGTATGACCATTTGGGAAGTCATGAATTCAAATATGCTTCCAGAGAAAGAGAGACAGCGCCTCCTGGAGCAATATCGCTTGGGGCAAATCACAAAAGACAGAATGCTCATCATCATCATTGAAATCATGGAACACAGAGAGACAATAAAGTCCGATCAGGGCATGTCCTGTGATGTCATCAGAAGAAGAGTTACTATTGAGGAGCTTTACAGCGCTAGAATTATTGACCTGCAAACCTACAACCTCCTGAAGCAAGAAAAGATGTCTATCCGTGAGATCATGGAGATGGAATCAGTCAAACAGTACCTCTTTGGCACTGGTTGTATTGCTGGGATTATGTCGGTCAGTCCACCAAAGATCAGCATCTACCAGGCCATGAAGAGTGGACACATTCAGCCCGAAGTCGCTTTGAATCTCCTTGAGGCCCAAGCAGCAACAGGGTTCATGATTGATCCAGTCAAGGATGAGCTTCTGACTGTTGATGAAGCCGTGCGCAAAGGTCTCGTTGGCCCTGAACTCCATGACAAACTTCTCTCTGCTGAGAGAGCAGTCACAGGCTACAAGGATCCGTACACTGGAAAAGTGATTTCTCTCTTCCAAGCCATGAAAAAAGACCTGATTCCTGAGGATTATGCCCTGAGGCTTTTGGAGGCCCAGCATGCCACTGGTGGGTTCATGGATCCTGAATACTACTTCCACCTCCCCACAGACGTAGCTATGCAGCGTGGATACATCAACAAAGAGACACTTGACAGAATTTCTGAACCTACTGGGGATGTGCGTGGATACACCGATCCAACAGCAGACGAGAAGCAGTCCTATGCCCACCTGCTGAAAAGATGCAGAGTTGACAAAGGAACTGGTTTGAGGCTGCTCTCACTGGCAGACAGAAAACTCCTCTTCAAGGGTCTGAGAAAGCAAATCACCGTGGATGAGCTGCTTCGCTCACAGATTATCAGCCAAAAGACGTACAACGAACTCACTGAAGGTATCATTACGGTGGAGGAAGTCAGCAGAGAAGTGAAGAAATACCTCGAGGGCACCAGTTGTATCGCTGGTGTTTACGTAGAATCTAGCAAAGACCGGCTGTCTATTTATCAAGCAATGAAGAAGAACATGATCAGACCAGGAACTGCCTTTGAGCTCCTCGAGGCTCAAGCCGCCACAGGATATGTAATTGATCCTATCAAGAACCTTAAACTAAATGTCACAGAGGCTGTGAAGATGGGTGTTGTTGGCCAAGAGTTTAAAGATAAACTGGTCTCAGCTGAACGAGCTGTCACAGGCTACAAGGACCCTTATTCTGGCAAAGTCATCTCTCTATTCCAGGCAATGAAAAAGGGCCTCATTCTGAAAGACCATGGTGTCCGTCTGCTAGAGGCTCAGATTGCCACGGGTGGGATCATTGATCCCCAGGAGAGCCATCGACTGCCGGTTGAATCGGCTTATGAGCGTGGCCTCTTCGATGAGGAAATGAATGAAATCCTCACCGACCCATCTGATGACACAAAGGGCTTCTTCGACCCCAACACTGAGGAAAATCTCACCTACCTCCAGCTGATGGAGAGATGTATGATAGACCCGGAAACAGGCCTGGCTCTTCTGCTGTTGAAAGAGAAGAAGCGCGAGAGGAAGACATCGTCCAAGTCGTCTGTTCGTAAACGTCGAGTCGTCATCGTCGATCCAGAGACCGGTAAAGAGATGTCTGTGTACGAGGCGTACCAGAAAGGACTAATCGACCACCAGACATATCAAGAGCTATCAGAGCAGGAGTGTGAATGGGAGGAAGTCACCATCACCTCATCTGACGGAGTCGTGAAATCCATTATCACCGACAGACGGTCTGGTCGGCAGTATGACATCGATGATGCAATCTCACGCAGCCTGATTGACAAGTCAGCTCTGGAGCAATACAGAGCAGGAACTCTCTCCATCACAGAGTTTGCAGACATGTTGTCTGGGAACATGAGTGGTTCCAGATCCCGTTCCTCCTCCTTTGGCTCCTCTTCTTCCTACCCCATGAGCCCAGTTCCTGCCATAAAAACACCAGCAACTACATGGATCGATCCGACAGAGGAAACTGGCCCTGTAGCTGGAATCCTAGACACAGAAACACTGGAGAAGGTGTCCATCACTGAGGCCATTCACAGAAACCTCGTGGACAACATAACAGGTCAGAGGTTGCTGGAAGCTCAGGCCTGCACAGGAGGCATCCTGGACCCAAGTACTGGAGAGAAATGTACTATTGCAGATGCAATGAACAAAGGGCTTGTGGATAAGATCATGGTGGACCGCATCACTCTGGCACAGAAGGCCTACAACGGGTTTGAGGATCCTAGAACAAAATCCAAAATGTCCGCAGCTCAAGCTCTGAAGAAAGGCTGGCTGTACTATGAGGCCGGGCAGCGCTTCCTGGAGGTCCAGTATCTCACTGGTGGATTAATTGAACCAGATGTCACCAGCAGAGTGTCCGTAGATGACGCAGTGAAGAAAGGCACCTTAGACGCACGCACTGCACAAAAGCTGCGAGACGTTAGTGCGTACTCCAAATACCTAACATGCCCGAAAACCAAGCTTAAGATCTCTTACAAGGACGCCATGGAAAGAAGCATGGTAGAGGAGGGGACCGGTCTCCGACTACTCGAAGCATCCTCTCAGTCCAGCAAAGGCCTCTACAGCCCCTATAGCGTCAGTGGGTCCGGTTCCGCTAGTGGGTCACGCTCTGGTTCAAGAACTGGATCCAGGTCGGGCTCCAGAAGAGGCAGCTTTGACGCCACAGGATCAAGTTTCACCACAACCACCTTCTCGTCCTCCTACACTTCACCCAGCTACACTCGTCGATACTGATGAGGAAAGAAAACACTATAAAACCACAGTGCTCACAAGATGCCTAAATCAGTGGAATAGAGACTTCCTGTATTCTGCTCTGCATGTGGTTGTTCCAATACTTTTAATATTTAATTATTCTTTACAAGTAGCATAATTTGGATGTTTGTATATTTCACATTTACTTCTAGTTACGTTAATGCTACTTTACGAGACGTTGATTTTACTGCAAGATTATGTAACGGTGGATTATTATATCCAATATCTATCAATAACATTAACTGTATGTTCTTTGGTTTAATATCACAAGCATCAATTTTTCACAAACATGAATTTAACGAACCAAATTAAGTGCACACACAAACAGAGATTCTCTGGACATGCATGTATTTCTGAATTGTAAAAATTGGGTTAAAGAAATATGAAATCCACTCTGCAGAGCAGAATCAGGAGTCTCTCCCCAAGATGAATGACACCTAGTGTCTGCTTTATGAATGCCAAGCTTCAAGATCTTTTCTCTCCTGGGCCAGACTGCCACATATACTCCACCAGTATCTGAACACCAGTGCATTCCCAACAGGGTGTCCTCAAAACCTATAGTTGCAGCAACATGCAAACCTTATGAAATGAACTCCCAAAGATAACATCTCCTACAAATGGAGGGAATATGCAGCCTGATATGACCATTAACACCATCCTGGACTTAACCTCCAACCTCAAGACAAACACATGAAAGTCCCGGCCGTGTTGGACACTTACAACCGGTACGTAAAGAGATGATTCACACTGTTTGACCCTGTTTGTGTCATTCGTCCTGAAGTCTAATGTCTGTGTTCCATGTGTTCCTGGTCCAGGTTTCGTCCCCCCCGCTCATCACGTCTCCAGCTCCTCTCAGAAGTCCTCCACGGACCTGAGGCTGTAATTCGGGCTGTGACCTTTTACTGTAATCGACCACTTTATGCAACACTCCAGAGTAAAACTTGGTTTATTTTAACCGTGCAGCCATTTTGAACCTATAGCATCTACTCTTGAACTCATATAAAGGCCTAACAGCCATGCTTTGTAAGTGCCTGCAAAATACTGTTTAACACTGCACTGGGTTGTTGAGTGGTTCAAGGTGGTTAGACTGTAAACGTGCATGACTGAAGGAGCAATGCTGCTCATAAAGTATAATTACTGTGTTATCAGGTAAAGCTTTTGACAGTCCAGCTACAGTATGTCTCAATCTGACTTTAAAAATACTAACAGTTTGTTTCAGTGTCTCGTCACACGGGGCTTCAATGTGTGGTTTGAATGTTCAGTAGCTGAGATTTGAATATTTTGAATATATTTGAATATATTATGTATATTGATGATGATATAGAGGACTATTGCTGAAAGCCATGAGTTAACATTTCTCTGTTAAAGATCTACGAGCTCTGCCACCAGACCCAGTATTTGTATTTTCCACCCACACGTACTTGTTTTGAATTAAATTCTCCTTTGTAAAGCAGCACATTTTGATCTATATCCTTTTATTTTCGTACTCTGTCGCGTATCTCTGCTTTGCATGATTTACTAACATTTACAAGGAGCGGAGAAAAAAAAAGAAATAGTTGTATTCGTTTTAAGCATTTGTGTTATTGCTACGTTTCAAGAGGTCTGAAGGATGTATTTTAATCAGGGTCGTCGAGCCTTGTTAAAAAAATGGTGTATTTATAATAAAATGGTGACAAGGAATTTTATTGTAACACCCTACGCTATGTAAATAAAGATGGAAATTACAGGTTGTGTGTTTGTATTCAATACAACTTTACACTCAACTTTGATGGTGTTAACATGCGCTTAATGTAGTTGAATGGGAAAGAGAGAGAGAGAGAGAGAGAACTTTAATTTGTGTATGTGTGCTGTATGGCGACCACATAATATAAATTACCCATTGTAATCTATGTGTGATCTATTTTCTCAATTATTTCTATCTTTTCTTCCTGTTCACATTATTAATTACACTATTATTCTCTCTGTTCTGTGCATCCAGTCTCCTCAGCCACAGGTCAGCACCGTGTGATCTGATTGGATGATGTCTGCATGTTCATTATATCAGCCAGTTGTAATGATGCCGTCAGTTCTAATCAGTTAATATCAGTTATTAGCAGCTACCATCACTCCTCTTCACTCCTCTTCATCTCTCTTCACTCCCCTTCACTCTTCTTCACTCCTCTTCATCTTTCATCTCTCCTCTTCACTCTTCTTCACTCTTCTTCACTCCTCTTCATCTCTCATCACTCCCCTTCACTTCTCTTCACTCCCCTTCACTCTTCTTCACTCTTCTTCACTCCTCTTCATCTCTCATCTCTCTTCTTCACTCTTCATCAATCCCCTTCACTATTCTTCACTCTTCTTCACTCCTCTTAACTCTTCTTCACTTTTCTTCACTCCTCTTCATCTCTCATCTCTCCTCTTCACTCTTCTTCACTTCCCTTCACTCCTCTTCACTCCTCTTCACCTCTCATCACTTATTGGACTGATGTCTTTGTCCAAACCTGAGCGCAAGGAGCGGAAGTGTCCTCGCTGCCGCTTCCACGGCCTCACGGTCCCGCTGAAGAACCACACGAGGACGTGCCCGTTTCTCCGGTGCGACTGCTCGAGGTGTTTACAGGGGAGGGCAGAGGTCAGGGGCCCCCAGCCGAGGGGACCCCGGGACCAGGAGCAGCGACCCGGGCCTGGAGAGGCGCCTCCCTCGGCCACATCCCCCGAACCCGCCGCGGGAGGGGCCCTGGACCTCCGCTGCAGGGCCGCCGGGGGAGGAGGGCGCGAGGCCCGGCTGGAGAGGAGCGAGGAGCCGCCCCTCACTCCCACCGCAGCGTTCAGTGAGTATCATGATTTACAACAGAATTATAAAGACATTTAAATACACATTCACACATTGAATGTGTGTGTTTAGAACACACGCAGGTGACCGTTAGGAAATCAAACGGCTGACAGGTTACGAGAAGATCTAGTAAATGTAAATTATCCGATTTTTTATTAACGAGTAAAAACATTAAAACTATATTAGAGAAGTTGATGTAGTTTTACTGAGTTTGTCCTGAAGAGACAAACATGTGCTTTCTAGTCTTTTATTTTCATGTCTTGTCTCGTATTAGTAACTTTTATATTCGTTTATTTACATCTTGATCAGTTATTTAACGTCCAAACACACACGCAGCTCATATTGTTTCCATTCTCCTTTCAGACGCTCCGTCCTGTAACGAAATGCTGCAGATCCCACCTCAGGCGTTCTTCCCCATCACAGTCCTGGTGCCAGTTCCTCACCCAGAACCCTTGGCTCAGTATCCAGCCCTCTGCTACACCACCCTGTGGGTGGCCCCTGTGCCTGCTGCCGGTTTCCACCGGGGCCCACCCCCCGTACCACACCCCCTCCTCCCGCCTGCAGCAGAGGCCGGACTCCTGGCTGTGAGTGGTTCCTCCTCTTAACTCGGTCCAGATTGAATATTAAAACATCATTTATGTCGTGTGATATCATCATTGTCGTTTCTTTTTCATGTGTCAGTTCTGGAGACGGTACCTGCTCAACCCTTCACCTCCTCCACCTCCAATGAACCCCTACCCTCCTCCACCTCCCATGAACCCCTACCCATCTCCACCTCCAATGAACCCCTACCCTTCTCCACCTCCAATGAACCCCTACCCTTCTCCACCTTTTTTACCGGAAGACCCTGAGCTCGACGTGGTGGGGGTGGATTAAAGAGTCTGCTGAGGAGAGTTGAGTTGTTCACAGACCTGCACGTGCTGCAGATCGCTCCCATCAGGGTTCTGCACTGGTTCACGTTGATGAGCTGATAAAGGTTCAAGACTTTGTTTTAACGAATTTAGCAGAATTTATTAATTTATTTTGTATTTACATTTTCAGAAATGCTAATAAAAGCAGTTTGGTTCAGACTTGTCTCCTGTTTGAGTTATTTTCTGAGATTTAATGTGAAGAGAGATTTTGGTAGATCGGTTGTAAATGAGCTAATACATTTACTTAATTACTAACACCACCATGATTCTCCAACGTATTCATGATCAGCTAATGATTTTTTTATTCAATGTTTTTTACAAACACATCTTAAGCCTTTTAATCTTAACCTGTAACAATCATCATCACCAGCTACTATCAATTTATTCTGTCCTATTAATTATTAACTGAAAAATAAGTGACCAAGAAATGAGGAGCAGAAAGTGGGAGAAAATATTAAAATAGTTGTGAAAACAAAAGTAGAGTAAATGTACTTAGTTACTTTCCACTAGAGGTTAGTGCAGAAATGTGCATTTTGCACTATTGTCCACCAGGGAGCGCAATTGCTTTACTCCCCCAAACGTGTGTCTGAAGCGATAACTCTGGACTGAACTCTGCTCTGCAAACATCAAGACAGAGATCAAATATTAGATTAGTAGTATGTTTATTTTCTAATTGTCTCACACGTTCATATTTTATTCTTTGTAGTTTTAAAATCCAGGACCGGACTCTGATTACCATGACTCTGTGAAGTTCCTCCTCTGAGGGACTTGTCATCTCATGTTATATGTTGATTGGCCTGAGGGAGGAACATGTCTGGAGGATTCTATCTCTGTGGCACAAAGTCAGACACATGTTCATTATCACAGGTTTGGTTCAGATGCTCACAGTTTATCCCACACTACATCCCACTCCCCCTGTGCTGGTTTACTGCTGGTTACTGGTATTTATTGTGACAGTGTTGGACCTTTATGCAGAATTCCAGGAGGAGGCGTTCAGGGCCCCTCCCCTCGTTCTTCACCCGGCTGCTGGGACTTTCATCACAATGATTCATGTTGACATCAGCAGCTTCGTGTTCAGTCAGTGCAGCTGCAGAGAAATGAGGACTGTGTGTTCTGTGTTGGATTTATTACAGTTATTATTATATAACATTAAGAGAAACACTACAAAATGTACAAATCAAAAATTCAAGAATGAGCATATATGTCAGTATAAAGTGTAAACATAATTTACATTAATTTCCAAATGTTTTTTTTCTCCATAAAATGAACGTGTTTATTTGTCCAAATATAAACCCTAATACCAATATTTATATATCACATATCTTAGCTTATCTACTATATCTCTATTTTTCATGAGATTAAATCTTATATGAAGAAACATACAACAGATACAGTTGTATAACATTAGAATACAATTTTTCTAAATGCAAATATGTCAATAAAAGAGCAGGAACCAACTGATCATAGAATAAATTAATATCTGAGTCTGTGGATACAAATTGATAAAGTACCTTCAACAAGTTAGTGAGAAGTAGATGAACTGAATGTTTTTTTAACACCATCCACACTTTTCCTTTTGCACCTCGATCCAAACAGAGCAGGTGCATCAGGTTCAATTCAGCTCCTGATGCAGATTTCATTATGAAACGAGGCAACAGGTTCAGATCTGAGCAGATTTGATCCAAACTGTGTTCACAGCTACGAAGAAAGAAAAAGAAAGAACTCCCTTCAGTCAACACAAAGCAAACACTACACACACACCCGCTCAACACATGGAGCTGCAGAACAAATCCTCCCGTTGAGGCAGAGGAATGAAACATGGAGCCCAGCCTCACCTGCCCCCGGGCCTGACCTGAAACTATTTGATAACTTCAAACATCTGGAATCTGTAACAGAGAAACTGGTTTTCATTTCACCAGCAGCTGAACCCACTGGGCAACGCTGGAAACTGAGAGAAAGTCTCCACTGTTCCACCTCGCCTGAGGTTGCCCAGATCCGTGCGCTGCAGCCAAGTTAAGAAAAGTCAAACTGAGCCAAGCAAGGTCGCAGCTCTATAGAAACTGAGTCCAGAGCAGCAACAACCTGCTGAGCCAACACACAATGGAAGGTTTCATCTCAAGCTGTTGAACCACACAACCCGGGAGAAGATGAACAGGCCAATGCAAGATTCTCAGTTTCTCTGGTTTGACTGTTTACAGGGGATCAAACAGACACTGGAATGAAGTTACAGATTCTTTACGGTCACATGAACGGTACAATTAAAATCTCACACTGCTCGTCTTCCACTGGCAACAGAAATAAAGATCAATCATGAAAACACAGGTTGAACACGGGACATGCTTCTATCCATGTGAACAATATTGCACAGCTCCTGGCTGCAGATTATTATACATGTACCATATTTGCACTGCAGCCACATAATCCCTTATCTGATCTTCTGCTGCTTTTTAATTGCAATGAACAGAGAAACTCTAGAAGACTTGGAAAACAGTTTTAAATCAGATAATTCACCTGTATGAATAACTCCAGTCAGTTGTAATGTGTTTGTCATCTGTGTGTTGGTGACAGATTGAGAGACGCAGCCGTCTGTAGTTTGATACCAGTTCCTGCTAATCACACCCGCCAGCGGTTCAGGCATGTGTAATGAGCAGCGAGCAAACAGGTCGGTGCCAGTGGAGAAAAGCTGCCAGGGTATGTGTTAACTGAGGCTGGGCGTGTCTGAGATAACAGCAGCTGATGGAACCTGTCTGTGGAATGCAGAACACGGAGCAGCGTGTTATCTGAGAGCAGCTCGTCAGGATTAAGGGGATGAGCGTTTCAACAGGTCACACAGATAACGAGTTTTTATAAGAATTACAGACATGACTTTTCTTCATTCAAAGCTAAAACTGAACTGTAGCAACCAATGATCTCTTGATCCATGTGAGTGGCGTGAGCTTGAGTGGGTTTCACTTGCAGTTTGAATCAGATTGAGATTTTAAGAGTTGTAAAGTCAGATGTTTATGATCTGGCTCCCTCTTCTTTAATGGGCCAGTTTCAGATTAGATATGAGGTTTATAATTAAAGAACAAAGGACGAGAGGATGTTATGAGACAAATTGTGATTTGTGAATCCGGGATTCACAATTCAAATTTGATGGATTGATTGAATGAAAACACATTATCGCACTAAATCTATTTCTGAGACGCTTCCAAAGAATAGTGGACAGATGCTAATGAAGCGCGGCAGGCCGGGGCTGGGTGTGGTGCCACAGGAACCCACGATGGGAACTCTATTCCAAAAAACATTCCCGAGCAATATCCTGCAGGGCTTCCAACGAGGTGGAGATGAAGAAATCGCTTCATCGGAAGTTGGCAACGACAGAAAGAAGTAAACTGAAATGAAAGGAGCGACTTGATGTTTAGCAGAAGGGAGTTCTTTAAATGCAGTGGTGGATCTAGACCGTGTCCTCTAAAGGATGCAGCCCCTGAATTCAGACATTGACAGGACAGGGGGAAGTCAGGGGCCAATCAGATTCCAGCTGGGGCCGGGCCCCCCAGGCCGTGCCCCCTGAATCCGCCCCTGTTTAAATCGAATAATCAAATACAGTTTTTGGGAGATTTGATCATTTTCCTGCTGGAGAAATGTCCGTTTTTCTTTTACCTGTTCTTACGTTGAAGAACAGGTTTTAATGTGTAGAATTTTTTTTTCTCCTTCAGTTTATTTTCTTTGAGCTCCGGCCCTGCAGCCCAACTCTGAACTGAGTCTTTCTATTATTCCACAGGAATATTCCACTCATAAAATAAAAGTCATATAATTGCTGTGATATTCAAACTCACAGCTTTTTCTTTCAGGATGGAACTTGAGAGTGATGCCTGTTTCAAACATGCCCAGTTCCAGGCAGAGCGGAAAGTTACTAAACAGGCCAGTGCATCCCCCTCCCAGTAAAACCAGTGTTAAGTGAAGACAAAAGTGAAACACGTTCCTAATAAAGGTATCGCTGATGGAGGCAGCTGCACGAACCTGTTCAGGATCATTAAAGTTTATTATTTATAAACGATAAGCATCAAGCGATGTCCTGTGATATCTTGCCTCAGTGAGATAAAGCACTTTTCCTTGGAATGAAAAGTGATCTGGTCTATTCAGCGATTGGACGCCTCAGCACTTTATAACAAATAACAACCTTTATTTCTTTGGCCCCAGTGTAAACCAGTGGTGGGTGTGGTTAATGTTTGTCCAGGCAGCAGAAGCCTGTGATGGGTTTGATGTGAGGATCAGGAAGGAGAAGGATTAACAGATTCAAAACTTCACTCAAAAAAAACCCAGACACGGTACAGAGGAGCCGCTCTCTATCAATACGTTATATTTACATATTAAGGGATCATTTTAGGGTTAAGAACAATTTGTACGATATCACTACAGGAGGATGCCCCCCCCCACACACACACACCCGTCACCTGCCTCGTTCTGCTCTGGTGACAGCTGGGTGTGGCGGCTGCCTGCTTTCTGAAGAAAGGAGGATTTGTTTAGTTATCAGGAAGAGGAGAGATAATAGAACGATAATCACACTGTTGACACATCAGTACGATAACTTTCATATTCAGGTCAATAGATATTTTCATTGGATCATTGGACCTTAACATGGGAACAGAAAATGCATCAGTTCCTGTGTGAAATGTAACTCAACACGTTTATTTACTATTTAAGTCGAGTTTTGCTGCCTCAGCTTTTGTTTCTGTATTCGACACTCAAGTCCATTTTTCATGTATTTGTACTTTACTTAAATAGATTTACCCCGGCCAAAGAAAATATCTGTACTTTCTGCTCCTCTACTTTTTTTTTTACAAAGTGTTTATCCACCGATTTCACTTTCAATCTCAATCTGAGTCGGGCACTGCGACCTCTGAAGAATGTGTCAGTTAGGCTTCAAATCACACAGAGGTGTGTTTCCACTTGTACTAATCAATGAAGCTTACCAAGATGCAAGAACTCATTTTTTAAATGATCAGATGACTTCCTCCACCTCTGCCACAAAGAAGCACCATCTTGGATTTATACAGAATCAGGTTCAGTTCAGAGAAAACTTAAAAATCCCAAAGAATCAAAGTTTATCTGTGGTGTGAATCTGTGGCGTCAGATTCCCTGTGATGCTGTTGCCTCATCAGTGAGAGACAGGAGATACTGATCCGTCATCTCAGTGACTCAATCGTCAACTGTCATCTGAGTAAACCACAGACATCACTTCACCATCACGTAAACTGACAAACGCTCTCAACGACAAACCTCAAATATTAGACAAAACTAATCTGTGTTAATCCACCGATTTCACCGGTGCTCAATTAAATCCAAGTCCAACTCAGGACTGACACCGCGACCTCCCAGGAATGTGTCCGGTTAAATGTCACACAGAGAAGTGTGTTTCTACATGAACTTCCAGATAACCTCCCAAATCCTCTTTTCTTCAGAAAGCTGGCGGCTGCCACACCCAGTATCAACCAGACTGGAACCAGATTACAGGGGAGGTGAAATCAAACTTTAGCCAAAGAATGTTTTGACATTTGATTTCAGGGTGTGGAAATTAATCACTGAGCACTTTATTAACACTTGACCTTTTATAACGTTTTATTATCTCTAAGAGGGGGTTACTCATCATGAGAACTGCCTTCTTTTCTATTAAATTATAATCTCTGGTTCCTACCATGAAAAGTGCCTAGAGATAGAAATGATGACACCAGTCCAACCGAAGGCTGCGTGTTCCATCCCGCTCCAACCTCCGCCTTGCCTTTTCTTTATTATTATTTCTTTAGACATTTTTAGAAAAGGTTGAAAAATAGCCTTTAATCCCACAAAGGTTGGAGTGGAAAAATCTGCCTCATGATCTGGATCTGCACCAAAACTGAAAAAAAACAACACCACATCCTTGCCGGGGCCAACGTCCTGTGCAGGGAGCAGCTCTGGATCGGGGGGGGGGGGGGGGGGGGGGTCTGGAATGTGTTCAAATCCCTGTGTTCTCTTCCTCTTGATGTCCTCGGCTCCTCCGGCAGCTCGGACAGAGACATGGAGTTTATACTTTTACATTTTCACTGATTAATTCCTTGATTTTAACAAAAGGAAATGCTCAAGCAGACTGATGTTTATGGTTATGGTTTATGGTTTATGGTTATATAGCGCTTTTCTAGTCTTGATGACTCAAAGCTCTTTACAGTACAGTTTTACATTCACTCATTCACACACACATTCATACAGTGCATCTATTTCACAGCACTTTGTTATTCTATGGGGGGGGGGGGGCATTCAGGGTTCAGCATCTTGCCCGAGGACTTTTCGATGCAGATGGGTCAGACTGGGGATCGAACTGCCGACCTTCAGGTTGGAGAACGACCACTCTACCCCTCAGCCACAGTCTGAGTGTGTCTGAGTCTGAGTGTGAGTGTCTATGAGTGTGTAAACGTTCGAGTGCATGGATAACAGAAATGGAAGTAGAGTGGATTTAAATGTGTGAGGTTGAAAAGCTGCAGGGGAGGTTGTCGGGCCTCGGAGGAGGAAGCAGCTCCACTGAGGGACTTTCCAGTTTTCCAGTTATTATTGAAATTTAAGAAGTTTCAGCTCCAGTGAATGACTTTGAATCGGACACTGTACAGAACTGTCAGAGTTTCTCAGTCACCTGCTGAAGCTCTCAGGTGAACAAACTGTTTCCACCGACACGTTAGTCACGAACCACGTTGTCATTAAATCCTGAGTAACGTCTCCGCAGCCGTTAAACAGCTGCTCCCTGTACCCTGTCACCTCGTTTTGTGACGCAATGGATTTTTATTTTGTATTACCAGAAGATAAAGTTCAGCTTCAAACAGACATCTCATCTGACTTTACACACATTTAATATTCATGTTTCATATTCAATTCAGGAAATATTTGAATAGAGCCTCCTTTTCTTTAAGGCTTCAGTAATTTGAGGAACTTTGGAGGGAATGGAAAATGTATATTTCTCTCAAAACAACCTTTATTTGTTTAATTAAGCTTATTTGATCATTTTATTCATTTATTATTACATGTGCTATTGCTTTCTTATGGTTTCAGGGGGATGGGTGGGGTGGGGGGGGGGGGGCTTTCTGTACGAAACTAAACATCATTAAAAGACAACAAAAGTTTCATGTTTCTGTCTTTGAGCAGAAAAATCTTGAAGCTTCGACGTTTGTGTTAATGTTTAGTGGTATTTTATGGAAGGTCCTCACCTTTAGCACAGTCGCTCGGTCGGCCCTTATTGTTCAGCAGCACAATAGAGTTTATCTGAGGAAGTCTGGAGGAATTCCTGGCATCTCTGCCGTGGCTGGTCCGTCCCAGTGTGAGGAAAAGAGGCTGCTCCTCGGGAGGGGAGGGACTCCACAGCTGGACCCGCTGTATATCTGACAAGTGACTGGCTCCAAGGTGGAGAGAGCTCTTCAACACCTCACTACCTGCAGCCGAGTCAGACTGCCACCACCCCCCCGGTGACGAGCTGGGACTCCATCACACTCAGGTAAGAGCTGGGCTTTGTTTGTACAAATCAATAATGGGAAATGTCATCATTAATTGTGTTAGTTTTCCAAGCTCTAAAAGAAGAAAGTGATCTGTGTGATTGAGGAGAAGCTGATTCTTTCTGTGAATGTGGTTTAATGACACAAAGTAAAAACCTCATTTGAACTTATTTTCATTTGAGTGGGACGAGTCGGACCAGGAGACTCCACAGTAAAGAGAGTGACAGTGTGTGGGCTGCACCATCCGCCAACACCCCTCTGATAGAAAAGGGAAAGCAAACAGTCCCTCTGTGGATCACCTTTGACCGCGGCTGCCACAATAAACGTGTTACACACCAACTGCCTGTTTGTCACCGATGAGAGAGAGAGTATCAGAACACTGTGTGAGTCTGCAGCGGTGATCACACACGTAATTACAATCTGGCATTTTCCCCCAATTACAGCTGCGGAAACTCTTGTGCAACTCAAACGCTTCTCTGGTGCCTCATGCATTCCTGCTGTTAATGAGACGGTCTCTTGAATGCACCCCCACCCCGTGATAGAGACATGTGAGCTTAGAGCCAAGAAGAAGAGTGGGAACCTGCACCGCGGCCTCTTATCTCCTCGTTGTTCTGCAAGTTCTTGTTTTTCTCTCCGGCTCCGGGGAGGCAGCGGCGGTGGGTTTGTCAGTGTTGACAGTTTCTTGGCCGAGTTGAAGCTTCAGTTGAGAGAACACATAATTTAATCTGACAAATCTGTCCAACTCGAAATTAGATTTAAACATGTTCCCTTTTTCTTTACTCCTAGAAATCACTGTCAAACTTGTCACAGTCTACATTTTCTTAATTCCCTTTAAATTGTTGATAGAAAGGATTGAAGTCAAAGGTATTTTTAACCAATTAAATAGACGGTGTCATCAGAACCGAGGCTGCAGGGATAAGTTTAGTGATACAGGAAGTTAATTATATAGTTTTTTACGACCAGTAATTATTTGGGTTAGGGTTAAGTAAATAAATCTAACATGTTTGGGGAAGAGATCATCTCTAAGTTATGGAGACGAATTGTTTTTCACAGAACAAACAATCAGCGAAGGCAATAAAATGTGTCATTAATAGTAAAAAGAGGTGTAACTAGTTTCAATTCACATTCAGAGTGCATTCAATGTTCACTTTTTGCTTTAAGTTGTAAACTTTATAATGTGAAGCACAATATCTCTGCCATTTACCTTTACCTTACTAGATCTGGATATGTATTTGAATCTTTGGAAGTGTCTCTCCTTCAAACATGTCAGATTTTTATCATATTCGCTGAGAGAAGAAGGGAAATGCTGAAAAAAACGTCCTATTTGGCAATATTAAAGAAAGTGAAATAAATCCTGGCTCTGCACGAACACTTGGAGGGATCTTGTTTGATCACACGTGTTGTGCTAATCTGTTGGTTTTGTTTAATCCTGCAAACAAATAGGAAATGCAACCGCAGAACTGTTTGGCAGATATAACGAAGTGTTTAAATATCTGCTTCAGGGCAGGGAAGTACATCTACCAAACGTACTGACGGCAAACTGTGAAGATCAATGAGTGCTGTCTCAGTAAGCTCCCACTTGGTGGGAACGGCTCTAAGCAGCTGATTTAGAGTATTTGACTTTCACTGTGTCGTAAACTTAAAGTGAATATTCAACCTCTTTTAAATCAAACATTTACAAAGTGGGTGTTGAATTCAAACAGAGACGCAGCTGCAGCTTGTGCAGTCGGTTTTATACAAGCAGAAGTTTGTGCTACTTGGCTGATAGAGGTCGATGTCCTGACTGCTCCGTGGTGGCCTCGCCGCCGTTGCTCCGTACGCAGTGAAACACCAGTTCACAACTTATTCCTCCAGGATGATGAATGGCAGGAGAGCAGTATTTTTAATTGCATGGTGCTCACAAGCTGTTGTGAACACGGCTTTAAATACTGATTTGCATTTCACGCAGAGACGCTAATTGAGGTCATTTTTTAAAAGGATTTTCCTTCAGAAGTAGCATGTGGAGGGGAAAATAAACAGAATGGAGGCTTGCCTATGATCCACATGTCCCCTCGGAGTGGTGTTATTAAAAGAGGGAGCAGGTTCAGTAGAGTTCTCCTCCACACCCTCTTCTGTCACTCCTCCGGACCGAGGTGACATCATGTTGAAGGTAGAGCTCAGCAGGCGGGGCAGAGAGAGGCCTTTGTCTGTGTGTGTGATCACAAAGAGCTCAGACCTGAAGTAACATGTAGAATAAATAAAGTTTAGATACGTACAGTACTTTGGGTTCAAGGAACTCCCGTAGCAAAGTACAAGTACTAGTAGTAGTGGTAGATAATATAATATAAAAACCCCTTTGAAAATACTTTGAACTCTGCACTATAAATTGTGTTTGCTTTGGTATTTGTTGTTTTTACTGCGATGCCATTTCGTGTGAAAAGTTATCCATCAAATGTTTCATATCTCCGGATCTAATCTCAAATCTGTACAACCTGAGATAAAAGATATTAACAAACCATAAACAATAATAAAAAGTAATAAAATTGAGTTAGGAATTAATAAATAATAAACATTGGACATGTTTCATCATCAATCGCTAAATAATCACATAAAACGAGGATCCAAAAACATTTCACTCTCAATAAGTTGCTGGAACTATGCACATATTTGTACTTTTGGAGATGTGCCCACTTTGATCTGCTCCTCTCTGGCACCAAAGTGCTTCTTCAACATGTTTCCTACACTTGTTATGAAACATGAAGGCGTCGCCTCAAGCATTCAACACGATGAGGCTTTGGCTTTCTGCTGCGGCTGAAAAAAAAAAGAATGCTCTAACTGTTGTAGTTTCTGTTTTAGGTCAATTTCAACAGCATCATGCAAGGAAAACAATTTCATGAATTTCTGTATCACCTTCTTTAACTTTTCATACAAGTTGTGACACATTGAGCTCCATGTTTTTATGGTTACACCTTTCCACACATTTCTACTTTCTGTTTTCATTAGAAGTGCAGCCTTGAACAATGGCTGCCTGTTCATCAGGGAAACTCTTGTGTTGAGGTTAAAGGGTTAAGAAGAGAAAAGTGTTTGGAGTGTTGTTACAACACCGGGCATCTGGCTGTTCTAGTTTGTGAGCTTGTGTCACGTCGTGCCAAAGCAAATACACCAGGCTTGTAAAACAATTTCATGAACTGCCAGAGGTTCACTGCTCTTCTTCTTATTTACTTTGTTACCTGTGTGTAGAAAAGTTGATCTTATCTTGATTACGTTAAATTAACTTTGACAAATTATTTCACACATATTGGCGCTTTTCCATCATAAACCTGTTGGTGAGAAGTAGGTTTGACAAATTTACGTTTTCTTTCCTTCTCTCCATCAGGACGACATTTCAAAGTCTCTGCCTCGGACACTAAAGAGTTCCTTTGGTCTTCATCCTGGATTTTGGAGAAACCTTCCAGCGATCAGACGCAACCCAGAAGGTTTGTGTAAAATGGAAAATCGAACATGTATCATGAATACTTATTATAGGGTTAGAAGTTGGAGTTATCTGAGTTTATTATCATCAAATTGTATACATTAAAAGCTTAAGAGTTAAAACTATGAGTGAAACATAAATATTGAAAGAGACAGTTACAATCCCCAGTGCTTTTACTCTTTTACTTTAAGTGTAGGGATCAGACCAGCTGTATCGTATTGATCTGCTAAAATTAGCAAAATAAATGTCATTAAAGTAAAATAAACCATATGTTCTTATCCACACTTATCCTCTGCTGCATAAACTATATTTCAATATAATATCAATATGAAATTGTACTGTTTACACACTCCTATCGGTGGTGGTAAAACTATTTAAAAATGTTACATCTATATTTCCATGCAGTTCTTCCCCAATCTCCCAACAGGTTTTAAACAACACCTTTCTAAAACAAACACATATTGTAGTGTAATGATAATTTTAGACAATGCATTCAATATTCAATCCCATGTAAACAACAGTCTCTATGTTGTACAATTCTTTAGGGTCAAGATGGAAAATCAAGACATTAAGCAAAATGGCCACACAGAAGTCCACAGTCCTGTGGCTGGTATTTTTCTGGAGAAGACAAAGGAGAAAATTACCATATATCAAGCCATGAAAAAGCGTCTGCTCAAACCAGGGACAGCGCTGGCCCTGCTGGAAGCACAAGCTGCCACCGTGGGCATCATAGACCCGGTAAACAATAGAATACTTCCTGTTGCAGAGGCTGTTAAAGAGGGAATAGTTGGACCGGAGATGAAAGATAAACTCCTCACAGCAGAGAAAGCGATCAGTGGCTATGTAGACCCCTACACCAACCAAATTATATCTGTGTTCCAAGCTATGCAAAAAGATTTGGTCCCGAGAGATAACGGATTGCGGCTGCTGGAGGCACAGATCGCCACACAAGGCCTGATCGACCCCATTGAGAAAACAAGTCTCTCAGTTGAATCTGCAATTCAGAGAGGCTACTATGAGAAAGGGTTGCTCAATGACCAGATGTCAGAGCTCAAAGTTTTCTACAATCCAAGCTCACAGGAAACTGTCAGTTACCAAAACCTTGTGGAGAAATGCACGGTGGAGCCCGACACTGGCCTGCTGCTCCTCCCGGTCTGCATCACATTCAAAGGCCTTCGACGAGGCATTTCCTCCACCGAACTCTTTGAATCAAAGATCATTGACCGAGAAACATTTGATGACCTGCGACAGGGAAAGACCACGACACAGGATGTGCTGTTGATGGAAACAGTGAAAGAATACCTGGAGGGCAAAGGCAGCATTGCGGGAATTGCTTTGCTCTCGTCAAATCAGAGAATGAGCATTTATGAGGCCATGAAAAAAAGAATCCTGATGCCAGGGACGGCACTGGTTCTACTGGAGGCACAAGCTGCAACTGGGTTCATGATCGACCCAGTAGAAAATAAGAAGTTCACCGTGGATGAAGCCGTCAAGATCAAACTCTTTGGCCCAGAATATCATGCAAAACTGCGTTCTGCTGAGAGAGCAGTCACTGGATACAAAGATCCATACACAGGTGAAACCATCTCTCTGTTCCAAGCCCTGTCCAAAGACCTCATCGTTCGGGAGCATGGGATTCGTCTACTTGAGGCGCAGATTGCGACAGGTGGAATAATAGACCCCATCCACAGCCACAGACTTCCCACAGACGTGGCCTTCAAGAGAGGTTTCTTCAACGAAGAGATGAATTCCATACTCAAGGATTCAGGGGATGACACCAAAGGGTTTTTCGACCCAAACACGGAAGATAATCTTTCCTACCTTCAGCTGATGGAAAGATGCGTCACGGATCCTGTCACTGGACTGTGCCTCCTCCCGCTCGTTGAGAAGTCAGACAGGCTGAATTATCACTTCATTGACCACAAAACTAAAATGACCTTGAAAGAAGTGAAGGTGAAAGTGACATGTGGCAAGTACATGGGAATGACAGTGTCTCTATGGGAGCTGCTGATGTCCGAGTACTTTGACGAAGAGCAGAGGACCAGCATCTGTCAGAAGTACAGAGAGGGGACGCTCAACATCCAGACAATCATCACAACAGTTCTGGAAGTGATAGAGAAGTCTGTGAGAACAACTAAAGTCGTCTTTGAAGGCATCAGAGAGACAGTCACGGCCAAACAGCTCCTGGAGGCAGACATCATAAGTGAAGAGGTCATGGAGGATCTGAAAAAGGGAAAAAAGTCAGTGAAAGACATGATGGAAGATGAAAACGTAAATATGTACCTACAGGGGAAAGACAGTATTGCAGGTATTCTGCTTCCGAATTCTCAGATCATGACCATCTACCAAGCCAGAAGGAAAGGCAAGCTGATGCCGGGAACTGCCCTGATTCTGCTGGAGGCCCAGGCAGCAACAGGGTTTGTGATCGACCCGATTGGAAACAGAAAGTTTTCAGTGGCTGATGCTGTCAAAGCAAAGATTGTTGGGCCTGATATATCTCAAAAGCTGCTGTCAGCAGAGAGAGCAGTCACTGGGTACAAAGACCCATATACTGGGAAAATAATCTCTTTGTTCCAAGCAATGCAAAAAGATCTCATCGTAAGGGACCATGGAATTCGTCTCCTTGAAGCCCAGATTGCAACTGGTGGGATCATTGACCCAGTGAACAGCCATCGCATTCCTGTCCACATGGCCTACAAGAGGGAGTACTTCAACGAGGAGATGAATCAGATCCTTAGTGATCCAAGTGATGACACCAAAGGATTTTTCGACCCTAATACCCAGGAGAACCTGACCTACTTGCAGCTCATAGCCAGATGTGTCAAGGATCCCAGTACAGGTCTGTGTCTCCTGCCACTCAAAGGCAAAAGTAACAAAATCAACATTGACGCTAATCTTCGAGAAACATTCAAAACAACAGTTACCGTTCAGTACGGCAGGTTCAAGGGAAAGCACACGACACTGTGGGATCTCATCAATTCTGAGTATCTGTCTGAGGACCAGCGGCAGGAGTTCTTCAAGCTCTTCAAGTCAAGGAAAATCACAATCGAGCAACTTACTGTGACCATTTTGGAGATAATTGAAAATAAGGAGATCAAAAAGCAAGCAGGGCTGAAATTTCAAAGTCTCAGAGGAGAGGTCTCTGTGGTGGATCTTTTGGAGCTTGAAATTTTGACCGAACAAACATACAACAGCTTGCTCCATGGACAGCTGACGAGCAGGGATGTGATGGAAATGGACAGCGTGAGAGAATACCTGCAAGGGAAAAGCTGCGTAGCCGGGGTGATACTGCAACCCTCCAACAGGAAGTTAAGTATCCATGAGGCACAGAGGCTCGGTATCCTCACGCCTGGCACTGCCCTTTGCCTCCTTGAAGCACAAGCAGCCACAGGGTTCATCGTTGATCCACAGAAAAACCAGAAGCTTACAGTTGTACAAGCTCTCAGAGAAAAGGTAATTGGGCCACACGTGTATGAGAAACTTCTGTCTGCAGAGAAGGCAGTCACCGGCTACACAGATCCATACACTGGTCAGAAGATCTCACTTTTCCAAGCTTTGCAAAAGGATTTAATTATCAAGGAGCATGGCATCCGTTTACTTGAGGCCCAGATTGCTACAGGTGGAGTCATTGATCCCTTGAAGTGTCTACATCTCCCCCTGGAGGTCGCCTACAGAAAAGGATATTTTAATGCAGAACTTAATCAAATCCTGACGGATCCGAGTGATGACACAAAAGGCTTTTTTCACCCGCAGACACAAGAAAATCTGACATACATGGAGATGCTGGGCAGATGCATTAAAGATGAGGAAACAGGACTGTTTCTATTGACGCTGAGTGACACACCAAAAGCTACAGGAACAAAGACAAAAATGTTTACTGACACAGAGATAAAGCAAGAATTTGAAAAGACAGCCGTGAAAATATCGTCAGGACGCTACGCAGGGAAATCCGTTTTTCTTTGGGACCTGATTCACTCTCAGTACTTCACTGAGGAACAGCGGCTTGAATTCATTGAAAAATACAGATCAAAGAAGATCACCACACAAACCATAATCACAGTAGTGGTTTCCACCATTGAAAAACTGGAGAAGAGTAAAACTCCCAAGATGGTAATGGGCCTCAGAAAGCTTGTCTCCGCACAACAGCTTCTGAATTCAGAAATCATCAATGCAGCTACATTCAAACAAGTGAAAGAGAGCGAACTCGCTTTTGAGGCAGTGAGCCAACGTAAATCTGTGAGCGGATACCTCAAGGGAACCGGGAGCATTGCCGGAATCAAGGTCCTTCCCTCCCAGAAAGTAATGAGCATATATGAAGCAAAAACAAAGGATCTCCTGACACCTGGCATTGCACTTCTTCTGCTTGAAGCGCAGGCTGCCACAGGATGGATGATTGATCCGATCAAAAACAAGTTCTACTCTGTGGATGAGGCAGCAAGAGAGAGAGTAATTGGACCGGATGTGCACGAGCACCTTCTGTCAGCTGAGCGAGCTGTCACCGGCTACAAAGATCCGTACACAGATGCAACCATATCACTGTTTGAAGCTGTGAATGAAGAGCTGATTCAAAGAAATGATGGCATTCGTCTTCTTGAGGCACAGATGGCGACTGGAGGAATCATTGACCCAAATCTAAGTCACAGGCTTCCTGTTCACGTTGCTATTAAAAGGGGAAATCTTGATGAAAAGACCAGCAACATTCTACTGAACCCCACTGATGATGCAAAGGGATTCTTTGACCCAACTACGAAAGAAAAGGTCTCTTACCGTCAGCTGATAAGTCGATGTGAGGCGGATCCAGAAAGTGGGCTACTTCTCCTACCCCTGTCTGAAGAGAAACCTCTGGTGTTCCACACAGATGAACAGATTGAGCTCAAGTTGAAAAGCACAACTATTACCATGAATGCAGGAAAGTACAAGAACAAAGAGGTGACATTGTGGGAAGTGTTGGTCTCTGAATACATATCGGAACAAAAGAGGAAGCAGCTGATACAACAGTTCAAGACGGGAGCCCTGAAAATAGACAACATCACTGAAATACTCACAGTAATCATTACAGAGGTATCGTCCAAAGAAAAGAAGTTTAAAGGTCTAAGAAAGCAGGTCTCTGCCAGCGAGTTGTTTGAGTCCAAAATAATCTCAAAGGAGCTTTTCACTCAGATCATACAAGGTGAGGTAACAGAGGAGAATGTCAGTAAAATGGAATCAATTCAAAAGTACCTTGGAGCTACAAACTGTATAGCAGGTGTCAGAGTTGAATCTACGAAGAAAGTTATAAGCGTTTACGAAGCAAAAACAAGAGGTTTGCTGCCCCCTGGCACGTCTCTGATTCTGTTGGAAGCACAAGCAGCAACTGGCTTTGTTATTGACCCAGTGAACAACAAGAAACTTTCAGTAGACGAAGCTGTAGCACAAGCAGTGGTTGGCAGTGAGTGGAAAAAAAAACTGCTCTCAGCAGAAAGAGCCGTCACAGGATACAAAGATCCCTACACTGGAGACATCATCTCTTTGTTCCAGGCCTTGCAGAAAGATCTCATCGTGAAAGATCATGGAATTCGTCTTCTTGAAGCACAAATTGCCACAGGAGGCATCATTGACCCCGTCCACAGTCACAGAGTGCCTGTACAGGTGGCATACCAGAGAGGTTACTTTGATGAAGAGATGAACCAGATTCTGTCTGATCCTGATGATGACACCAAGGGCTTCTTTGACCCCAACACCCATGAGAACCTCACCTATCTACAGCTGATGGAGAGATGTGTCACCGATCCCATCACAGGCCTGAACTTACTGGTCGTTGTGAAGAAAGGAGAGTTTTATTTCTTTGTTGATGAGGCTACAAAGATCATTCTGAAATCTACAACAACAACCAGAGCAGGAGGGAAATACCAAGGAACGACTGTGTCTCTGTGGGATCTGCTTTTCTCCAAATACATCACTGAGGAGAGGAGGAGAGAGGTTGTGCAACAATACAAGTCTGGATCAATCTCAATTGAACGCTTTATGGAAATCATCCTGACCATCATCACACAACAGACAACAAGAACAACAACCTCGTCTTCAACAACTGTCACATGCCAACCGCCAGAAACCAAAGTGGAGAGCAGCAGCACAACAAAAACTACCATGACCACGACCACAATCACAGAGTCAAGTCAACTTCCCACGTTCCATGGAATCAGGAAGGATGTCACTGCTAATGAGCTGCTTGAATCCCAAATCATCACTGAGGACCTCTACAAAAGTCTTAAGACTGGAACCATCACAGTGACAGAAATCACTGAAATGGACTCAGTGCGTAAGTACCTCGAGGGAACCAACAGCATCGCAGGAGTGTACCTGCAGTCCACCAAGGAGACACTTAGTATCTATGAAGCTAAACAACGAGGCCTGCTGACCCCTGGAACTTCTCTGGTTCTGCTGGAGGCCCAAGCTGCCACTGGTTTTGTTATCGACCCAGTGAACAATAAGAAACTCTCAGTAGACAAAGCTGTAGACCTAAAAGTGGTTGGCAGTGAGTGGGGGAAAAAACTGCTATCAGCAGAAAGAGCTGTCACAGGATACAAAGATCCCTACACTGGAGACATCATCTCTTTGTTCCAGGCCTTGAAGAAAGATCTCATCGTGAAAGATCATGGAATTCGTCTCCTTGAAGCACAAATTGCCACAGGAGGCATCATTGACCCCGTCCACAGTCACAGAGTGCCTGTACAGGTGGCATACCAGAGAGGTTACTTTGATGAAGAGATGAACCAGATTCTGTCTGATCCTGATGATGACACCAAGGGCTTCTTTGACCCCAACACCCATGAGAACCTCACCTATCTCCAGCTGGTGGAGAGATGTGTCACCGATCCCATCACAGGCCTGAGTTTACTGGTCATCGTGAAGAAAGGAGAGTTTTATTTCTTTGTCGATGAGGCTACAAAGCTCATTCTGAAATCTACAACAACAACCAGAGCAGGAGGGAAATACCAAGGAAAGACTGTGTCTCTGTGGGATCTGCTTTTCTCCAAATACATCACTGAGGAGAGGAGGAGAGAGCTTGTGCAACAATACAAGTCTGGATCAATATCACTTGAACGCTTTATGGAAATCATCCTGACCATCATCACACAACAGACAACAACAACAACCTCATCTTCAGTAACTGTCACATGCCAACCTCCAGAAACCAAAGTGGACAGCAGCAGCACAACAAAAACTACCATGACCACGACCACAATCACAGAGTCAAGTCAACTTCCCACGTTCCATGGAATCAGGAAGGATGTCACTGCTAATGAGCTGCTTGAATCCCAAATCATCACTGAGGACCTCTACAAAAGTCTTAAGACTGGAACCATCACAGTGACAGAAATCACGGAAATGGACTCAGTGCGTAAGTACCTCGAGGGAACCAACAGCATCGCAGGAGTGTACCTGCAGTCCACCAAGGAGACACTGAGTATCTATGAAGCTAAACAACGAGGCCTGCTGACCCCTGGAACTTCTCTGGTTCTCTTGGAGGCCCAAGCTGCCACTGGTTTTGTTATAGACCCAGTGAACAACAAGAAACTCTCAGTGGACCAAGCTGTAAACCAAAAAGTGGTTGGCAGTGAGTGGGGGAAAAAACTGCTCTCGGCAGAAAGAGCCGTCACAGGATACAAAGATCCCTACACTGGAGACATCATCTCTTTGTTCCAGGCCTTGAAGAAAGACCTCATCGTGAAAGATCATGGAATTCGTCTCCTTGAAGCACAAATTGCCACAGGAGGCATCATTGACCCCGTCCACAGTCACAGAGTGCCTGTACAGGTGGCATACCAGAGAGGTTACTTTGATGAAGAGATGAACCAGATTCTG
The DNA here is from genome assembly GCF_947347685.1 of Pleuronectes platessa. Classification (NCBI taxonomy): domain Eukaryota; kingdom Metazoa; phylum Chordata; class Actinopteri; order Pleuronectiformes; family Pleuronectidae; genus Pleuronectes; species Pleuronectes platessa. Next base: position 20,135,364 of record NC_070643.1, on the reverse strand, counting down.
TCTGATCCTGATGATGACACCAAGGGCTTCTTTGACCCCAACACCCATGAGAACCTCACCTATCTCCAGCTGGTGGAGAGATGTGTCACCGATCCCATCACAGGCCTGAGTTTACTGGTCATCGTGCAGAAAGGAGAGTTTTATTTCTTTGTCGATGAGGCTACAAAGCTCATTCTGAAATCTACAACAACAACCAGAGCAGGAGGGAAATACCAAGGAAAGACTGTGTCTCTGTGGGATCTGCTTTTCTCCAAATACATCACTGAGGAGAGGAGGAGAGAGCTTGTGCAACAATACAAGTCTGGATCAATCTCACTTGAACGCTTTATGGAAATCATCCTGACCATCATCACACAACAGACAACAACAACAACAACCTCATCTTCAGTAACTGTCACATGCCAACCTCCAGAAACCAAAGTGGACAGCAGCAGCACAACAAAAACTACCATGACCACGACCACAATCACAGAGTCAAGTCAACTTCCCACGTTCCATGGAATCAGGAAGGATGTCACTGCTAATGAGCTGCTTGAATCCCAAATCATCACTGAGGACCTCTACAAAAGTCTTAAGACTGGAACCATCACAGTGACAGAAATCACGGAAATGGACTCAGTGCGTAAGTACCTCGAGGGAACCAACAGCATCGCAGGAGTGTACCTGCAGTCCACCAAGGAGACACTGAGTATCTATGAAGCTAAACAACGAGGCCTGCTGACCCCTGGAACTTCTCTGGTTCTCTTGGAGGCCCAAGCTGCCACTGGTTTTGTTATAGACCCAGTGAACAACAAGAAACTCTCAGTGGACCAAGCTGTAAACCAAAAAGTGGTTGGCAGTGAGTGGGGGAAAAAACTGCTATCAGCAGAAAGAGCTGTCACAGGATACAAAGATCCCTACACTGGAGACATCATCTCTTTGTTCCAGGCCTTGAAGAAAGATCTCATCGTGAAAGATCATGGAATTCGTCTCCTTGAAGCACAAATTGCCACAGGAGGCATCATTGACCCCGTCCACAGTCACAGAGTGCCTGTACAGGTGGCATACCAGAGAGGTTACTTTGATGAAGAGATGAACCAGATTCTGTCTGATCCTGATGATGACACCAAGGGCTTCTTTGACCCCAACACCCATGAGAACCTCACCTATCTCCAGCTGGTGGAGAGATGTGTCACCGATCCCATCACAGGCCTGAGTTTACTGGTCATCGTGCAGAAAGGAGAGTTTTATTTCTTTGTCGATGAGGCTACAAAGCTCATTCTGAAATCTACAACAACAACCAGAGCAGGAGGGAAATACCAAGGAAAGACTGTGTCTCTGTGGGATCTGCTTTTCTCCAAATACATCACTGAGGAGAGGAGGAGAGAGCTTGTGCAACAATACAAGTCTGGATCAATCTCACTTGAACGCTTTATGGAAATCATCCTGACCATCATCACACAACAGACAACAACAACAACAACCTCATCTTCAGTAACTGTCACATGCCAACCTCCAGAAACCAAAGTGGACAGCAGCAGCACAACAAAAACTACCATGACCACGACCACAATCACAGAGTCAAGTCAACTTCCCACGTTCCATGGAATCAGGAAGGATGTCACTGCTAATGAGCTGCTTGAATCCCAAATCATCACTGAGGACCTCTACAAAAGTCTTAAGACTGGAACCATCACAGTGACAGAAATCACGGAAATGGACTCAGTGCGTAAGTACCTCGAGGGAACCAACAGCATCGCAGGAGTGTACCTGCAGTCCACCAAGGAGACACTGAGTATCTATGAAGCTAAACAACGAGGCCTGCTGACCCCTGGAACTTCTCTGGTTCTCTTGGAGGCCCAAGCTGCCACTGGTTTTGTTATAGACCCAGTGAACAACAAGAAACTCTCAGTGGACCAAGCTGTAAACCAAAAAGTGGTTGGCAGTGAGTGGGGGAAAAAACTGCTATCAGCAGAAAGAGCTGTCACAGGATACAAAGATCCCTACACTGGAGACATCATCTCTTTGTTCCAGGCCTTGAAGAAAGATCTCATCGTGAAAGATCATGGAATTCGTCTCCTTGAAGCACAAATTGCCACAGGAGGCATCATTGACCCCGTCCACAGTCACAGAGTGCCTGTACAGGTGGCATACCAGAGAGGTTACTTTGATGAAGAGATGAACCAGATTCTGTCTGATCCTGATGATGACACCAAGGGCTTCTTTGACCCCAACACCCATGAGAACCTCACCTATCTCCAGCTGGTGGAGAGATGTGTCACCGATCCCATCACAGGCCTGAGTTTACTGGTCATCGTGAAGAAAGGAGAGTTTTATTTCTTTGTCGATGAGGCTACAAAGCTCATTCTGAAATCTACAACAACAACCAGAGCAGGAGGGAAATACCAAGGAAAGACTGTGTCTCTGTGGGATCTGCTTTTCTCCAAATACATCACTGAGGAGAGGAGGAGAGAGCTTGTGCAACAATACAAGTCTGGATCAATCTCACTTGAACGCTTTATGGAAATCATCCTGACCATCATCACACAACAGACAACAACAACAACAACCTCATCTTCAGCAACTGTCACATGCCAACCTCCAGAAACCAAAGTGGACAGCAGCAGCACAACAAAAACTACCATGACCACGACCACAATCACAGAGTCAAGTCAACTTCCCACGTTCCATGGAATCAGGAAGGATGTCACTGCTAATGAGCTGCTTGAATCCCAAATCATCACTGAGGACCTCTACAAAAGTCTTAAGACTGGAACCATCACAGTGACAGAAATCACTGAAATGGACTCAGTGCGTAAGTACCTCGAGGGAACCAACAGCATCGCAGGAGTGTACCTGCAGTCCACCAAGGAGACACTGAGTATCTATGAAGCTAAACAACGAGGCCTGCTGACCCCTGGAACTTCTCTGGTTCTGCTGGAGGCCCAAGCTGCCACTGGTTTTGTTATCGACCCAGTGAACAATAAGAAACTCTCAGTAGACAAAGCTGTAGACCTAAAAGTGGTTGGCAGTGAGTGGGGGAAAAAACTGCTATCTGCAGAAAGAGCTGTCACAGGATACAAAGATCCCTACACTGGAGACATCATCTCTTTGTTCCAGGCCTTGAAGAAAGATCTCATCGTGAAAGATCATGGAATTCGTCTCCTTGAAGCACAAATTGCCACAGGAGGCATCATTGACCCCGTCCACAGTCACAGAGTGCCTGTACAGGTGGCATACCAGAGAGGTTACTTTGATGAAGAGATGAACCAGATTCTGTCTGATCCTGATGATGACACCAAGGGCTTCTTTGACCCCAACACCCATGAGAACCTCACCTATCTCCAGCTGGTGGAGAGATGTGTCACCGATCCCATCACAGGCCTGAGTTTACTGGTCATCGTGCAGAAAGGAGAGTTTTATTTCTTTGTCGATGAGGCTACAAAGCTCATTCTGAAATCTACAACAACAACCAGAGCAGGAGGGAAATACCAAGGAAAGACTGTGTCTCTGTGGGATCTGCTTTTCTCCAAATACATCACTGAGGAGAGGAGGAGAGAGCTTGTGCAACAATACAAGTCTGGATCAATCTCACTTGAACGCTTTATGGAAATCATCCTGACCATCATCACACAACAGACAACAACAACAACAACCTCATCTTCAGTAACTGTCACATGCCAACCTCCAGAAACCAAAGTGGACAGCAGCAGCACAACAAAAACTACCATGACCACGACCACAATCACAGAGTCAAGTCAACTTCCCACGTTCCATGGAATCAGGAAGGATGTCACTGCTAATGAGCTGCTTGAATCCCAAATCATCACTGAGGACCTCTACAAAAGTCTTAAGACTGGAACCATCACAGTGACAGAAATCACGGAAATGGACTCAGTGCGTAAGTACCTCGAGGGAACCAACAGCATCGCAGGAGTGTACCTGCAGTCCACCAAGGAGACACTGAGTATCTATGAAGCTAAACAACGAGGCCTGCTGACCCCTGGAACTTCTCTGGTTCTCTTGGAGGCCCAAGCTGCCACTGGTTTTGTTATAGACCCAGTGAACAACAAGAAACTCTCAGTGGACCAAGCTGTAAACCAAAAAGTGGTTGGCAGTGAGTGGGGGAAAAAACTGCTATCAGCAGAAAGAGCTGTCACAGGATACAAAGATCCCTACACTGGAGACATCATCTCTTTGTTCCAGGCCTTGAAGAAAGATCTCATCGTGAAAGATCATGGAATTCGTCTCCTTGAAGCACAAATTGCCACAGGAGGCATCATTGACCCCGTCCACAGTCACAGAGTGCCTGTACAGGTGGCATACCAGAGAGGTTACTTTGATGAAGAGATGAACCAGATTCTGTCTGATCCTGATGATGACACCAAGGGCTTCTTTGACCCCAACACCCATGAGAACCTCACCTATCTCCAGCTGGTGGAGAGATGTGTCACCGATCCCATCAAAGGCCTGAGTTTACTGGTCATCGTGCAGAAAGGAGAGTTTTATTTCTTTGTCGATGAGGCTACAAAGCTCATTCTGAAATCTACAACAACAACCAGAGCAGGAGGGAAATACCAAGGAAAGACTGTGTCTCTGTGGGATCTGCTTTTCTCCAAATACATCACTGAGGAGAGGAGGAGAGAGCTTGTGCAACAATACAAGTCTGGATCAATCTCACTTGAACGCTTTATGGAAATCATCCTGACCATCATCACACAACAGACAACAACAACAACAACCTCATCTTCAGTAACTGTCACATGCCAACCTCCAGAAACCAAAGTGGACAGCAGCAGCACAACAAAAACTACCATGACCACGACCACAATCACAGAGTCAAGTCAACTTCCCACGTTCCATGGAATCAGGAAGGATGTCACTGCTAATGAGCTGCTTGAATCCCAAATCATCACTGAGGACCTCTACAAAAGTCTTAAGACTGGAACCATCACAGTGACAGAAATCACGGAAATGGACTCAGTGCGTAAGTACCTCGAGGGAACCAACAGCATCGCAGGAGTGTACCTGCAGTCCACCAAGGAGACACTGAGTATCTATGAAGCTAAACAACGAGGCCTGCTGACCCCTGGAACTTCTCTGGTTCTGCTGGAGGCCCAAGCTGCCACTGGTTTTGTTATCGACCCAGTGAACAATAAGAAACTCTCAGTAGACAAAGCTGTAGACCTAAAAGTGGTTGGCAGTGAGTGGGGGAAAAAACTGCTATCAGCAGAAAGAGCTGTCACAGGATACAAAGATCCCTACACTGGAGACATCATCTCTTTGTTCCAGGCCTTGAAGAAAGATCTCATCGTGAAAGATCATGGAATTCGTCTCCTTGAAGCACAAATTGCCACAGGAGGCATCATTGACCCCGTCCACAGTCACAGAGTGCCTGTACAGGTGGCATACCAGAGAGGTTACTTTGATGAAGAGATGAACCAGATTCTGTCTGATCCTGATGATGACACCAAGGGCTTCTTTGACCCCAACACCCATGAGAACCTCACCTATCTCCAGCTGGTGGAGAGATGTGTCACCGATCCCATCACAGGCCTCAGTTTACTGTCCTTGTGCAAGTGAAGGAGAGAAAACCAGTAACTTTTTTTGTTTGGATATCGGAGCAAATCGTAATTATTTCACTTTGCTGTTAGTGCTGTTTGGATAATAGTAAGAAATACATTTCAGTGTATGTCTTTTAAGTCTTTAGTTATTGTTTAGTTTATGACTTCCCTACTGTAAAAAAAACTGTATGAATACTGTTGTGCTGAAAACCTTTCTTGGTTTGAAAATAGAGAAAGAAATGGAATTTAATCATTTGTCTATAATATCATAGGAATATGATGAGTACTATTTTACCTTTGAGGCAGCATTCACAAAACCAGGGCTGTGATACTGACTCCAAATTGGATTTTTCGCCTCTATTAAACCAACCTGGGATAATCTGATACCAATAGACATTGAATCTCTCACAACGTGTAGGAACTAGATTCTACCAATTGATTGTTTTAAAAGTTTTTGTTACACCTGTGTTAAAAAGCTCCTCTAAAGTGTTGATGAACATTGAAAAGTTGTGGCCTTGATATTTTTTGGTTTTCAATTTGATCTCCTTTGACCAAACACAAGTTGCAGTAACTGTGCGAACAAACTGTGACAAGACTATGATACTTTTTCTTTTCCCTGTTTTATATTTGTGGGAACAGTGTACTTGAGAATTTTTACAATGAGAATGTTTTACAGTAAGTGGACAAAAATGTTGTTTTTCTTTGGTAAGTGAAAATATGATAACACTAAACTCAGTTTCTCTGAGGCTGCACTGACTTGCAAGCTTTTTCAAGACTCTTATTATTGTAAAAAAAACTTGACTGTGTGGCCCAATAAATGAGATTCAAGTACAGCTTTTCTTTTCTTTCTCCATTGCTCATGTTGATGTACAAAAGAAATACATATTCATTTATTTCAAATGAAGCAAATACAATATAAACACATGTAGTTTTAAACAGACTTTGTGAGAAATTGTGTAGTGACTGAGGCATTATCACTTAATTGTGAAACTTTACAACACAGGCCTCTGTTGGTCTTCATGCACATTCAGCTGAGAGAACAACACTCCCTAGTGGAAGCATATGGAAACTTGAACAGTTTTATAAATTCAAATATTTCTTGACAAACCTTTGCCTGGAATTACTGTAACTTGGTCTATAATAAATAAACAAAGTAAACGTGTGTTGCTGCTGAATGCGTCAAAGAGGTTTTATGATTCCTTATTCTCAAACAGTGTCATTTATTCATTAAATGCTCTAATTAAAGAGAACACAGAGACATTACCACATATCATTTTGAATAACAACAGGTCACATGGAGACGTTCAAAAGTTTCTGACTCCAACATGTTAATGTGACTTTTTAAACTACCAATGTAGACTGAGCTGTTAGAATGTGTGTAGCACCTGCAGGTTTTCTCCCTGGATTGATGCAGCGCTCTGCATCTCTTTGTTGTGAACAAACATAGAACCTGGATAACATTATATACAAGTAAGAAAGTTTCAAGACATTCCAGTGTAATATGAGTTCACCAGCTACTCCAACTTGTCCAGCAGCTGGCGAATGTCTTCTTGGCCACGGTAAAGTCTCTTGACTCCTCTTGGTAGATAGCGGCAGGAGGAAAGGTTGAGGTAATTAAGAGAAGTCATCCGGCCGACGACTGCCCTGCAAGATACAAGTGCAGATATATTTCTTATTACTCATGAAATCCTTGGACAGAAAACGTAAAACCTGTTGAAATGATACACGTGTACCTGAGGGCGGGGGATGTGATCCTCGTTCCACTCAGGTTGAGTGAACGCAGCGTATCCGCCTCTGTGGCCTGCGCCAGGTAACTCATCGCGATCTCCAGGTCCTCCTCAACAAAGAGCTGGTTTGCAATGTCGAGCTCTTTCAAAGTTTGACTCCACTTTTGTGTCACCATGTGAAGTCCCCTCTTCTGCGAGGACAACGCGGTATGGCTGCTGAAATACTGTCCCCAGAACAGACACTCCAGCTCTGAGGGAAAACAGGAGCAAAGTATTCGTTAGTAATATTTACATAAATGTTATCACAGCAGTTATTTCTTTGCCTACAGTAAAACTTCACACAGTTTTCTATAAAATACAGAAAAGATCAAACTAAGCTTTTGAGTATGGGTCATTTTAAAATCACACTTGAGTAACTTTATAAATTAAACTAAATGAAAGTGTGGATTCCTACCAGGACAGGGTAATGCTGCGAGACCTGATGGAGTTATTCGCGAACAGCCTCGCAAGTCCAGCACCCGCAGCTTGGTGGAGCCGTAGAGGATGTCCAGCAGGTTCTTGTCGCTCATGTAGGAGTAAGACGTGGTGGCAATGCAAAGCTCCTCCAGCATCGGGAAACCTGAGGTTGAGTCAGCACCATTACGCATGGTCTTGTGCAGAGGTCGGACGTTCAGCATACGGAAGGTCTGACGGGAGTTACAATGGATGGTCCAGAGGTAAACACGCCAGTGAGATGATTCAGAGAGAAAAACAAGACAAGACAGATGTCAGGGCTGCAGCTATAGATTATTTTGTGTATCAATTCAATTCTTTTGTAGATTGTTGTGTATTAAATGTCCAAATGTCTGTTTACAATGATATACGACAAAAAGAAACAACACATCCTCTCATTCAAAACACTGGTATTATGAGAAATTAGAAATATCCACTGTTGATTGACTAATCCATTTGTTTTCATATGTCCAATAAAGCTGTAAAGTGTATTATTTAAACTGATAAATTTTTCCAGGTGGCATTACTACACCTTCAAAGTAAGGAAACTCCAGTCTCAGGTAAAACATTAACTGATAATTGCATTTAGACGTCACAATAGGGACATTGGCATAAACCGCTTTTGAGGTTCTTTACCTTGAGTTTGGGACACGCCGCCTGCAGAGCCTGGATGCAAATGGGAAGTTCACAGTCTTTGCTGTCGAGCTTTGTGTTGATCTCCAGCAAATCCAATTCAGGACAACACCCCCTCTGGTCAATCAAACACAATGTGTTAATTTATGCTAACTGGCTTTGATTGTGTGTAACTAACAAAGCAAACACTGTGGAGAGGGAGGCAGAGGCTTACGGTGAGGGTGGACAGAAGTCGGTCATTCTTTAGTCCATGAGTGAACCAAATCTGCTTGATCTGGCTCCCATGATTCTCCAAGTACTCCAGGAGGCCATCAACCTGAAACAAGACAAAAACAAAATGTCTACAATTGTAAAACTCTGTGTGTTAAAAAAAACACCTGAAGGGAAATAGTAGGAAGGTTTATTCTGAACAATTTGGACATTATCCAGATACAATTTAGAGAATCTCCTCTAAACTTGAAGCTGTCAGGTAAAACAAAAAGATCATACTTTTCTAACCGTGAAACTAACCAGTCCATTTGATAAAAAGCCACATACCTCTGAATACTGGAGATTTAAGCTCTGTAGCGCCCGGCTGTGCAGGCCGAGGCTTTGGAAGGCGCTCGCTGTCAGGCCTGTGCAGTAAGAGAGTGTGAGGGAGCGAAGGTGAGGGCAGAACTGCGAAACAACCTAAATATGATCACAATACAAATGGAAGAAAAACACACACAGATATAAATACAAAGTTTTACACTGAAAAACAACTTAATTTCTTAGGATTACGGAAAAAAAAATTATTTATTGAACAGTATGAAATCTGTATCTGTGAATAAATATGATTTAAGAGGCCTCTTAACTTTGATGAATCTAATGCTTTGAATCAAAAACCCTGTAAGTAGAGCTATTCGGGACTATGACTCATTATATCACCAATCTCCAGATTATTTCGGAATGAGGAGTTTTGTCTACAGAACTGTCAATATATATTTTATAGTACATGATATATAATTACTCCAATGTCTGCTTGATCCAACCACAGACCATCATCAAAGATATTCACTAATCAATATTAGAACAACAAAAGCTCTAATCAACTACTTGTTTCAGTTTCCGATAGAACTGACTAATAACGCTGAAAAAGAAAAGTATCTTGACGACTCACCTCGACTGCAAAGTCATTGTTCTTTTTCCAGTGACACAGAGAAAAGTCTCGTAGCTGAGAAAATCTGGAGAACAAGAAATAAAGCTGTTACTCCCTTTACAAATCATGTAAGATGTCAAAGATCGTCCATTAAACTAATAATATAAACCTGTTTTGCGCCAGCCAGTCAAAAGTCTCCTGAATCTTCTTCTCAGTTTTGGGGAGCTGTGTTTTCCCTGGAGCGATCCAGCAGTGACCCACAGTCACTTTACGCCACAGGACCGGGCTGGAGGCCGCGGTGTTCCACAGCCGACAGACTCTCCCCACCCTGCGCCACAGACACAGCAGACCAGAGGGATTCATCTCAGCTGCCACGTCACAGAGCACATTTAAATCTCTATCGTGATTCTTATTATAATTAAATTAATAGCACATTTATGTGTATGTTTCTGGCGTCTAGTCAATCAATGGATTTGATTCATCCCTGGTTACAGCTTTTAAAATATGAATATACCATTGTTTTGTTGTTGTTCTACAGTAGCACATTATCTTGATGTATGGCGGACATACCAAGCAAACTGAAGACATTGCATTGAGGTCTGAAAACGTGATTAATATTTTTTTGACTCTTTTCAGATCCCAGGATTGATCAAGAGAATAATCAGGGGGAAGGTTCTTATATGAATGTAAATTGATGTAAATGTATAAAACCAATAAATATATGTCCATAATCTTGTCATAGATGATGTTTACAACCTTTACTCCACATGTAAAACATATTCTACTAGTATGGAATCATTTACTGGACATCGTAGTTTTGTAAAACAATGTATATTGTATATTGTACATATGTAATATGTATATTATAACATATTCTTTGTCATGTGCTTCAGTCTTAGTAGTTCATAATATACAGTTTTAAAGTTGACATCAAATCAAACATGTGTTTATTACCTGCATAGAAATGGAACAGCTCCATCTTGGACGACCACCATCTGAAATATATTAACTAGCACCTCCTCAGGTAGACTTTCCCCCCATCTGTGATTCCCTTTAGCAAGCTTTTTCTTTTTGCCTCCCTTCTTTTGAGGCCTCCAGACTGAACCGTCATACTGAGAAGTGGAACTTGCTATGACCAGTAGCATGTCTTCCCCTTGATGGACAGTGTAGCCAAGCTGGGCAGGCCTGGAGACTCGTGCCTTTTTTGGCTTCTTTGTTTTTGCATTTTCAGTTTCCCCTGCTTTCCTCTTCAACGAGGCCTTCTTCGACTTTGGTCCGTCTCCCCCTCGAGCTGTTTTATTTGAGGTACTTGGTGCAGCGTCGTCTTTTATTTCACTCGGGGTCGAAGCTTCCGCTGCAGAGGAATCCATTGTGTGCTGTTATCTCATCTTAATAGTGAGCTTCATTTCAGGAAAACCGGACATCTGGAGAGTAGTGACACATCAGCATCTGAAAACAGAATTAAAATATCATCAGTTATTAACAATCTACACGGGTTAAGCACAACATTACACACAGCGGTACAATCTAATGCAGTACAGCAGAACCCTGCACCTGGGTCAAGTGTCTGTGTTGATATGTGATGAGGAGTCGTTAAGCAGTTAATTGAATTGAATATATATCAGGCGTTATCTACAGTACACTTACACCTGTGGCACATTTCAGTGGGACACAACAGGAAGTCCCAGTAGTTAAAGATAACTAAGCAGGTCAAATACAATTTGTAGATACTTTTACCTCAGTTGCCTTTTTGTAATTTATAAACATCATGCTATTATATGCTTCTACCCAAGATATATCCCGTACCTTCAAGCCACATTAATATAGTTTAATAAACCATCCTGTATAAAGAGTATTAAGGATGCAGCTACTATATTCTCAGTGAGGACCCACACGAGCTGCTGGTGTACCGGGTGGGATCCGGAATGCACAGCCGAGTGAGGCGGACACCGGACGCGGTTCCTTCGGTTCGGTTCACCCCGACGCTGCTCCGGGGGAACTCGCCGCTGCAGCGTCTGACTCCGACGCTTCGCAGAAACACGACCTGAGCCCGGTGAGGGGCGTTTTACCTGTTGTTATGCTAGCTACCATGTTAGTTAGCATGCCGTGTTGATTGTGTAGCAGCCTGCTTCTTCGCAGGATCACTAGCTTAAAATGCTAACGCTAACAGTGGCTGTAAACGTTGGCTAAGCTAACATGTATTGTGACAAGCCACCAAACAAGTCGTCATATTACACAACTAAACATAAGCCAAGACATTAATGCTGCAGAAAAGCTGCGGTCAATTAGTTAAAAACATAAAAACGAGCATTTCTGGTCCTTTGTTATTGTTTTGACGTTACCTGCTGCTAGCTCCTGCAAACTAGCTAGTCGTCCCACAATGCATCAGTGGTCCACCCTGTGATTGGTGGAGGGATCGGTCACGGCCAGCCTGCTGTAAAACTGTCCAATCAGAGGCTGTTCAGCGTCACCTTATCCAATCACATGCTGAGCTCACTGTTCGTGCGCCTCTGCCACGATAGGAGCCAGGGTGTTGTGTAGCCTGTGGTGAGAATTGATTGTTTTTAATTTGTGTCTTTTACTCGTTTTTTCCTGTTTCTACACATGAAACTATCCGGAAACAACTCAGCTGCTCTGCTCCGGTGTTGTTAAGTTTTTTGTTGTGTGTTGTGCTCAGTTTCCCCGCAGCTCAACGTTGGCGCTAACTTATGTAGCATTTAGCTCCCAAGGCTAACATTAGCATACAGAGGGGCATTTCAGAATTGTCGCTCTCATTTGCAGATGTTGTGTAGAATCTTTTTAAATTTAGTTGTATCAGAGCCAGTTAAACCACGTGGACTGATTTGTGTTGGTTTTGTTTATTTTTTGTTTAACAGGAAACAAAGTGTGTAGATGTTGCTGCTCACACATGTTTCCATCCTCAGGTTCCTAAACTCACACTCAACTCATGACTAACAACTGTATATAGTTTTGTTTTGTATTTGACATTTATATTTACAGTCAGCTCTTTCTACTTGGCTTTTATTTTAATTTAACTATTGCACCGCTGAGCTGAGCGGTTTCTTCCTGTCCAACACATTCCATTGTGTTGATTTGATGAGGGGACGCCTCATATTTGTGTTGTCTCATTACAACATAACATAATTCATCAAAACTATAAAGATATTTAGTTACCGAAGTTAAGGAGAATGATGTCAAACTTAAAAAAACCTCATGCAGCAAACTGTTAACCACTTGTTTTCTCTGTTAGGAGAGAATGGAGGATTTGGGCAGTGACTCGTTTTCGTGGACGACACAGAAGGTAACACTCTTGTTTCTGTTCTGTTTCTTCTACCTGCTCTGACGACATTGACTGAAAAGTGAATCTGCTTGTTTTAATTGCCTCTGATGCAGATTTGCTTGTAATTATTATTGTCTTACCTTTTGTTATGGTCTTTAAAGGCTAAATCAAAAGCATTGAAAATGGCCATAACAGCCCAGGACTCTTAATGGCTGATATAAAAGTGTTGATGTACATTTAACAACATATTCAAATTGACTGTGTGATCAGACATTGTTGATAATTAGAAATGAAGAGCAAGCATTTTATGATGAAGTTCACATTTCCCTTTTTCCTGAGGTTTACAGATTGTGAGGATTGAAACTTTACTACTGTGTTTTCCTTTTTAAACTTCACAGAACCCAGTGGAGGAGTGCGAAAGTTACTCTCTGTTGGGAAACGAACTTGTAGCTGAAGCTAATCTGAGTAAGATGAAAACATTGACCATCTAGTAAAATGACTGTGTGAGCTAACGATCTATAACTTAATTATTGTTGGTGTGAGAGTATTTTATTTCACAGCATCCTTGCTTCCACTTCATTCAAAACCTGCGCCCTCAGCTCTGAAGTATTTTCTCTCTAATCACCTGCTGTCTTCTGTCTTTTCAGGAGATGAGTACTATTGGAAGCTTGTTGCAGATTTCATCGGGCCTCAGACGGGGGAAGGGCTGGAGCTTGAACAGACGAAATGCAAGAACAGACTTCTGATGCAAGTGGGAATCATGAGAGAGGAAAATAATTTCCCGTGGCTTGCCGTTGTGAGTTGGCTGAAACACATTTTCCCCCGGCACTATGCTGCCGACTTCCGTCGATTAATTGAAAGAGGCATCGCGACGACGTTGAGTCTGGGAACTGAAGCGAGGAGGACCTTCATGGCATCGGATGTCAATTTTGACTTTGTTGGCCCCATATGCGATAGCATTGGAGTTGAACGGCCACATCTTTTGGAAATGAGGGATTTTTCAGAGCGAGCGCAATCGATTGAAGTCACAAACGGATTGATTCTTGAGTTGAGCAACTTTGTCGCGAGGGAGAAGCTCGCCCCGGTCATCTTAGTAACTTGGCTCAGAAACTTCAACCGGGAGTTTTGCAAGAATGGGAATATTCAAGCTGCTTATAAAGTCCTGAAACCCAGGATAAAAAAGGTGAAGTTTTGCTACCGTAATTATGAAACCAGAAGTCACAGGAGGAATTTAGCGATGGAGAATCTGCTTCAAAGTCCATTTGAACTGGTGTGGAAAAGAAAGCCCAAGGTTTTTCCGAAGAAACGCATGAAAAGAGAGAGCAATGGTGAAAGAGTTAGAATCAAGGAAGAATATGAGAGCTTTGAAATCATGCCAGGTGAAGGTTCTGGGATGGACCGAGGGATCGTGAAGAAAGTGACAGTGAAAGAACGCGTCTCTTTACTAGAAGAAAGTGAAATGAGTCCGGAAGGATCCAGCGGCGGAGAGGGAATCCTAGACGTCCGACGGCCGCTGTCGCTGCTCGACATCACAATGCTGTCGGTTCACAGGCTGTCAAAAGTGTTCGGTGGGAAAACCGCAGAATGCAAACAAGTTTCCTACGATCTCCTCAAAAATCACTTTGCTCAGACGTGCAAGGAGCATCCAGCCATGGCAGAGTTTGAGAACAAGGTCAATTCGCTCAGTAAGGAGATCTCCCTGGTTTCTCCTGTGGACTTTATACACTACAACGCCAATTTCCTTGTTGACGTGCACGATGCAGTGGAGCAGCACATTTTGAACTTTGAAAAAGAGATCACTCTCTCAGCGGGAGAGAATCTAGGCCGTGACAAGCTTCCAAAATTCAAGGGGTTTGTGAATCTGAAAGAAAGTGCCACCTCCCGCTACATCCACATGGCTTCTGATATCCTAAGCCCTCGAAACAGGGATTGGCAGAGCTCCCAGAGTCACTGGATCGCCTTCTGTGAGGAGAAGAACAACCCGTCCAGACTCGCAGCGAATCAGTCAAACAAATTCAACAACTACTTCGAAGCCGCAGCGGGTCTCGTCCACCATCACAAGGAGGTTGCTCTCTTCTTCTCTGACGTGCTGTCACTGAACAACGACAATTTTTCCAACGTCATTCTGGAGAGCGTGGCCGCTGACGCCAGTGATTCCATCATTCAGTGCCTTGTGTGCGTCCTGGCCATCATTTACTGCAAAATCCTCGGCCCGTACTGGCAGCTTTTGAAAAGTGGAGGTGAGTTCTCGCTCTTTAGCCAGTACATGCTCCGTCTTTTCCAAAGGTTCCTCGATTGGTCCAAAGATCCCTCAACTCTGCTGGAGCCGGAGGAGATTACAAACGTTTTTCTGCAGTGCCCCTCGCAGGAGAAAACCTTTGATGGCGTGTTTGATTACTGTGGCGAGTGGCACACGAATCGGGACCTGATCAAAGCTTGCCTGAAGAGGGCGATAAAGATTATTGCGGGCGTCACTGAGGAACACCTGAAGAATTTCCTGCCGGGAGGAACATTTTCCCAACTCCCTTCACCAGATTTAAGCTTGCAACTGGCGAGTTGCAAGTTCTCCGTCCTGATGGCGAAATATCCCATCACCCATGTGCACCCTTACAAGAAGAAAAGATCTGACAAGTCCCCGAAACCCTCCTCACAGAAGAGCTTGCCCCTGGAGAGCTCTCAGGAAGAAGAAGGCCGGCCTGGTTCGCTGGATAACAGCTCTGATGAATCTCCCGGTGGGAAAGCTATGAAGAATACACTCTCTGGCCAACAAGATGATGGCAGCAGCAGTCAAAGAGCAATGTCAGTGCGAGTACAAGAAGAGACGGAGGAGAACATGGACAGTAACTACATCACGTCCATAGTGAGGACCAACGGAGGGCCGTGCCTGTCGCAGCAGGACGTGGACAGAATGATGCTGCGCTTCGATGGAAAGACCCGGCTGGAGAAACGAGAAGCGATGCGCTGCGAGATACTTTACCAGAAGATGATCCTCAACAACACCAGCAAACACTTGAACGGCATTTTCCGCAACTCCACCCAGATGGTATTGAAGCTGAAGCTTGCACTTCCCAGGATTAAACCTGGGTTCTCTCTGGTTTTGGCTCCTAAAAGGGCATACCTAAAGTAAGTGGTCGGAGAAGTGAGAGAAGGCAGCAGCGGGGGGGGGGGGGGGGGGGGGGGGACTTGAGGGACAGAGGCTGTTGAATGAATCGTGCAGAGATAGGATCGACTTATGTATCGTTCTGTTTATATCATGTTGAGCTGTGCACCAGTGAGCTCATGTTTGTTTGGCTGTTGCCTTTGCTACCGACGCAGAAAAAAGACTTAAAGGATGTTATCATTTCTCTGGAAGACAAAGAGTTTAACTGTTGTGATCATGCAGAGTTAAAATATGTTCAATCAATGAATCACTGTCAAAATAAACCCCTCCTATGTTTATATATATATATATTTTTGTTTGTTTTGTTATTGTCAACCTTTGTGATAAAGTAAAAACAGTTACACAAACGTCTTGTTACAGAACAGCCTCAGCTCTACTTCCTCGGGTCACAGAGGACATTGAGGTTGCATCACATCCAGAAGCCATGTCAGGGAGTTCACGCTTATAAAAGCTTTGACTGACAGACCCTTAAGAAAAGGAGGTGGTCAATAAAGAGATTATAGGGAGTCTTTGTTTAGGTATGTTTGTTTTTTCCTTATTGTGTCTAACTATAATACATATAAAGGGCCCCAGACCCACTGGGATTTAAAGGAGGTGCAGGTGGAGACATCTTTTGTATTTGATTGAACAACTTTGATTTACTCGTTTAACTACTCAGTGTTTGAGTTGTCTCCAGCAAAGACGGAATTGTCCAATAAATTCCCAGAGTTTTAACCATTTTAAGGGAAACTCCTTTATTCTGCATGAGCTGTAGCAACGAAATACCGCCCGTATTAGTTGTCCCCAGTAGGTCAAACGAACGCACCATCCTATGATGCATTCAGGAGCATCTGTAAAACTGACGAATCTACTAAACCTGGTGCAATAACGTTATAAAAGGCTTGTGCCAAGGTCGACTGAGAAGTTTAAGTTAAAGAATGTGTTATTTTTACTATTCAGTTAGGAAACAGACTTTGTATTATGACAAATATTAGAACCCCCGGGGAATAGCTTCATGGATAAATAAACTTCATCACTGACGAGTAGCAGACTTCAGGTGATTGGAAACAAGGTAGTCTTCAAAAATAAATGAAATAATATAAAGCAGCTGTGTCACATCAAAACTCAAACAAATAAAAGCATTATTATGACACTAAAAATTAATAAACATGTAAAATACTAATATTAATACAACGTCCCATATCTGACCTTTAAAAACGATGTGACTGGTTTTCACGGGGGGTCCGTGAAGGCAGCAGGAAAAAGGGGGCGTGGACGCCCACAATTCCTCTAGCCGCGCGTGGAACCAACACACTAGTTGTTTGCGTCCACGCGAGACCACTTCCCCCCCCACACATACACACACATACCCCGAGTCCTCCTGGTTCCTGTGGCCGGGGTCCGAGGCACCATGTCCGGCCGCTGGTGGAGCAGCGCCGCGGTGACCCACGCGCTCACGGCTCTGTTCGCCATGGGCTCGTGGATTTCCGTCAACAGTCTGTGGGTCGAGCTGCCGGTGGTGGTCCGTGTCCTGCCGGAAGGTCGGTGATTTCTCCCGCCACGCGCGTGTCTGTTGTCTTCAGGACTTCGTCTCTTGATTCTTCTGTTTTCGTGTCTTTTCTTTGTGGTGTCACTCGGTGCTAGAGTCAAGCTAGCGACGTTAGCTCCACGGAAGCTAGCGACACATTTAACTGAAGCCCACCGGAAGTGATGTCGCGTGTGTGTGGTATAATAATACTTTAAAGTACTTGGATACTTCACTAAAGCACCAGCACACTGACAAATACTCCATTACAAGTTACATGTTGTAAGTTACATTACAAAAAATGGGAACAAACACGATTCGATTGATTAGTGTTACTAGAGGAAAACTAGCTGAGTGGCAGCAGTAAAACGAGGTAGTAATAATAAAATAAAGTAATAAGATAAGTAATTATGCAATATAAAGATATATCAAAGGTGTGTACAGATAAAACAAAGTATAAACAGTTTGAACATAGAGGCAAAGTTAACTTTATTGTCAATTCAGCCATTTGTTCAGAACTATAATTTTAAATATCAAATATTTTAACTGGATATTTTTATGGCACTAACCATTTTAATCACTTATTTAAGAAAATAAAATATATTTGACTCAATTATACACAAACAACAACCCACAAGAGACTGTTTTAGAACTGGACCAAATTTTATAATTTATAATATGTTTTGTATGAAAAGTATTAATGAATTTGCCAAATATAAGTATTGGAGTACAATGTGTTGGATTTGCTAAGGAGCTTGAAACTAGTATAAAATGGAAATACTTGAGGAAAATACATAAAATTTGCTAGTATATTGCATCATCAAGTACAGCACTTGAGTAAATTTACTTAGTTACTTTCCACCAGTGATTTAATCATGTATTTTAATGTCAACAAGTACATTAAGCTTCTCATCTAACATCTGACGACCACAGGCTGCAACCACCGGTCAAAAGTCATCACGTATAATTATCAAGTCGTATATTTATATATTAATCTTATCAAAATATCAGAAAAAACCTCTTCAGATAGAAAGAACACAGATACAAATTTAATAATAAATACAAATACAAAAAAACTGAATATATATCCAATATATATACATTTTTAAATATGACCCTGACTGGTGTTCCCCTTCTCTGGTCTCAGGATGGAACCTTCCGGCCTCCCTCTCGGTGCTCATAGCGTTTGGGAACCTGGGTCCCATCGCGGTGACCATCACGCACCACTGTGCCCCGGGGCGTCTGAACGAGCGCCTGCTGATCCACAGCATCCAGCTGCTGGCCGTGCTGGCCTCCGCTCTGCTCGCCGTCTTCTGGTCGCACACGGTCACGATAGCGGGAGACGAGAGGTCGCTGCCCTTCCTGCTCTTCACCTTCGTGCTGTCCCTGGTCTGCTGCACGTCCAACGTCACCTTCCTGCCTTTCATGTTCCGCTACCCGCCCCAGTACATCCGCACTTTCTTCATCGGTCAGGGCCTCAGCGCCTTGTTCCCGTGCATCGTGGCCTTGGGACAAGGTGTCGGCCAGCTGGAGTGTAAGACGCTGAATGGCACGGTGCATCCAGAGTATTTAGAGGAGAGCTTCCCCGTCCAGAACTTCTTCTGGTTCCTGTTCGTCATGCTGTCGATCTCGGCTGCAAGCTTCCTGGCTTTGACGCGGCGGCAGGTGGAACCGACGCCCGAGGAACCGCCCCAGGAGTCCGACGCCGCGGAGGAGGTGAAGAGCGGCGAGGAGACGCACCCCCTGAGAAACGGAGGGACGCCGGTGTCTGAGGAGCAGGTGCAGGTGGAGGAGCTGCAGCCACCGGCTCAGACCTTCTGGACATCGCACAACATCTACCTGCTGGTGCTGCTCGCCGTCTCCAACGCCCTCACCAACGGGGTCCTGCCCTCCGTGCAGAGCTTCACCTGCCTGCCCTACGGCACCATGACCTATCACCTCTCCGTGGTCTTTGGCAACATAGCGAACCCCGTGGCCTGCTTCCTGGCCATGTTCTTTGTCCTCAGGTGAGATCATGTACAATCAGACACATACAAACTGTGTGTAATCTTTTTAATGTTGATGTTTGTGACCGTTTGTTTCCTGCTATGCTTTGTTCGTAGGACGGCCACAGGTCTGGGCTTCTTGTCCTTAGCGGGGGGGGTGTTCGCTGCATACCTCGTGGCGCTAGCAGCTCTCAGCCCCTGCCCCCCCCTCCTGGGAAATCCTGCTGGTGTGGCTCTAGTGGTGAGTGCTCACGTCGAGGCTCGGTTGTCAAGAAGTCAAAGGTTTTTATTTGACAAACGTGGTTTAAAGAATTTAGATTTGAAATAATGAGTTTCTCAGCCCGGAGTTTTAATTATTAGCTCTGCAGAGGGTTACACAGAACATGGCTCAGAGTGCAACCACGAGAAGTTTAAAGGTTTTTATACAATGTGATGAACAGGAAACGAAACAGAGAACAGACAGAACCACTGTTACAAAAAGAGGAATCAAATCCAGCACACAGTTGCACAAATAAAGGACAACAGGAAGTGGAAGACATTGATGTTGTATCAGCTAAGTGCACAGACAACAGTCAAATCAGTAATAAGACATCGATCAGTGGAATTTTCCCTTACATAATAAAAGCTTATTGAGAAATCTGTATATGGATTGAGTTTTATAAATGTGAATCTGAACAATGAGAATAATGAAGTATCTGATGCCCCCGGTGGCCGATCATAAACACACAGAAGCGTCTCCTTGATCTCCATGTGCACTTCTGACCCCGGCCTGGTGTGTGCGCCCCCTACAGGTCGTCTCCTGGATCATCTTCACCGGCCTCTTCTCCTACCTGAAGGTGGTGATTGGGACGTTGCTTCACGAGAAGGGTCACGCCGCCCTGCTGTGGTGTGGCATCTTCATCCAGGCCGGCTCCCTGATCGGGGCCCTCAGCATGTTCCCCCTGATCAACGTCTACCACGTGTTCTCCAGCGCTCAGGACTGTGTGGACAACTGCAGTTAACAGGAGAAACTCAACGACCTCCACAGACTGTTTTTGTTTTTAGGCTCCTGAGTGAAACAGCAGATCTACGGAGGATCATGCCACCGTCCTGTGAGGCTTCCTCCCCCGACTCGAGGCCCCCCCAGCCTGAGGGAAAGATATCACGATAATGGGAGCTCTGTGTTTCTGCTCATGACCGAGGGGATGTAAAACACGTACTTTGCAGTTACACCACAAGAGCTTTGTGTGTTCCTTTTGTAATGTGTCGGTTTTCCCTCTTGGATCATGTGAAAAGTTATTTACTCAGGGACACAATCATGAACTTGTTCGTCCACATTTGTTGCTCCTGAGTATTGTGAAGGATTCAAACTACTTCAAGCACTTCATATTGTTTTTTATCTAATTTTCCAATGTCTGACTTCCTGTTCCTTCATCTACGGCTCAGCGAGGCAGGAGTCAGGATTACTGTGTGAAAAACCATGACTTCAGACCTGTGACGTTTCTTATTTCAAACAATGTTTAACTCTGTTTTCTCGTAATGTTTTATGAAAATAGTTTGACATGATTTTTGCTGGTTGTTCATTCTGGGATGTTCGGCCACCTGCAGGGAACACTATCTGTCCGGGATGAATAGCAAAGCAATTAGTGGACGTTTTTTTGGAAGCAAGGGATTTTTATCGAGTCAATCTTTGATTTAGCTTCGTGACCCTGTGAGTTAAATCTGTTACCTGACCTCAGAACAGATGCTTCACTACATTGAGCCATCGGGAAACGATAACACCTGTTCACACATGCCTCAACATTATGCCTGAAATCCTGTTTTTTTTATCTTTTCAATAATATATCAGATTGTTTTCAATGTGAATTTTTCACGAATGTGGCCTTTTTGTTTTTGATTTTTTTTTTATGATTGTAATGTAAACACACATCGTGACATTAAACAGCTGATGTTTCAACAAAGATGATTTGTTGAAACTGTTCTTTTCATTATTTTAGAAACAAACACTGATATTAGCTCAGTTAAGATTAATAAAGTGTAAAGTAGTATGAAATAGAAAAATACTAGATTTCATACAAACAAGGAAAAACAAACAATTCTCTACTTTATGTAGAAATATGAAAAAAAGAATGAAGTGGATCGATATGACTTTTTTTATAAGATCATTGCGATGGTAATTTAATGTTATTAATCATTTGCAGTACATTTTCACCACAGGTGGAATTCACAAAGATAAAAAGAATAATTTATAAATCTTTATTTGCTACTTAAACTTAAAATCTGTAAAAAAAAAGAAAGAAACTTGACTTAAATTAAACTTCTCAGCCGCGTGTGATGTTTAGTTTTTCCAAGCGAAGCCTGAACTACACGTCCAGTGAGACCGTCCAAAGTTTAACAGCATTTTACAACAACACAACCTTTTACAAATTCTGAAGTGTAACAGAAAGTGTATTTTTATCTCTAAACTCTTGATAATGAAGCTAATAATGTCAAACTGTTCTTAACAACACTTGGAAAACGATGATCACTGGACTTATTTCACATCCGTCCTGGTAATTAGAGTTTTTTAATGATTACACAACGTTTACGATTACAAAATGGCCCTGCACTTATCCTTCTGGGTGACTTTAACATCCAGACAGACAAGTCATCTGATCTTTTACTTTTACTGTCTTCTTTCGCTCTCTCACTCAGTCCTTCCCCTCCTACTCACAAAGCCGGTAACCACCTGGACTATATTTTCACCAGAAACTGCTCAACATCTAACCTCACTGTAACCCCACTTCATGTCTCCGACCACTTCTTCATCTCTTACTCTCTCCCATTATCTCAAACTGACAACCTTAACACATCAACAGAGTCTGTACCTGTCCGTCGCAACATTCGTTCCCTCTCTCCTTCCTCTCTAGCCTCCTCTGTTTTATCAGCCCTCCCTTCCACTGACTCTTTCTCACTCATGCATCCTAACTCTGCCACTGACATTCTCCTTTCTACTCTGTCATCCTCTCTTGACTCTCTCTGTCCTCTTACGTCACGACAGGTCCGCAAGTCCTTCCCAGCTCCGTGGTTGTCTGACTCGGTGCGTGCCGTCAGAGCCACTATGCGAGCATCAGAAAGGAAATGGCGGAAATCTAAACACCTGGACGACCTGCTAGCTTATCAGTCTCTTCTCTCCTCTTTTTCTGCCTCTATTTCCACAGCCAAAAGCACTTTTTACCAAACTACAATTCAAGCCTCATTTTCTAACCCCAAAAAACTCTTCTCCATCTTTTCCAACCTCCTCAACCCCCCCAGTCCCCCTCCTCCTTCCTCTCTTCTACCAAGCCACTTTGTCAACTACTTTACAAAAGAGATAGATGACATACGCTCTTCATTTTCTGATCCTCCTTCTATAACCACACTTCCAACAACTTCATCTTCATCCCCTTCGCTCTCCTCTTTCACCCCCCTGTCTCCCAATCAAGTTCTGACCTTGGTAACCTCCGCCCGCCCGACCACCTGCCCCCTTGACCCCATCCCTTCTCACATTCTCCAGACTATTGCCCCTGACCTTCTTCCTTTTCTTACCCATCTAATCAACACTTCCCTGTCAACTGGCTGTTTCCCTAATTCTCTGAAGGAGGCAAGAGTAAATCCTCTCCTGAAGAAACCCACCCTCGACCCGTCTGAAGTAAATAACTACAGACCTGTCTCTCTCCTTCCCTTTGTTTCCAAAATTCTTGAGCGTGCTATCTTTAATCAACTTTCCTCCTATCTTAACCACAATAATCTTCTTGACCCTCACCAGTCTGGTTTCAAGGCAGGTCACTCAACTGAGACTGCCCTCCTTGCTGTCTCTCAGCAGCTTCACACTGCTAGAGCAGCCTCTCTCTCCTCTGTCCTCATCCTTCTAGACCTCTCTGCTGCATTTGACACAGTGAACCACCAGATCCTCATTTCCTCCCTTCAGGACCTCGGTGTCTCAGGCTCTGCTCTCTCCCTGCTCTCTTCCTACCTCAATGAGCGCACTTATAGGGTAACTTGGCGAGGATCTGTGTCTGAACCTTGTCCTCTCACTACTGGGGTCCCTCAGGGTTCTGTCCTTGGTCCTCTCCTCTTCTCTTTGTACACCAACTCCCTCGGCTCTGTCATTCACTCGCACGGCTTTTCCTACCATAGCTATGCCGATGACACCCAACTAATCCTGTCTTTTCCCCGATCAGAAACACAGGTAGCAGCACGAATCACTGCCTGTCTGACCGACATCTCTCAGTGGATGTCTCAACACCACCTGAAGATTAACCTTGACAAGACTGAACTACTTTTCCTTCCAGGGAAAGACTCTCCCATCCACGACCTGACTATTAACTTTGACAACTCTGTGTTAACTCCCACTCAGACGGCTAGGAACCTGGGCGTAACACTCGACAGCCAACTCTCCCTCTCTGCCAACATTACTGCAACAACACGGTCCTGTAGATTCATGCTGTACAACATCAGGAGAATACGTCCCCTTCTCACTCAGAAAGCGGTGCAGGTTCTGGTCCAGGCTCTGGTCATCTCACGTCTAGATTACTGTAACTCCCTCCTGGCAGGTCTACCTGCTACTGCCATCCGACCTTTGCAGCTCATCCAGAATGCAGCAGCTCGACTGGTTTTTAACCAACCTAAATTCACTCACACTACTCCTCTCCTCCGCTCCCTTCACTGGTTACCAGTGGCTGCTCGCATCCGGTTCAAAACACTAGCACTTACGTACCATGCTGTGAACGGATCCGGTCCAGGCTACATCCAGGACCTGGTCAAACGTTACACCCCAGCTCGTTCACTCCGCTCTGCTTCGGCTAATCGGCTCGTTGCTCCCTCACTGCGAGCTAAACACTCATCAAAAACACGACTGTTTGCTGTCCTGGCTCCTAGATGGTGGAATGAGCTCCCCATTGACATCCGGACATCAGAAAGTTTACACATCTTCCGCCGAAAACTAAAAACACACCTCTTCCGACTTTACCTTGAATAAAAAAAATAAAAAAAAACCAACACTAACAACTTTTGAAACTAACACTTTAGTAGCACTTAAATGGCACTTACTTATAGCACTTTGTAGTTTTGCTTTATTTTGAAGAAATTGTACTTTCTTGATTCTTGTCGTCCTTGGTATGTACCCTCGGGTTTGAATGCACTTATTGTGAGTCGCTTTGGATAAAAGCGTCAGCTAAATGAAATGTAATGTAATGTCATGTTACAATAATCTGTTTTCTTTCCTGCAACAATGAATTAGGGATTTCTACTACTTTGTGCGTTGCCAACTCAAACGATGAATTGTGTTGTTGTGCAACCGAGGGGCCGTAAACACCTCCGCTCCCATGATCCCCTTAAGCAGAATTAATAAATTCTGCAGATTCTTGAGTGGCTCAGATGTGTGGTCGCCTCAGGAAACACAAATCGGTGATCTGGATGCTCGGTGATGATCTGAGGTCCTGACAGGGACGGAGCTCGAGGTTCAGACGCTGATTAGTTAACCAAACATTTCTCGTGGTTGGCTACATGGTCCCACACCCACTCGTCCACAGGAGGGTTTGATCCCCCGGTGCACACACACACTCTTTCCTGCACAGGACCGTGGCTCCTCTCTCTCTCTGCAGAGATCTCTCCACCGGACGAGTGAGTATCGTCAGAGATGCAAACTTTCATCTTTTCACATTATTCATTTGAAGTTGCTGTAAAAACAGAAAAGGAGGAAACGTGTTGATTTCACTTTTTTTTCTACTTATTATTTATGTTTTAATATTTTGCAGATTTTACACATTATGTTGTTTGGTTCTTGATCTGTCTACTTATCAAAGACTTTTCTTTTGGATCTTTACGATTGCACTTCCAGAACTAATTGATAATTCTTCCTACACAACGCAGGACTCTCCGTATTATTTTTGCCTCTATGGTTTCTTTTTCAATAAACAATGTACTGGTCAGATGTTTTCTTAGGTTATATAATGGTTACCAGTATAGCAGCTGGTCTTGCTCCATGTTAGAGGTTTAACCCACACGCTGCCTGCGATCAAAGGAAATAACTTGAACACTTTGCACCGGAGGTTTTTCAGCATTTAATCTAAAAACGTTTCATATGAACGTCTGAGAATCTGCACATAAAACCTCAGACGTCTAACGAGGACAGGAGAGACCGTGTCTTCAGACAATAAACAATACACATTAACCACATGTAGGAGTCACAGATTGAACCTTTAGGAAGAGCTGGAGGAGAATTCTTCCTCCTGGTGACATATTAATGTTGAGTTAACCCTTTGTTGACTGGTTTTTACTCACTGGGATTGATCCTCAGTCTCAGGACGAGACAAACAAACACACGCCTGTTTGTTGTTGTTCCTCATAAGAACATAGAATCACTGTAATGACAAACCTGATCCACAGCATGAGCAGACATGTTTTGATTTGATGTTTGAACACAATGTTTTTACAACGTTTAGGTTGAGATCTTCAAATGTGAAGAAAAACCTATTTTCAAATGATTACATCAAATAATTTCCTCTTAGAGAAATTGTGTTTGAAACTTTTAACTTAAAATTCGTCCCACCAGCATCGTCCGTTCTCTAGTTAGAAAACAAAGTCTGACACAATCAGGAAATGTTTCTGTGCGTTGATTTTCAGGAAACGTTATATTTCTGCAGCCAAATGTTCTTGCTGCAGAGTCTCCGAGCGTTTGAAGATGGCTAACTACAGCCAGCAGGCTAACTGCATGTTCTATAATGAGCAACAGCCAGCAGCTGTATAGTTTATGGCTTGGATAGATAAAGAATAACGTTTAACATCGGTTACATAAGAAGACCGAGAGTCAGCAGTCCGGCGGCCTAAAGGCACTTTGAGCTACATGCTAACTTTAGCATGCTAATAGATGGCCACAGGCTGTTTTTGATTGACTAGTTAGCACTAAATCAGAGAACAGCAGATTCGCAATTAGACAAATTAAAGACTTGGCCTGACATGAAGCTAAACTCACCGTCAACCAGAATTATCAGTTTCACGATGAGACTATAAAACCAAACTTTTGGAACATGTGATCTTTTTCATCTCGCATCCACGCGTTTCAGACTTGAGGTCTGAGGTTGCGAATGGAGTCGTGAATTTTAAGTCGGCATCTTTTTGACAAAGAACCTGGACTTCTTGTCTTTTCTAGAGGAACCATCTGAACCATGTCGCTGCTCACGCACCTGCTGGCGTGTCTCTTCGGGATGGGCTCCTGGGTGGCCATCAACGGCCTGTGGGTGGAGCTGCCCCTGATCGTGCCCCAGATCCCCGAGGGCTGGTACCTGCCCTCCTACCTCTCCATCCTCATCCAGATGGCCAACGTGGGCCCGCTCTTCGTCACCCTGATGCATCACTTCCGGCCCGGCGCCCTGAACGAGACGGCCGTCATCTACGTGATCATCGGTCTGGGCACCGCGGCCAGTTGCCTGCTGGGTTTCTTCTGGAAGGAGACGGTGGTCGTGGCGGGCGTCAGTCGCAGCGTCGCCCTCCTCGTCTTGACTTTCTTCCTCGCCACCGTGGACTGCACGTCCTCCGTCACCTTCCTGCCCTTCATGATGCGCCTCAAGCCTCAGTATCTGACCACCTACTACATCGGGGAGGGGGTGAGCGGCCTGCTGCCGGCTCTGGTGGCTCTGATCCAGGGCGTTGGCGTGGTCCACTGCTTAAACAGCACACAGTCTCTGACCCACAGCCTGAACGGCTCTGTGACCTTTGACCTCCAGGCCCAGTATCAACCAGCAAACTTCTCCCCCGAGGAGTTTTTCTTCTTCCTGAGCGCCATGATGCTGGTGTGCCTGGTGGCCTTCCTGCTGCTGAACTACCACCCCTCCGTGGCCCGAGCACATCCCACCGGCCGCTACACAAACGGCGTGAAAGAGGAATCGAACAAAAACAGGAAGTGGGCCGAGCAGAAGACGATGATGGATCCGTACGAACCCGAGAACCAGAAGCGCCGAAGCAGTTTTGGCACCGGAGCTTACAGCTGGATGCAGGTGTTCTACATCTTTGTGATTCTGGCCTGGACCAACGCTCTGACCAACGTGGTGCTTCCCTCGGTGCAGTCCTACTCCTGCCTGCCGTACGGGAACAAGGTCTACCACCTGTCAGCCACCATGGCCGCCGTGTCCAACCCGCTGGCCTGCTTCATCGCCCTGTTCCTCCCCATAAGGTCAGAAACAGTCTCATTTCTGTAACCTCAAAATCACAACTTTGCCTTTGAGGCTTCAGCACAAACTGGAAAACAACCGGTAAAGAATAAACTCCAGGAGGCGCTAGAGGAAAATGAATTACTGATTTAATTAAATGTCTGTAAAATGTGATTTTTAGCGTTCTTAAATTAAGTGAAATGTAGTTTTCCAGAGACTGGTTGATTGGAACTTTTAATTCTGGGGAATTTCAAAGAACCACGTCGTTAGGAGGTCATTCTTCTCCCTCAGTTCATTGGTTGATTTGTTTTTATATGAGACTCGAGGAAGCCAACTGAAGTTTGTGGCTCATCCAGGAACTTTTCTTTACTTTACTGCGATGGGATCTTCACCAGTTTTGCAGAGAATGATTAACGGATCTTGAGGAAACATGTCGGACGTGTTACTACGAGTAAAATCTAGGATCTGATGCGACTTGGTTGAATTTAAAGGACTGTCGGTTCAGTCCAGTGAACGTTTAGATGCACTTTGCTCCTGCACCACTCAGACTCTCCACAGATTGTTGCGGTTCACACTGTGTGGTGATTTGTTGTGTTGTGTTGCCTCCACAGATCCCTGCTGATGATGGCAGCTCTCACCATGGTCGGCACCGGAGCTGGAGCTTACATAATGGGCACGGCGGCGCTGAGTCCTTGTCCTCTGCTGGTTAATGATACCTCGGGTGGTGTCATCATAGTGAGTACACTCCCAAGTTACACATCTTCTTATAAACCAGTGAGAAGACGAGATGAAGGAAGGAATCCAGTTTGAGAATGTCCTGCCCTCCTGTCTCCGCCCCACAGGTGCTGGTCTGGATCCTCTTCATCCTCACTCTGTCCTACGTGAAGGTGATCATCGGTGTGATCCTGCGTGACGAGGGCCACAGCGCCCTGGTGTGGTGCGGGGCGGTGGTGCAGCTGGGCTCCCTGCTGGGGGCCGTGACCATGTTTCCACTGGTCAGCGTGTTCAGCTTCTTCTCGTCAGGGGACCCGTGCAACACAAAGTGTCCCTGAACCAGGACCAGGCACTGGTTTCCCTCCTGACCTCCAGGGGGAGCCACGTGAAAATCATGTGAAAGACTTTTTCCTCCTCGTGATGTATTAACGTGGAGACGTTTGAATTTCATTTGTTAGAAAAACATGAAAAAGTACGATGTAATTTGAATATATACTTTGTTATAAATGTGTCTGTAGATCTTGATCTATTTAAATTTGTTGAAAACCTGAACATCTGCCAGCAATGAAAGTTCATTTAACAGACAAATTATCAACAGGAGTATAGAATATAATTTGTGATTAAAGTTATTCACAATATATTAAAGCTTATTTATCATTTCAAACTTACTTTACCTCATTGACTTAAAACTGTGGGACACTTTTCTTTCTCATTTGTCTGTAGATTAAAACTTGTTTATTTGAATTTACCGGTTTGCTTGTAACTGAATGAATAACTTTTGTATTGAGATGTGTTTTAATCCTGTTGTTTACTGATGATATATCATATCAAAGCATAAAGGTATAAACCCTTCTTAATAAAGAAACATGCAACATGTGTGTCTTTTATTTGTGACATTTGTAGACACAACGTTTTATTGTCTGCAGCTCAGTGTGAAAACATCAAATTATCTCTGATCCATCTTTTCATCTTCATCACAGACAGAAGCAAACAAATATATTAACTCAAATCAACTCTAAAACTATGAAGCAATCTTAATTTATACATTATATCCATCATGACAATATCATATCAACTGTATAATAATAATAATGAATGAATATCTTTATTTATATTATATCACCTGTATTCACAGGGGTTTAAAAGACAAAGAAATAAAAGCGATAAGAAAACAGCATAAAAAAAACATTAAACATGAATAATAACGATAGGAATATATAACAGCACATAAGAGTGATTAGTGAAATCTTAAAATCACTTCCAAACAAAACCGGGAACTAAAAGAAGCCAGAACGGCAAAACTGATTAGAAAGTCAGTCATGTAACTCATTAAAGCTCAAAATCAAATAATTACTTTCACTAAAATCTTAATTCTAGAAGATGATGACTGGCTGCTGATTGCTTTTGGTTATGATTATAAAAAATATGAGATAAATACAGAAATATAGATGAGTTCTCTAATGCTGAGTTCAGGTGATGGGACATTTTTGTTATTACCTCGTCGGTAATAATAATTTCTTGGTTCATGGTTTTGTTTTTCAGCAGGACTATAAACTACAGCACAGATTTTCATGAATTAATTTCTCATCACTTTCTTTAACATTGACGATTTCGCAGGTATTATTTGTGGATCTTGGTGAATTGCATTATTCAGGGGCCTGAGGTCAGTTTGGGTTTTTCCTCCCTCTTGCAGCAGGTGAGGAACTTTCTCAGGGTGTAGAGGTGACACATCGGATGCACAACACTTGCAGCAGACAACAGGAGGAAAGTGAAAGGTGCTGTCTTGCAGGCGAAGGTGCACGTGTATGTGATCTTTTCCAACATAATGACTGGAAAGTAGAAACATATGGTGATGATGGACGTGACCCGGACGGCGTTGAGGGCTCTCTTCTTGGTCGGGTTCATCTTGTTGCTCTCTGGGCCGGGCTTCCTCAGCATCTTGATGGTTTTGATGTTGGAGTGCACCATCATAGCCGTCATGGACATCATCACGCCAAACGGGATATTCCTGAATAAGTCCTTGGCGAGAGGGACGACGTAATCTGAATCCAAAACCCTGGTGAAGGCGAAAAACAAAGAGAAGATCCAAACCGTCGCCACACACACCTCCCTGTATCTGTACTTCCTCAGCAGAGGGTAGGACGTCGGGTAGATCACCGCCACGTACCTCTGAAGGCAGATGAAACCCAAACTCATGGGCCCTCCGGTCTGTGCGTACACCAGCAGAAAGTTGAAGACCTTCCACTGAGCCTCTCGCACAAGAAAGAGGAAGCAGAGATGAACGAGGGAGATCCAGTACTGCAAGTAGTGGAAAATGGCTAAGTTACAGTTCAGGAGGTCTGGAGTCTTCCCGGAGGTGTGCATGGTCCAGAGCAGCGTGACCACCACAGGTTGGCCGGTGAGAAAAGTGGTGAAGTCGACCAGTGAGAGAAAAAACATAGAACTTTGGACACACACACAACCTGTACTGCTGGAGTTCGGAGGGGGGAGCTGACCAGTCAACTCCATCTTATCAGAGTGGGGACCAGAGCTGAAAGAAGAGGAACCATCATGATCTTATAATTTCCTCTTGTAAAAGTAAGTGGATTTTATACAAATACAGAAATTCATCGAAATTGTTCATGCCTGAAGCTGTTTGTTATATTTCTGCCTCTTCCTGAACCATCAATACATTATTTTCTATCAAATTTCACTTAATCTTGTCTAATAACCATTAAAAGTTAAATCTTAGCTCAATTTCTTTACAAGTGTGTTGAGCTGAGACAGAATAAACAGAGTACTGCACTGAAACAATAATAAAGTATTGAAATAATAACAGAAAACTACTTTACTCTCCCCAACAAATATTAAAAACAGGAGTGAAAGCAAACAGAACAAACACTGAACTTGTTGAATATTGTTTTAAATCTCTTCATGAAACTCTTCATATGAATTTAATATAAAACCTCACCCGCTGCTGCTCGGCTGCTGCTCGGGCGTCAGAGTCAGGAGCAGAAATGATTTATAAACTGACGACATCTGATTTTCATAATAGATTTGAAACAGGTGCGAGGGCGTCGAGCGAAACCACAAACTGAGACTCGAACACGTCCTGATTTTCTTAACAGCCGAGTTTCCGTGTGGGAGCCGACTGTGACACGGGCGAGCGTGAAAAATAAATGCCAGGGTTGAGAATTATTAAAACATATTTAAAGATTAAAGAGTAAAGATTAAAATATGATGTGTGATATGATTATCAGAGAGGCCACAGGGTGTCAGTGTGCACCACAACTTCCTACATCCTCCCCCTGTCGTGGAGAAAGCTTGAACGGTATCAGAACAGGAGACGTCAGGGTCAAGATTCTTTATATAGAAAGTTTATAGATGCAGGAGAAAGTGATTTGAACTCAAAAAACGAATCACTTCTCCTGTTTCCTGTGATAGTTCAATTCATCCAAAGAAATAAAATGCAGATTGTTTAATTGCTTCTTTTAGATTTCGGTTTAATACCATTTTTCTAATAACCAAAGTTGATCTTTTATCAGAATTGTATTATTTCATGTTGAGGCCTTCTGGGTTTCAAGCCTTTCTCTACACGTTGTTCTCATTTAGTTTTATATCACATTAAATTTACGAGCGTATCAGTTTGTTTTTAACGATTCTCTACTTTAAAAACATCTATCGGGCAAATATCTCGAATTAGAATTCAACAGATTTTAACACAGAAGCTATAAAATGACTTTAAATCTAACGGGGGGCAACTGCGACAGTCCACACAATGTCCTCCCACTGTTTCTCCACCTTTTAATAATAACGTGAATTGTTACCAGACTCTTACCAAAGACCCAGAAGGACAATTTGAGCGTTTTATCGATGATAGAAAAATCCCTTTTCAGAGGAAATCCCTGGGAGCGTCGCAGTTGCCCCATTGGATTAACATTGTAGCCACAGCTGCTGTCACGGCAGAGATCGACTCCTGGACCAGTTTCAAATACTTCTGTAAGTACCCTTCATTTTTACACGCTCACATTTATACATGTGGCGTGAGAAATACCAGAACTCCCTCGTGGTCGCTCTAATATTTAATGTGAGGAGACAGACTCTACACAGATGGAAGAGATGAAGGCGTATTTATTGACAAATACACACAATACATAACACAAAGCTGAACTGAGCGTTTACAAACTCACGATAAAAAAAAAAAACTCCTTGGTAAACACGTCGGTATGGCTTCTTCTTTCACGCCCCTCGGGAATTAAGACTCATAAATACACAGAGAACTGGGAACGAGTGTGTGTGTGTGTGTGTGTGTGTCGTATAAGAGTAACCATGTAAAAGAAGCTGTATGATAAACACGGATAAACAGAGCACATGCTGAGGGAATAAATATGAAAATACAAAAAGACAGAAGACTTCATATATTGCTGTTTCACCGTTATATCGGATTCTTTGGACGACGCTGATTGTTTTACATTCTTGGAGCGATGCTACCAGAGCCTCCAGGGAGGAAGAGGAGTCGAGCTTCCAGGGAGGAAGACGAGTCGAGCTTCCAGGGAGGAAGAGGAGTCGAGCTTCCTCACAACTGAGATGATTGTTTTTTATCGTTTCACCGTTAAAGTCGGTTTGTCGTGCATTTTATTTTGGTTTTTATCTAAAAAACGACTCGTTATCGTCGATAGTGCATCAAGGTAAAGCGACTTGGTTTGAGAAACATGAGCTGAAATGTGAAATGACAGAAAAAAGCTCCAGTAACTAGAACTCCCACCACAGGTTTAGTGGTTAAGTGCTGATTGTCGCCTGTGAATACTGGAAAACACTCACTTTTATTAATCTTTAAAAGTTTCTTACAGACGTGACGATGATTGAAAGCAACTTTGGAAACAAGTCACGATTTTATTTGGTCTGTTCCGACCTGTAGCTTATGGTGGCTAATGTCAGCTAATGTCAAATATGACTGTATGATGGACATTGTTCCCCCTTCACCTTTTATTATTAATGATCTGTTTGTGCTTGTGCTAAATCGTCTCTGAGCATTTACCATCATCATTTCCCCCCCCCCCCCCCCCAATAATTGTCACATGATGTGGCTAAAGTTGCATCATCTCACTTGTATATAAAAAAAAAGGTTTTGCGGTTTTAAAAGTGAGGTCACACTTTTCCCTTGTCCAGTCGAAGGCACCTCTCTCTCTCTCTCTCTCTCTCTCTCTCTCTCTCTCTCTCTCTCTCTCTCTCTCTCTCTCTCTCTCTCTCTCTCTCTCTCTCTCTCTCTCTCTCTCTCTCTCTCTCTCTCTCTCTCTCTCTCTCTCTCTCTCTCTCTCTCTCTCTCTCTCTCTCTCTCTCTCTCTCGCCAGATATGCAAACTGAAGCACCGCAGACACTGTACATACACAAATTACACAAACACATAGGCACTGGGTCATTTACAAACAAATAAAAGAAACGTATAAAACAATTCTTGGTCCTCTAAAAAGCAGGGGGGGGGTTGGCAGGCAGCTGTGGGTGCTACATACTCAAAACTCGGTCATGGGATTTATTCCTTGGATAATTTCTGCATAAAAGGCGGAATATATGAAAAACAAGGCACGCGTCTGGACCCCGGTCGTCTGGACAAAACATTTACATTTGTTCCTCTTCAGTTTCCCTCAGCTGTTTCCTGCACGCTGTGGCCCGGGCATTGTTTTTACTGTCAGTGGCGTGCGGGCGCAGGAAGCTACGCGTGGCTGTGCACCGTGACGCTCGACAGGTCGTTCCTGATGATCTCGTTGACTGTGGAGGAAACCAGAGAAATGCACACGGTCACTGGGAGGAGCATCACAAAGAAAGAACAGAGCAGCAGAACATCTGTACAGGCTGAGGACATGACAGAGAACAAGGGAACAAGAGGCTTCTTTAATGCATCTGGGCTCTGAGTCACTTGTTTCCATGCAAACATCAGAGTTTAGAATCTGTTGATGTTGATGATTGAGTTATTAACTTCGATAAAATCACATCAAACACACACACACACACACACACACACACACACACACACACACACACACACACACACACACACACACACAAACACACACACACACAACACACACACACAGGCAAGTGGAAGCTTTTTAGAAAATAACAGACTTTTTCCAACTTGAACTTTGATTGATGATTATTGACTCGTGACATTTTACTGTTTGAAGAACATCTTGAAAACGCTAAAGAGAATCTGCTAAACTAGATTTGTTTCCCCAGGTGCATCAAACATTATATTGACGTATTAAAACCTGCTGTGATCCATATAAGTCGGATATTTGCTTCTTCTCCTTGTTCTCCTCCAGCTCCTCGGGGGAATATGTGGCTCTCAGCTGCTAAATGCTTCAGTCGTCTCATCAAGGAGGTTGTGTTTCTATTTTGTTTGTTTATCAGCAGGTTTACTCAAAAGCTACTAAACTGATTTTCATGATCTTTTGAGGAGAAAGAATGAAACAAATCCACTTGGGAGCAGATCTCAAAGTGTCGGCCATTTTTTTCTGTTAGGCAGAGAGTGACCAGTGTTGTTTTTTCCTTTTTCTGAAAACAGTGAAACACAAACATGACACAACTGGATCTGAAAAACCACCACAATGAGCTGAAGGATAATAAAACAGATGGAAACTGCAGAGTCGGGATGTTATGTTTTCACCCCCTGTTCGCTTGTCACACAAAATCTACAAAACAGTTTAACACAAAATATTAAACTTTGAAGTGGATCCTGATCTATGGTGCATCCAGGAGTTTTTTGGCTTTCTTTAACATTGCTGATGATTTTAACCAATTTCACAGAGATTAATTTACAGATCTTGATTTAAAAAAGAAAATTTGGCAAATTTAGGGAACAAATATCTATGAATGTGTGAAATTTGAATGATTTTAAAGGTTGTTGGGCCTTGGGAGAGATATGTGCTCAACTGAGTGACTTTCTAGTTTGTTTCTTTGTCTCCAGAATTATGTAAAAACTCCAGAATATTCTTCCATGAAACTCTGTGAAAGAATGAAACATTGGCAAAGAAATAACCCATAAAATTCAAGGAAATGTTTTCACTTTCTCTGGAATTTCTGGTCATTTTAACCAATTTTCAAGAGAATAATTCATGAATCTTGATATTTATGAGTTTGTGCAATTTGATCCAAATAGAACTCTGGAAGTAGCTGATTACGATGTGGTTTCACAAGGACCTCGATGAAGGTATTTGCTGAGCTCTTTGTTATTCTATTACTTTAAACTCATGTGACTCTAAGTTACCATTTCCCCCCGTGGGAACACAATTCTCCGAGCTGTTGTAGTCACAGCCCGTCTCCTGCTGTTCCCTCGGAGCCGACAGAATCAAATCACTTCACATCGGAGATCCCCAGATGTTGCTATCAGGAGAGATGATGCAACCTCCTGTGGTCTGTGCAGGATCCAGGTGCAGTTGTTTATCAGGTTGAATCTGCTCTGTGCCGACAGAGGTGAGACGATCCGAGAGCAACGCTGCAGGCTCACCGCAGAATACACAGATCCACCGATAACACCGGAGAGGGAGGCTCCTTCTGTCATGAGCGTTTACTGTTTTCATCTGTGAACTCAGTCCCTGGAGTTTCTCCTCTTTTAATCTGCTTCTCACTTTTCTAATCAGCGTCTGGGTTCAGGCTCAAGATGAGAAATATGAGGGGGGGGGGGGGGGAACCCTGAGAATCCAAGCCAGCAGGAGAGGAGTTCCCTCCGAGCGACTGGACGCTGGAAAAGCAATCTGGAAACCTGAGATCCCCCCGAATACACACACACAGACACACACAAAACACACACAATTGGAGGGACTTTTTTTTCCTTTTATATAAAATGTATTTTCATCACAGGCAGCGGAGGAGCCCCCCCCCCCCCCTCCTCCCCCGGTGACCCAGCACTGGCACAGCCGCTTCCTACCAGAAATACCTCTCACTTCCTATCACGAAAAAAGACAAGGGGGTGTGGACGCCTCGCAACCAAACACACAACAAACACACAACAAACACACACACACACACACACACAAACCCTGCGTGGGAGGCTACCATGGTAAAAAAAACTAAACACAAACGTGTGTCATCATCACAAAAGTGTGATAATCAAGCTTTT